>NC_091949.1:24389904-24714904 GCF_041260155.1 Ptychodera flava | reverse complement strand
GATAGTAATACCATCTTAAGTTACTTTTAGGGGTAGAGTTTCCCATGGGAGACCGGCAAAGCCCGCTATTAGGATAAATCAGGAAATTACGATTGAAATTCTTCACCAAACGGAATATAAGCAAACACATTACAGAGTACACCGAAGGAAACCATTGTACTTTCGAAGGCTGGCTAATATGAAAATACAGATCTTAAGTTTCCCCACTTATCTGAAGTAAAATCGGAACATTATAGACATGTAATCCAAATATTTGCAAAGAAACGCTGTCAAAGCAGTGGTCCATATTTTTCTTCATTACGGAACAATTATGATAAAGGTACATTATAATGAGCGTACATCAGGTAGAGAAAGATTGATTGGTACTAGATGTTAGACGGGCATAAATGTATTTGGCATGATACCAAACATGTAGACTAGCTTGTAATATTTCACACGACCATTGCGGCTCAATTAAGTTTCCATCGATCAGCACAGTAACAAGAACGCTCAAATATGAAAGTTTGCGTTTTTCCTTTAGATATTCTGTCACCAGTCTTTGAGTACCTGAAAGGTAATTTCTCCGTGAGGAGTTAATAGTTTTGATGATTGGTGGGTTCAAAAGAGTGTACCAGAGAGACATTCCGGTCGTACTAACTGTAGTATCAGCCGCTCTCCCATGCCCTGGTACAGACTGGTGCGAAATGAACGTATATAGTCACGTGACATATATCGAACCCAAGTCGAAAAAAATACTGTCATGAAGGTTAGAACCATTAAAAGTCACTTCTGGCCATTCGCTCACCAATGTCTGATTTTTCAGAGCGTGGAATTCCGTCTCCCGCTACCCTCGCTATCTCTGTCGCTGTCTTTCTATCTCTCTGTCTATCTCTCTGTCTCTGTCTGTCTGTGTCTGTCTGTCTGTCTGTCTGTCTGTCTGTCTGTCTCTCTCTCTCTCTCTCTCTCTCTCTCTCTCTCTCTCTCTCTCTCTCTCTCTCTCTCTCTCTCTCTCTCTCTCTCTCTCTCTCTCGGAAATATCTGTTATGCTTCACTGCTTATGGTATTTTTTTGTAATTATACCCCCGGGACTGGGCTCAATCCTTCCTCTAAGACTTACAAGGAACTCAGTTAAAGTAAATCTGAGGTACATGTTTGGATTTTTCGCGTGATTTCCTCATGCAATTCAACACGCCACCGCTCTGCTCCCCCACTAGATAAGAAATACATCTAGGCCAAGAAATTTGCATTAACATTGCCGTGAGCTGCTCCAAGCAAATAATCCGAAAGGGGAAACTCTATCGGCAACTGAATCTGCAGATTTGTCCGAATACAAATATCAGATACCCTGGAAAGTAAGCCCTAAATTCAACCACCCCTATATGGAAAGCGCAATACACAAAGAGAGATATGATCTACGTACATGCATATATATATATATATATATATATATATATATATATATATATATATATAATATATATATATATATATATTATATGTAAGTATGTATGTGTGTGTGTGTGTGTGGTGTGTGTGTGTGTGAATTAACACTTGCATGTTTATATATAAATATGCATAAATTATGTATATCTGATCAACACTTAAACGACAGACGTAACTATATATATATATATATATATATATATATATATATATATATATATATATATATATATATATATATATATATATATTTACGTGGAATCTCTATCGGCCACTGAATCAACAGATTTGTCCCAATGCAAATATCAGAACCTTCTAAATGGATTTAATTAAGTCCAATGTTCAATCATTCCTCCAAACTTTAAAGGCTCAATAGTTGTAAATTTATATGATATTTTAATTAATTTTGTTCTAAAAAGCAATTATGTTAACCTATTGTCCTTGATAAGGCATGTTGAAATACAGACTACAAGCTTTGTAAACACAACACGTGATGTATAATACGCGATATTAATTGCCGGAAAATTGATTTTAGTCCGGACTATTTACTTGTCAATAACAACAGTGGACAATAATAGGCTGTGGCGATTACTATGCATGCGTTTTGACATGATTTAGGGTAGAAACACGGGTAGATAACACTGTTGCATGACGCCTATAATTGAAAATACGATAAAAGTTACAACTAATGGAGCTTTATACGGCGCGCTGCTCGATGGACTCTTCGGGGAAATCACCGGAAAGCAAGAAATATCGGGATGTTCTCTGCAATTTCATAAAACATTATGCAAGAAACGCTCCAGAAATGCTTTAGAAGTCCTTAGAGTATCACAACCATCATTAACATCAGATTTAATTTAATCCACGAGTTTGAAGTTTTTTGTTTGAAAGCAGCGTCGATCCACCGCTGTCCGGAACGTGTTATTCGATTCCGACGGAGTTTAAAAAGTCGATTGTCAGTTTCAGACGGACCCTTCAGCGCCCATTGAGAAATGAAACTGACATGTTTGCACGCCGGTCCAGATTTCAAATGGAAGGTGTACAAAGCCACCGTACTTACTAACAGGAGAACACTTCAGCTACATCTACGCAATCGAGTGGATAGGAAGAGAAATCAAGGGAGCGAGCGCACGGGTCGGACCCGGCCCGTCATCTCACCAGCAACTGCTATAAGTTTTAGGATAAGCATACTGGCAGCGGCTGATACCACTCAACACGAGGGGGGTGTTCCTTTCAAGTGCGGTCAATAGCGCAGCTAGTTTTATACCCGTGCAACAAAAGCATTTGTCCACTCAATAAAACCAACATCTTTTGTCGGGCAAATACAAACATCGGCTGATTGATTCCCGGTGGGATTCATGTGGATGAACATAGTTGGCTACTAAACGTCTCCTAAAGGACGTGTTTTCAATTCAAATGTAAACTGAATCTCTTTTCTTGTTATGTTTACGACTTCGTTTCAGCCTTTCCGGTTTCCCCTCTCGTAACATCGGCGTGATTTTAACCAACTTTCCTTCATTATCTTCCGACGGAGTCTCCCATTGTCGCACCTTGTGGGCGATAAAACCATGCGGGCTTATTGAGCACGTTTCGCGGGAACGCAGCCGATGCATTTGAAAACGTAAAAGGTCAGAAAAAAACACTCACAGTCCGACGCGTTCTGGTGAATTTTACAACGTGCCTTTTGTTAGTACTGAGCGCGGACAACTTCACCTCTCGTACAAGTCGCAATTATGGGTCCCCCTCGGTCCCGTATATGCAGCCCCTCCTCTCCCCGTGTACCCCCAAATGACCCGAAAAGGTGACGTATAAGTGATCGACAAGATGAGAGATAAACATGCCATGCCACCGCCGCAGACGTTGTAAAGATGGGGTTATGTAATGGATGGTAGACTAGAAAGTTTTTAATTCCGAACACTCGTGAAAAAGATCTGGAATCATCCTTAGAAAAAAGTGGTCGATGATTTATTGTTACAGGGATATTGATCACAGGTTTTGGTGTTGTAATGCCTGATAAAACACCTCCTCCAAGGCACCCATGACCTCAAATAAAAGTTGATCGTTCATAATACGAGTGCTTGTAAACCTCAAACCTCAATAAACCTCCCAGTGTCATAAGATGAGAGGTGTCCGAGCAGCCATTTGCTTTGGAACCCAGTAAAATGACATTAGCTGCAACTCTTAATAATATATATTTTCGACATTGTGGTTCGACGAAACAAGAATACTAAAACATAAAGCATTAGCCGTGCCCACAGAACGCCTTGAGCCTCACAATAAGATACGCCATCGCCGATGAAGGAATTCTAGTTGGACTTATCAATTGTCACGCGCTGATGACGTCAGAGACCACAAGCACATCAGACATTTTGGACTATAACCAAAAAAAATATAGGATTGAAATTGTGGAAAATACATCAACAGTATACTGAAGGAGCTTTAGCCGATTCTTGCGTTGATATGAAATATGGCGTCATCGTTTTCATTACCTGACTGAAAGCTGAATTTAATGAACTTTTTTGTCGACTAAATACTCTGGTATTCTGACCTATATACTCAGTAACTGAAAGGGACACTAGCTGTAACTTTTGGCAAATTTTACAATTGTTTTCCCTTCCTAAGAAAAAGGGTATTTTTTTCTTCTTGTTTTCCCCTGGTGTGTCCTTGCAAACACGGCGTTGTATGCATAATATGCAATCATATTATTGTTGAAAAGTAAATTCCAGTCCGTACTAAAATTAAGTTGTCAACAACAACATTGAACTTTTCACACATACATGGCTTTGTTGTCAACTTGAAGTCTGGCCGTTTCGACATGATTTTTGGAGTAGATCAAGAAACTCTGGCTTACAGACAAAAGAACAAAACATAGAAAGTGCATCAAAGTTACGGCTAATGGAGCGTGAAGTTGTCCAAGAATACAAAACTTGTCACAACAATGGGCAAAGACATTGGTTATTGTCCTTTTAATTTTTACCAAATTTTCACGACCTCAGCCTATTGATGTTGGAAATCGTACGACCTTACCGGCCAGTGAAACGTTTTAATTGCCTAACATTGCGTTGAACAGGACACCAAAGGCCTCCTTGAATTAAACTGTGGATCAACGTCTATTTATATTTTGCCATTGTCTGAGAATTTGGAGGATACGTGGAGGCGTGTAAAACTTTGGACGAGTTCATTCTTCTCAAAGTCTTGCCCAGTCGTTGACCTCAGTTTTCGTAGAGATTAACAATGTTTGCATTCTCCTGAATAATCTTTCATTCAAGAGACTTTCTGCGGGCGACTCAGACCATAGACCCCCTTTTTATGGTCTAAGCTCAAACCAAAATTGGGGTTCAAAATTTGTTGCGACAAAACTGACGCGCTGCTCCGCTACAATGACGTTTTGTTTCCAGCCGAATCGTGCGGAAGAGAGGCATTGCGAATAACCTGCTGGATGTATCGTAGCTGTAAAACCTCCACGGCCAAATCAACCCCCGCGGCAGCTGAACCTGAACGGCGCTGCGTGCGTCAGACAATAGTAAGACAATACAACCTAACTGCATGCACTTCTCATTCTTTTTTTAAAACGCTCAGCTACAAAGATCGATCACATACGTGCATAAAAAGTGAAAACAACAAAAATAATATGTACATACATATATATATATATATATATATATATATATATATATATATATATATATATATATATATATATATATATTCACTTGTAAAACTACAGTCTGCGTTGATCAAGCCATGATGGATTCTATCATTACTCGCATTTGTTCTGCTAACGCTATAGCATTATTTCTGAAAATTTATGTCTGTTTATTTAATTAATTTCAGTAGATCCTCGGAGGGATATTTGCAGCTGACGCTTAGATTTATGGGCTGATGAAACTCTCTTTCGTACTGGGTATTGTCTGTGAAATATGGCCTACAGAGGCATGGATATGTGTATCCATACATAAGATACAAGATATGCATGTATATATGCATCCGTGTAAATATGTCAATATATATATATATATATATATATATATATATATATATATATATATATATATATATATATATATATATATATCATCGGTAGCTAAACATATCCATACACCTTCATAATTAGCTTGGATACACTAATGGTAAACATTTGGAAAAATTGTCCTGCGATTTCACGCAACACTCTGATCATGGCAAGAATTCCTGGAGCTACAATATATCCTGACTTCTCAAGACGACATCCTAAGAAATTAAGACTTGGTATTTTTTCTCGCTTGGAAACCCATTTTCCATGCCTTTACAATATGATTTGTCGAAAAGTATAGGTTATAAATCATCAAGTTTCTTTGCGATATCACCGATATCATCATAGGTGCTAAGATAGAAACCCACTGTTCTGACGAACAAGCAGTGTACATGGGTCCCCGTGTCCAATTCAATTTTCTGAGGCTCCCGTGCACGTATGAGTGCGCTATTTCTGAAAACCCCACAGCTTTGATTCTTTCACATTATCTGTAGGCTCGATTTTCTTTCAGTTCCAGACTGTCTTTTGAAGTTATCGCGTCTATCAAATTATTATAAAGTCTGTGTGTGTGTACAGTCAGCGCGGACTGCAGCTTTTTTCAATACCGAATGACCCGGAAGTCGTTTTTGCGCAAACTCACATCCTGTTGTGGACAATAGACATTAAAATCCTTTAGGGTCTCATTGTACAGTAGACAGTGTTTCTCAACAGAATACATTAGCAAAGTTTTCTAAGAGTATAATCTACTAAGGATATCATTACCGTATTCCTCCGATTCTAAGACCCCCTTTTCAGAACAAAAGATGACGAAAAAGATATGGGGGGTCTAATAAACGGATGTCACCGCGAAATCGAACGTCGAAGTTAATTTATGCTAATTTATGCAATGTTATGCAAATTTTTATGCCAATGATTTTTTGATTCACGCTACAGACAACTCATACTTTGTAATATCGACTCATGCCATGCTGCGTAGATACTGGCAGTCGAATCTGTACAAGTATAAATTAATGGAGATCCACAAGTCTTGAAATATAACGTATTTGCCATACCTTCTTTTACTAAACAATACGATAGCAATAAATCTTTGTATTTCGTGAATAGATAATCACCACGAAACTTTGTACAACAAGTACTTCCTCAGCAGCAGCTAGCTCCCCATAGCATGGCCACAAAGGTCAGACAATGAGTGAAGGGAAAGTCCCTGAAGTTCCGCTGGCTGTGATTGGTCAATTTACGCAATAGGTCAAAGGTGTCAGTGCATGAGGTCAGGTAAATTCTGTTCAGTGGGATGGTGCCCGTCCGATGTTTTCTATGTACGATTTTCATTTACTGTACTCCTTAAAATAAACGATCAATTACACGTCGTGAGTTTTATTATTTTGCTCCTAGTTTCAAAAAGTCTAATCGTATCTCGAAACGAAATGTGATCTTACGAACAGGCAGGCTCGAACAGGTAAAGTGTTGAGGCATCGGCTGGCCGAGACGAAAGATTGCTGCGCCAATCTGCTTTACATTTGATGTGTTGATTTTTTGGCAATACACCCTGAAGTTTTTTTATTACTTGTATCGATGACCGAAATGTCTCCTGATGTGGAATTCAGTCATCTATGATCAACTGTTCGGAATATGGTACGATCATGCACGTTTTTGTTCTAACTGTAAGTGTATAGGGCCGTTTAAGCTTATGAAGTTGGGTATTTTTCCCTCGCAAGACTTCGAAAGCGTGCATAATCTTGAAAATCTGTTACACTATCGTTCTACTCATTGCTGGGACTAGTTCAGGAAAAGACACACACAAATGCCGTTCAAACAATAAATACCTTCATCACATGAGAAAAACTACAAAATTGATGAAACATAAACGGAAGAAATTCAAAGAATTTTCAGTTCATGCGCGGAAGAAACTTTGAATATCGCGTTTCGTTTGTCAACACAATAATTGCCCTCTTCATCTAAGTCAAACCAGTCGAAGTCGATATCGTCGTCATTAAGTCTTTTTGAAAGATTTTACGATGCCAATGATATTTCTATTTTCACTGGTTGCTTATACGGTAAAGTTGAACGTAAGAGAAAACTTGCAGCTCTTCACAATGATCACAAAAGAAAACTTACGTGATAGAAATCTGTTGAAAAAATCTTCTTATACTTTAATGGTAAATTTGAACGTAAGAGAAAACGTGCAGCTATTCACAATGATCACAAAAGATACCTTACCTGATAGAAAACTGTTGAAAAAATCTTTATAAGCACACCATTTAAAGAGCAACTTTTTATGTGCCGTAGTCTTTTGCCTCAGTAGTATGAAAACAAAAGTGTAAAAGTTGAGCGAAGCAAGTTCAAAGCTCGTGTCATTCACACGTCCCAAATTTTCATATTGATAACGGCAACAAAAGGATTTCCCGACATCGTCTCAAGATCCTATAAAAATGCGTCGATTTATCGTAGACTTTATTTTCCGAAAAGTCATAAGACAGTGCATGGTCGTCATGGGCAAGAAAAAAAGTAATTATTAAAAACATTCTCGCTGTCGGCATGCCTAACTACCGTCGCAATCAGCTAGAACTTGGTTTGCCGTATGAACTTCGCCGAGATGCAGACAACATACACGATCGAAATGCTGTAGCCGTTGTTCAAGATGGTTGCAAAGTTGAAAGTTTGAAGCGAGAGGTAGCACGGATACCGGGCACGGTTACTTTCGAATATCATCGATCGTGACGTGTCAGTCAACACAAATACTACTTGAAGGCAAAGAAGAAAGCATTCATCCATTCTCCAAGAGTTGGCATGGCAGAGAAATGTCACGTCGGTGTTTTGGCAAATAATGCGGCTGTACCTCTGCTAAAGCAATCAGTCCGAGGTACTGTTTTCACCGTACATATTCACTAAAACAGACCAAATCATGCCGCTGACCAAAAAAATGAAACGGCCCTTTTAAGGACGGCAACAGTCTCCAAAAAGAGAACTACTGATACCCAAACTTTTTTGTGTTTGTATGAGTGTAATTTGTGTTTGTTTGATCATGATGAAATGAGCGAATCGTACTTGATCGACAAGTCCGAAAACCCGACGATCCTAAATGTTCATTTCATGGTAGCCAAATTGCATCGAAATGTTCGATTCGTACATAATCAGATGTTGAAAAATCTGCTTATTTTGATGGTAGCAAAATAACAGTAACGAAAAGACGACATTGTACTAGATCGAGACGCTAAAAAATCCAACTCTTTTATATTGTTCATTTAGGTAGTAAAATCCAAGTGTAGTTTTATCATCAGGAAATGATGGAACTGTTCCCGATTGACATGTTCCAAACCCCAACAATAGTGTGCGTGTGTGTGTGAGGTTTGATACTTCACTTTGACACTTGTTTGTGACTTTGATAAGCAGCGTAGGTGTTGTGGATATTCTGGTCCCATTACATGACAATGGCTCTATTGTTCCAGTCAAAATTCGGGTGTACCCCCGTGGGGGTCTTATAAACGAACTAACAGCTATTACGAATTGATAAAATATCCTGGGGGGTCTTATAAACGGGCGGGGTCTTAGAATCGGAGGAATACGGTACATAAAAGTGTGGTGTTTGTCGCCATCGTATCGAAAGAAAATTTTGGTATTATAAACCAACAAGCAAATAAACAAATATGTACATATATCTAAAATATGTATCATACACAAGCTTATATGTATAACATACATAGTGCATATTTTGTATTTATGTATGTTTGTATGTATGTATGTATGTATGTATGTATGTATGTATGTATGTATGTATGTATGTATGTATGTATGTATGTATGTATGCCTGTCTGTGTGTATATATATATATATATATATATATATATATATATATATATATATATATATTATATATATATATATATATATATATATATATATATATATATATATATATATATATTAAGTTTTGATCAGGTATACATGATTCACATGATTTATACTAGTAATATATAAATATGTAAGTGTTAATATACATATAGGCCCTTTCACAAAATACTGATTTTATTATATATATATATATATATATATATATATATATATATATATATATATATATATATATATATATATATGTTATGTACGTTAATCTCTCTCTCTCTCTCTCTCTCTCTCTCTCTCTCTCTCTCTCTCTCTCTCTCTCTCTCTCTCTCTCTCTCTCTCTCTCTCTCTGTTTTCAGTGGTTATTTCTTCAGACAAAGAGGGCTTTTGGCATTAGCTTCACTGGCAATGTTGTGAGTGAGAGTTAATTTTCATCACTGACAGAAGTCGTCCGGTGTAAGCGAAGACGGAGAGAAAGTCCATAACTTGGAATGGGATTAATTTTCCAGTCTTTGTTCAACCGCACGGTGACACTCAATCCAAACGTGAAACACTCCTTGCGGCGACAATTTTGTTATCAGAATAAATGCTCCAGAAATCAATTTCTTCTTATTATAAGCTTATTTTTTAGCATAAAGTTTAAAGTACATCAGCGATATGCGCGGTTCATTAAGATTCTCGATACAAATTAATGACATGTTATTAAGAAGTAGTCGGGATTGAGTGTAAATTCATTCATTCATTCATTCTGGATTACATTACAAATTTCTTTTGTTGAGAATTTCAACTGAATGAGCGCCAAGACTTCGAAGCTGGAATAAAATTATGTGTAATTATTTCAACCAGGAAAATGATGCTTAGGTCTTCATTTTTCGTTTTTGCGAGTTGCAGATATCGACAAAAGAAGTTTGGATGTCATGTCCAGATTGATGCGTAACTACTTACCCTAAAAAGGTTGCACGCCAGCAGTTAAAGGCACAAAAGCGGGTCATTGCATATTGAGAGTGTGCAAACAAAAATGATTTTTACGGGCGAAATGAAATAAAAATCTGTCACAGAACGCGATGGGGCAGCACAAAGCAAGACAGAGGGAGGGGTGAAACGCAACACCGGCGCACGGAAATGCAAACAGACGACGCACTCAATCCCCGTCGTCAAATACGCTGCAAAAGCTCCATCTATCAAGAAAATTTGGGCAGCAAGATCACACAACATGACACACACGGGCACTGTTGAAGGAAGACCGAAAATCACAGTGCAAAACGCGTTGCCTCATAAAACGAATTTCATAGTGCTTTTCGTCGCCATTGTTTGCTCAATAAAGCCAGTGTGTACCTAACATTGTCTCCAAAATACACATTGTTCTTCAAATGTTGACCCTCCCTTTTCAACGCTTGAAATAATATTTACCGAATGTCGAGCAAAATGACGACTCTAAAATTAATTACTAAAAATCCTCTCCGCTGATGCAATGAAATGTTTTCTTTCCTAACTTCCTGATGATCGAAACGTGAAATAATTTTAAGTGGCCTGAAATCCTAGCAAAGTAGTTGTCTTAATCAATTTGATACTCTTCTTGTGTTACAAAATTTAAATGTTGTAGCGATGAGTAATCAACACCCTTGCAAGTTACTCTATCGCCGTCGCCAACAAAATGCTGGAGCTTCCTCAAATTCTTTTGTGTTACAGCTCCAATAACTCAACTGTACGCCTTTGAAGTATTTCCCGTTTTTTTAAATAGAATTTTAAAATACAGCTTCCCTTTTCTATCCTCATTTTCATGGCAAAGTGCCCTGCGATCAATCTGCCATCACCGCGCACATGTGTGTATGTAGTGCCCAAAGCGCGTCTTGCGAAATTTTAGTCCGGTGCAAAACTTGTCGATAATGCTATTGCATACTGTACACAAGAATGGCAATGTTGATATTCTATATATTTCAAAACTGCTTAGCGGGAAGAATGAGAACATCTTTTTTTTTGTAGAAAAAAAATAATGAAAATATCATAAAAAATTAAAGATATTGTCCCGTAAATAAATCAGCACCACGCAGTCGAACGTACTGCTGATATTTTCGACTTTGTTCAAAGATTGATTTAGCACTGCTTGTGTCGTCTTTCAGAGTCCAGTAAACCCGCTATCACAGTTCTAACTCGACCGGCAATTTTCGTCACAAATAAAAAGTACAGGGAGTCGTATCTCCTAGCACGAAAAAAATCAGTGATATTCCACGGACTTATCTCACACAATTTGATAACGAAACTAATCCCATGCATCTCTCTGCGGGTTTTCAGAGACACGGGGACCATAACAAGAAGACAGTGGGAGATTTAGAATAAGACAGTGATGTAGACAACACACAGACGGGTAAAATATAAAATGAGAGAGAGAGAGAGAGAGAGAGAGAGAGAGAGAGAGAGAGAGAGAGAGAGAGAGAGAGAGAGAGAGAGAGAGAGAGAGAGAGGGGGAGGGAGGGAGGGAGAGAGAGACAGACAGATAGACAGACAGACAGATAGAGGTTATAACAAAAAGGGCAGAGACAGGTAGACAGAAAGACGGGAAAAGACATGCACAGGCATGGCAGAGACAGAGTAACATACAAAACTTGTCTGACAGACGGGTTGACAGAGGGCATTTCAAACATGCAGATAAACTATAGCAGCGGAAAGAAATAGGTAAAGCTAAGAAATTGAGATAGTGGGGAGACTGTGGGGTTTTTGAGATAGCGGGAGGAGAGTGGTAAAGTTTTCTGCAAAATAAATCTTGCGTACGATTTTGCGCTATGCAAGCATAGTTAGAGAGGCAAGTTTGGTGTACTCACCGATCAAGCGTGTGCTCGAAGCCTACGTACAAAGTTGGGAAAGTTGCCTTGAATCCTGGCGGCAAGAAGCAATTAAAACTATCAACGGGTGTAAATCACTTATTATTTGTTTATGCGGACAGCATTTGAGACAAAAACGTTATTTTCTCGATTAAAAAACGACCACGTACATAAATCCATTATCCCTTCGTGGCTGGCGCAGTCTTTGTGAAATATATACTATTTATGGGATTATAACAATACAATGGTATAGAGATATCTATAAGCGTCGCGAGCTGCAAACGTCATTGCATTAGAAAACTGTTTATCTTATTAATTTCATAAATTAGTCATCGGATTTCGCAGTGGCATTCTTCAGATAGGTAATTTATTGGTCATCACGAACTCGCTCCACCATGATAAATAAATGTATGGAAAGTCGGGGTATTATGCATTATCAAACTGCAATGCATAGGGATGGCAAACAAAAGCAATTTATTAAGGGAAGCGCAAGTGAGTCGCGATGATAAGCAAATTAAATGTGGAAACAAGTCCTGGAGGGGCAAGTCCATTCTCTTTTTTTGTGCGCATAGAGTGATGAGATTATGGGGAATGACTGACGAGGGTGTTAGGAAAAAACGATCCATTCAAAATGCCATGATCACCACCTTTGTTGGGCAGCCTTGGAGATCGCAGGCTTGCAACCGATAGAGCACTTGTGTTCGCCACTATAAAGAAACGCAGCTTCAACACAGCGCGAGCGCGCCCTGCTCGTATTGCCATGGAAACGTCGCAATACTCCGGCTTCTTTACGAAGAGCTGGGGTGATTTCCATCAAATAATCGCCCAGAAAAGAAAATCCCTAAAACAAATGAAAGAAGTGGGGAACCTTTTTTGAAGATTTTCTGAATTTGTGTGTGCTTCAAGGGATACTTCAGCCAGCTTTTATCGGGGAGGCAAAATTAAAAAAAAAATCCCGCAATCAAAGTCCTTGTCTGTGTCGATGTAACTAACAAGACAAAGGCCCTAGGGTATCATGAAAAAAAAACACCAGTCTATCTCGCGTCCGCCATCTTGAACACTACCTTAATGTCAAGATATATTCCCGTTTCCTCTCGCAAAGATAAGAGAATCCGAGTGGAAAAAAACAGATAACGATTTTCAAATTACAAACAGGCCTTTACAGATGTACCTAATCACACAGAAACGCCATTAGCCGAGGGACTATGTTTGGATATATTTTAAGTGTATTAAGTAACCAAGCTAATGGATACACATTTTCTACATTAACAACAAATGATCCAGGAGCAGAAAGGATTATTATTAACGCGACCGATCGATACTAAATTCCGGCAAAGGAGCTCTGCGTTGTGCGAGATGATAGTTATTCTGTATTCTAAGAAACGCAATGTAGTTTGTTAGACACAATTTCCAAGAAATCTGATTCAAGTAATCATGAAATAGTTCTCTCTCTGTCTCTGTCTGTGTATCTGTCTGTCTGCCTGTTTGTTTGTCTTTCTGTCTTTCTCTCCCCCCTCTCTCTCTCTCTCTCTCTCTCTCTCTCTCTCTCTCTCTCTCTCTCTTCTCTCTCTCTCTCTCTTCTCTCCTCTCTCTCTCTCTCTCTCTCTCTCTCTCTCTCTCTCTCTCTCTCTCTCTCTCTCTCTCTCTCTCTCTCTCTCTCTCTCTCTCTCTCTGGAAGGTTGAATTCTGCACCATTCAAAGCTATCTTTTGTTCTGCATTTCATCGTCATCCTGTCATCTTCGAAGACTTTGTTTGCCGAGCGACACTTTCAAGAATCACAGCTCCGTTTCCGCAGATAGGATGGCGGAAGTCTAAGCCATGTGAATGCTGACGCCATAGAAAACTTGCAATTCTCTTCAGGCGCAGAAGTGAAATTACAAACACTGGATACTTTTGTAACTAATGTTGCCACGGGGAATACAGAATCTTTCTCAAACTTCACAGATCATATAATTTAATGCGCGCCTCTTGATGCATGTTGGATGTACATACCGGCTACGATTATTCCATACAGTATTAGGTGAAGCCATGATTTGTATACCTCTAATGACACAGGTGAAGACATGTTGATACAACTATATTCAAACACAGCCGCGTGAAGAGAATACGGACTTGAACTCGACCTCTGGAGGTCGGTCAGCTCAAGGCATAACACAAACAGCATTTGATTATTAGTTTAATTATAAATCATATGGCAAAATAACTCGCTTCTCCGCATGTTATCGTTTTGATGTCGATTCGTGATATTTCTTGCGAGATTAGAAGATCGTGACGTGGCGTGCGATATTCATCAACAAACAGCCACTGGTGATTTGAAACATACAACATATCCGGAAAGAACTGAAATAAACAATTCATGGAATTCTGCTGATAAGCGACATGGTAGACGTTAAGATACCGAACGACTCAAAGCTATTTCAGGTACACCCTGGAAAAAACATCACTTGCGTTGGGAGCGCTTTCGGTCTACTAGATGGTTTTTAGCATTCTAGAATAACGAGTGGTTTGCCGCTAAAGTGTTTTAGGTATTATCTGCGCAGCAACTCCAGTATGTCGTGGTGCATTTGATCCCAAATAAATGCTGTCATTTGTCCTTGTCTGGAAAAACTAATGGACTGTGTAAACAGTAAAATTTCTCCGGATCCCGCGTCTATAAGAATGAAAGCTCGGTCTAAGCACAAGTTTGGATAATCGTCATGGCAGAAGACTTGTGATAAATGTCTGCCAAAGTACACCGCCATTTGCGCACTACTTGTCATAAAATTATGTCATGCGCGGTGCTATTAGATTACTGCGATGTTTGCAGGATATGCACAACGTGTCACGTGATAATAAAGGACTGAATGACCTAACTTTAATATGATTAACTGTCCTGGGCACGATACCTATGACACAATGAACGTAATGTTAAGTGACCATGTTATATCTGTTCAGCTTTGTGGCTTCCCGAGATAACCGCAGTATGGAGCAGGGAATCGGCAGTGCATTGGTTTTCCTTACTTTTCCCATGCCCCATTACTCTAAAAGACACTGGATGCTGATTGGTTGTATTCAGAACGACGATTTACACTCCTAGATGAAATCTGGATGAAAGACTTTTCCTCCACAATGCAAACTGCCGGCCTGTGTTACGCAGATTGTGTGTAATAAACAGTAGTGTATATTTTAGTAAGTTATTTACTCTTTGGTCGCTATGGGTGCGCATTCAACGTCGTGCAAAACAGTGTGCATACAAGCCACCATATAATCCTGCTGAGTAGAAAGCTCAATATCAACACATTGTCTAAAAGTCTGCTTTCCTGAAGGAGACAGAAAGGGTCCTCATTTTGATCCAACAAGTGAGAGGACGAAAGATTGGAAAGTTGTGAAAGTTTTTTTGAAAGACTCAAATCAAATGTCGTTTTGACATCTCAATTGTACTCAAGCGAATGTTTGTAAAAAATTTGCGCAGGCGCATCTCACGACTTATAATACGCGCTCTGAATATCAGCTCGTCACGTGGATGTGGAAAACTTGCCCCAAGTTTCTAGTTTCAAAAAATGAGTAAAGCATGAGCTTTCAATAACAAGTAATAAATACCCGCTTTGCAAACGTGCCATATCAAATATTACTTATCTTGAACTTTGACCCATGGCGGTAACCCACGACCATGTAAGGGCATGAGAGTTTAGGGTCATATTGAGTAAGACTGGAAGAGGGCTGCAATATATCATTGTACCGGAGTCGTATAAATTCACAATCCCTTCCCTTTGTATCAGTACATTTGAAGCTTTAATATGACCAAATTAAAAGACTTCGCGGGGATTGAAACGTCTTTTTACTGAGATATTTTTCCTTAAATTTTTATCGCACATTGTTTCTCAATGAACCGAACAAACTACATTTAGGAAAACGTGATATTGTAAATATTAAGTCATGATAATGACAGCGTTCTTCTCCAACGATTGTCCCTGTTGGCTGTGATACAAAGTGACGTAGATCCAAATGTGAACAGAAATAGTTAAATTTTTTATCCGGCTTGTTCACTCAGTCGCTGCTGCGTATCCTTCCCCTCTCATAATAGCAATTTTAACATGATGGTACGAGAGAGAGAGAGAGAGAGAGAGAGAGAGAGAGAGAGAGAGAGAGAGAGAGAGAGAGAGAGAGAGAGAGAGAGAGAGAGAGAGAGAGAGAGAGAGAGAGATTCTTTTAAGGAAGTCACTTCGGCCTAGAATCGTCCTCGTATTCAATTAGCAAATTGGAAGAAGAATCGATGATTACAAAAGTGAGTATCTTCCCGCTTGGTTTACTTCTTGCCTAAACATGAAGGTCGTCTCCATTCGGGTGCCATCAAACCGTATCGAACAGATTTTACGAGAATATTAGGCGTAATGTGTTGTTTCTGGTTAAAACGGTTCGAAATGTCGTACTTTATCATGCATAAGATTTCGATTACCGTAGCTCTTGCACAGTATCGGGCGTGATCTGTGCTGTCTGCAGACGACGAGCAAAGAAAGTTACAAAACGACGCCATCTGCAAAATCGACAGTTTGTTTTGGTTTAGGGATATTGAGAGAGAGGGGTCGTGACTGAATTTACGAATGGAAAAGGATTCAAGCTGCGACAGCAAGGGAGGGATCAGAAGTTGGCAAGACCACAGTCACCTGTGGTCTATTCCGCTCTGCGCTTGTGCGCCCGATAGACCTGTGTACATCTTCTTCTCAGAGGATGGAAGACACAGCGAGAGAGAGAGAGAGAGAGAGAGAGAGAGAGAGAGAGAGAGAGAGAGAGAGAGAGAGAGAGAGAGAGAGAGAGAGAGAGAGAGAGAGAGAGACTGAATAAATTAAATGCTCGAAGCTCTGATTCATCTGTATGCCGTCACGGTGCTATAGAAGACGTACGGACCTGGGGTAAAGCAAGATACCATTTGTAGTAAGAACTTTAGAATACCTCCCCGCATCGCTACCGTTGAACAATAGAGACAAGTAATAGTTCAAAACGTGCCCTGATTGCCAAGGGCTGTGGGAGGCGATCTTAATCCAGCTAAGATAGGTAGTCGCGGGAAAGCAACGTTGCCCGGATCCAAGCATTCGGCCAATTATTTACGTTGAAGTAAATGGTGTCATTTTTTTTCTCGCCGTTCCATTGTTCAATATTTATTTGTTGACATTTCTCGCTTTTGTAATTGGACGGTAAGCCCACTGGGAAATGCGATTTGACAAAAGACCTGCCCGAGTGCTATAATAAAAAGTGGGTAATTCAATCTAATTGATTAATGAAAGTCAAACACTGAAATAAAAGTACTCCAGATGGCCCGAAAAAACCAACAATATCACAGGTTATACTGACAGAGTGGAACTAATGTACATTCACTGTTTTTTGTGATATATATTATGGAGACGAAGTAGATTCTGTCTGGAAACAGTTTGGAGTTGCTCTCTGCGCCGCGTCATTAGCGCCCATTCCCTACAACGCTCTATCTATTTTGATCACCATCTCAACGCTTGTGCGTCCGTCCGATGTGCGGATTTCTGCGTGCCACGCACTCCATTTGCGTGTATCTACGGTACCAATTCTGACTATGCATCCCGTGCGCGCGTACTCGTGTTTATTATCTGATTATGTGCGTGCGTGTAGTGCCCTTTACTAATCTGATACATATCTGTCGATAGCGAGGGTTGGTTGGCAGAGCTGTTGAGAAAAATTTTCATGCTATGTGTGTAATAATTGCCAATAAAGAACAAATTTGTATTGCGAATGCAAATACTTAGAATAAGAGCACAGTTTTTTCCCGGTGTCTATCTATATAGGGCGCCTGGCGTTAGAGAACTAGAAACACGTGCTGTGAAGAAGCAGCCAGACGAGATGAATGTAAAATAGGGAATGGGAAGAGAATGTATAAAAAGATTTAGATGGGTGGGCGGGAAGACAATCAGACAGCTTGGTGAGCTTTTGAACTAATGGGACGATATGATGAGAGTTTTAATGGACGTATATTATTTTGCTTTGAATTTTATACTAGTTTTTTATTCAAATGGTACATCGCTGCCGACTGTTAGCTAAGCATCTAAGCTTTGTAAACCCAAACCCCACCCCCATTCCCTGGGAGTGTGTTCTTTTGAGAAAGTCTCGCCGTCTGGCTCATTCTAAGGAGAAACACGTGGTGGCAATACAGAGGAAGATAGGAATGGTATGGTGTCACTTGGATGGAAGCCAGTCTTGTGGGGGGGGGGGTAGAGAAAATGAAACAGTACAGACATCACGGAAAGGCGGAAGAGGAAGGAGGTGAAGGAAGAGGCATTCATATATGGGGAGGCAGAGATACAACGGAGTAGTGTGGACATACTCCAAGAAAGGGATGGGGAGACAGGGGGGACACACAGTGCAGGGTAGTTGGGCGTGGAAGACAACGGGACAAGAGAAGAGCTGACAACAAGAGGGAGTGAAATGGACGAAATGATCGAGTTTAATATGAAGCATAACAACTCCCTGTGTCTGTATCCCCATCCCACATCCAAGGTATCGCTGAGCAAAAAAAAATCATAATTATAATGCGAAGGAGATAAAAATAAGGTAAATCCCCAAGCGCTCATTGAACAGATGCCAGTTTAAACAACGTTTGCGTAATCAATTTCCAAATGTCATTATGTCAAGATGCCAGCGATAAACATAAAATGGTGTCAGAGTACACAGGGAGTGTTCAAACTTTCCTTGTGGTGAGGGTCAGATTCTAAAGTTAGGAATGAGACAGGATCAGACGACCCAAACCTTCGGATACGAATTAAACAGGTTTCCTGGGGAGCCGCTGGCAATGCATATGTATTGTATCCGTAACTCTCACACCTGACGACTCCCTAGATAGGCGGCAATACGTGCGAAGTGTTACCTTACCTAGCTCTTGCCCAGAGCTGTGCTGATAGTAATGTTACAATGCTTTTTCTGACAGCTATAGTCTGGGCTACATTTCCCGATAAGATCGATGCCACTATTCTTACAAAGGGGTAGACTGTTTTAAGTTCACCGATTCTGTCATTTGGTTTGTCAAGTGCGAAAGTTTCCAGGTACCTCCTTCCGACAAACGAAACACATTAACCCCATTGAGGTACTAATCACTTAAAGCCTTGTATACGATTTACATTTTTTAATTCACGCATACACACATACATGTCGACCGTACTGATATCATTTTCCCGGACGTTCCGGAATCGGACGAGACTGGGGCAAACTTCACAATGTCACACAACACAAAATGTCTTCATGTGCCAATACATATTGCAACCCATAGTATCGCCCTGTAAATTGTGTACACAGTGGCAATGACCAAATCGCGTGTAACCAAAACTTCCATTTGACAAACCGGGCAGCGTAAACATATCGACAAAATAACGCCTACATTGGTGTTCATGATAAATACATTTTTGATGCCCAGTAAAGCATATCGTAGCCTGCATGCGTCATTATTAATATTTATGATTTTTATCGACTTTATTAAATATCAAGATATGTCCTCTTGGGCTATTGAAGCGGATATTAACGGCTTTCTCAAGACCTTTGAATCGTCTCATCGCCATCCTTCGAAGGATCCGAAATGAATGAAAGGCTGGGTAACTGTAACTTTGGCATTTGTTTCAGTCAACTCCCGACGAATTAATGAAAAATCGGACGGCAAATTACATATAAGTTATCAACAATAACAATGCGTTGCCGTTGCAAAGGTTGTACTGTCTATCCGAATACCAGATTCTTCCAAATTCTATTCGGATTTCTCCGAAGAACGTAATCATGAACGACATTACAGCGAGTCGCCGTCATTCGAGCTTTCTAGCGGTAGCTTTGTAGCGTTTGTCACGTGACGAAAATTGAAAGTGAATGTCGGACAACATTGACATTTAGAAAGCCCGACCTTACGTCAGTGTTGATAGAACCTCTGTCGTGTCTCACGATTACAAAAATGCTTTGAAAGAGGGTTTATAATGTGGCAATTAATCGCTAAGATTGCACTTATTTGCCCACCGGGGTGCGTTCCTAACAAACTGAGGTAGGACAGACCACGCCAATTATTCACGCACAATTCATTTCGGATCTAACAGTATGACGTCAGAGTCTGTGGCATTTGGGTTTAGACTTCAGATTGTCCCCAGTGGTGTTGTCAATGGCGAGTCGAGGCGTGCTTGTAAATTGCACCGCATCTTGGCCACGTTGTTCAAACACTTTAATCTTCTTGTACTACACGCCAAGGTCCATGCTGCCTGTCAACCATACACAGGCATTGAAGCAGTGTGCAATAACAAGAACCGTACACCATACAACTGTTACAAGAGATGAATCGGTGCCTGTCAGAATGCAAACTACATTTGTCAGTGCAAGGTAATAATTTACTCTAAATAACCCAGGCGAACTTCAATTGACAGCTGAATTAACTATCGCTAAATAGCCACCGAGGCTACGCCCGCTAGCCAAATCTAGGCGATGTGATTGGTCTGGTAGTTCGTCAGCTGACAGAATAAAGCGTCGAATATTGCATTACAGCTCCTTCAGAGAAATTGAAAACTTCTGAGGCCCATCCATTCTGTCTATGAAATCAAGTTTCTCTGTTCTACTTCCAAAAAAATATCATGGAAATATGCCCTGTGTTTAATTTGGCAATATTATTTTTAAGTACGTTTATGGCCAATGTCGTTGCATGCCGACAACTGAACTTTAGTCCGCACTTGAACTCATCGTTAATGATATCATAGCATATCGTCTAAAATTTATCGTTTGCAAGGCTAACACTTTCCATTTCATTATACCCGAATATAGAGAAGAAGAGCTTGTACTTCTGTAGAATAAAATGGCAAAAAATTATCAAAAGCCGCAGCTTTTGAGTCAGTAGTTACAGTATCACTGCGCGAGAGTGTACCCATGAAATACGCTACAAGCAATTTTTCGCATTATCTAGTTTGTTTTTTATGAGATTTCTTAACTTCGTAGAGCGCAATAGTGATGTATCGTTTATGGGCTAATGTTTCATCCGTGGCACCGTAGTCAATGAGACAAAATTCCACAAATGACATAAAATAAGTATCCATGGCAGAGCCAAACGTAACACTTTCATCAGTAACTTCAAGTAAAATGAAAGAAATACAACAATACCATCTGTTCTGCCTTTCATCAGATAACCATAAAGGGGAAAAGTAATTTAAAGCAACTTGGTCGTCATATACGCATGCGTAAACAACAATTCGAGTCACGATGAGTAAGCATTTCCACAGTGATGAAGAGACTGAGGTAGTTCAATTGAACCCTATAAATAGTGTGGTGGAGGGCAAAAACGATGCTCTGCATGGTGGGATGTCTGCTTCAATGACGGAGACAGAAATGGCAGCAGTGTTGTTGCAGTAAAAAAAAAAGACAAAATGAGGCTTTTAACAACATAACGATTGGATTAGGTAACAGGTGGGAAAATGACAAAGTTACGAAACGTTTCAAGTTTGTGTAACCTGGTTAAGCGATTATTAGAAAACCGAAAACTGCGCACACTCACCCTAGTGACTTGGTTCCTTTAATGTAAAAGTCAGGGAAAGTAAAGACTCATTCATTTTCAGATGACAAAAAGAAAACTACTAAATATAAACAAAAACAAAACAAACAAACAGTCAAGCTATGGGGAGAACAAACGATAAGTCCCTAAGTATACACACATTCATCTTGA
The DNA here is from genome assembly GCF_041260155.1 of Ptychodera flava. Taxonomy (NCBI): domain Eukaryota; kingdom Metazoa; phylum Hemichordata; class Enteropneusta; family Ptychoderidae; genus Ptychodera; species Ptychodera flava. The sequence goes on along the minus strand of NC_091949.1, from coordinate 24,693,137 downwards.
AGAGAAGCATATTTGATCAGTTTTGTCCAATAAACGAGTGTTCCAGCTTACACGCAAATGCAACAGCATGATATAAAGTATAATATTTCTAACTTCACAGTCAGCTTTGCCTAGACCAATGCTCTGTAACTCTGATGAATGCACCAAAACCAACTTGAAACCGCTCATGTCTGTCACGGCACAACTTAGCCTCGGCGTTCAAACCAAAAGTACAACCCTCCCGTAACATGATCTTGTCGCCTGCCGCAATACAAACGACATGCGAGGCGCTACTCTTCCTTTACGCGGATCAAGTATACATGATTTAGAATTCAGACGCCAAACCTTTCCTGTTCACACCCGCAAGAAATCACACCGAGAAGCTATTAAATAATTGAAGACGAATCTTCGCGATTTCTTAGATCTTTAGAGCCGCTGAACTTCGAACACCTTCGCGTGAAACTGTATAAGACAGTCTGTGAGCCCGGCAAACAAGAAACAGTGTTTACTTCTGCACGCCAGGTGTCATACAAAACGGTAGCGATGTTTATGAAAACGGTACAACGATGACAGAATTGTGCTGATTTGCAATACTATAGGGTTCTTGGAAATCTGCACGTGTGTTTGAGTAGAACCCATCGCAGGACAACTTTACGCATATTAAATTTTAATGGCGGTAACACATTGAGGTGTCGATGACAACCAAACAATTCAGTGCTACAGTCATCATCGAAAAAGCATACAGCTTTGCTGACGGAATAAAAAAGGAGAGTTTCGCAAATACAGCAGTTTTGTTTCTTGCCTATCTCCTTTCAGCATCTAGAACATGTCTTGTAGGCAACTTTCATGTCAAGTCAAGGTTGCGTCAGGGAGTGCCGTGTGGGATCAAACAACATCATGAATAATAGATAACGATGTATTAATACGGATAGATGATATTATGACACGCTGCAGGGCCATGATGAGATATCTGTTGCCGGCTTTGTCCGTATTCCACTGTGAGTTTGCTCATTTCTCTAACAGCGCCAGATTTGTTCCCTGGACCCTCAGCAACTATCCAACGCTCCCCCGTCATTCAACGCTATGTTGAGTTGTGTTGCGCGCGCGGTCGCACGCATCGTCGATGATGAGACACGTTGTCGGTAATACAGATATCTCGAACATAAACACTAGTTTTCCGACTGTTCGGCTGTCCGACAACAACAAAATTTATTTAATTCTGCGACACATACCGGCGGATCCTTGTTGGAAACACAAGCTACAATGACATTCTCTGCGAAGGGTTATATTTGATTGTCTACCGTTCCAAAGCTGTCTGAAATTTTACACTAACGCTAAGGTCCAATATACTTAATTTTTCAAGACATCCCCGCAAGATAAAGGCACACCACTTAAAAATTAAAAGTCGTGAACATCACTGAGGTTAAAATGCATACATTGGCTTTCCCTTGGCGGGAAATTGAACTAGCTATTCAAAAACCACTTAAGAACGTTTGACGGAATAGCTTAGACTGTTGACAGTCCCTTAGGCCTTTTTTCTCTCTATTATTGATATAGTCTCTCGCACATACGGGGATGGGGGGTGGGGTGGGGGTGGGGTTCGCAAGTGTAGCGCCGAAGCCGCGAGTCGGCAATGCCTGCGCAAGACGAAGGCCCTGGACTAAGCCGTGTCCAGCTTTGCTACAGCGACGAAAATGGCGCAAACGACTGTCGACAGTCTAGAAATAGCTATGCTTGTTATACCTTTCTTAGCTAGAAATGTCGACCGTGTTGGCGTCATCCTGTAGTTAAAAGTTAAATTCTATCATTCAATACAAGGGATGTTGAACGTTAAAATAGACATGCTGATCAGAATGATGTCGTTTGAGGGCGCCTTTACGACATATGCCACTCAGGTGGAAATATCGACACTCCCTCTGAGTACACGGATAGAGGGAAAAGTACACAGCCTCTACAAAATCGTATAAACAAAAAACGAATAAGCAAAAATTATGTATCTGCCATCTCAGTGATTTTAAGCTAATACTGAAGGTAATTTATAAGGCAGACTTCGTCAAAGATTTAGGCCCCCGTGCGTAAAACGACCCGCAACAGGGAACAGTACACGCAGCGATCGCTCGACAAGAAAGAGATAGAGCTTCGTCTCCTTGGTAACTTGGCTGTCTGCATCCAGAATCACGCAGGCATACTATCTGACCGCCTCGAGTCCAGCTTTGCGTGACTAGATCAAATCAGCGCAATACCCATCCATTATCCCCTTGGTTGCCCCTGTGATTTCAACCAACGGTGGACGCATCGATAAGGCAGATTCAATTTGATCACGTTAGCGCCGCTGCATCAACTCTGGACAGACTGTGCAACTGTTTTCCAGGAGAAAAGGGAGGAAGAACTCCATTCCTTGCGGTGTCTTCTTATGGAGAAAACGAGGTTCTGGGGGAACAGAATTTGACGCTTAGATGGATAAAATACTATAGAACTGTAGACTACATCAGCACAGAAGGAGAAATGGTGAAACAAGATATACACAAATACATTCACATATAACCATGTTCATTATATATTCTGGATAATATGTTCATTATATATATATATATATATATATATATATATATATATATATATATATATATATATATATATATATATATATATATATATATATATATAACATGATGAAAGCAAACATCGCGATGTATTACTTTATTGCCTGTTCGAAAGTATTCGGTACTTAGCGGAGTTTTCGCTGTGCGAGAATGTAAGATATACGTGCAATCTCAGTGCAGCAGGCTGGAGCATCAACAGGTTCGAGTCACGTGACTAACCCGCCACAAATAAAATGATAAGGGAGCGTTCAGTTATTATGGTCGGGTGGGCGGGCGAAATCCAGGGGGAGGGGTCATCCTGAAATTGGAAGATTTCAAGTGGAGGGAGTTTCATGCCTTTTTTCAAACAGTGCAGTGAGAATCACACGAGTTGCATTTCCATTCTCTGAAGAAAGTACAGTATGCTCTGAATAAAAGTACGTTTATTTTCTGTCTTACTAATTTTTTTGTCTCGGCAGGTCTACAGGTTTGTCTTACAACAGCTTTTACTAGAAGTATTTCAATAACAAGTTCTTGGCATGCTGTGACTGAAGTTGGGCAAACCATAAGTGCAAGCCATGGGCCATCACTTTGCATATGAAACATGATGTTTGGCACACAAACTGTTTTAGCCCCATGGTGGATCTCCATCATAGAAAGGTCTTGTTGCGATGACACATTCATTGCAATATATTTACTTGAAGTTTCAATATTAACAGCCTTCTAATAAAAACGCGGGAAGTGTTTACTTGTGAGACGTCTTAGCCTAAACCCTATAATGAGTCAATATTGAGCAAAGATTTTACAGTTGACTCACATTATTTTTTCGCCATGGAGGGCGTGCCTTAAAGTGAGACCTATTTCAGATACATTGAAATTTTGATATCACAGTCTCATAACAGATATTTTGAGAACCAATGATTAATCTACGTGAAACACGTGATCTTCCTATTAATACAGAGTATATATGTATTGATAGCGGCCGTTATATTGTTAGCAATTTAATTCAATTCTCGACTAGGATAGATTATATATAAATATACACATACAACATACTCACAAAGTACTGCTGTTTGCAACAAATGTGCATTAAAGGTCTGGTGACTTTTACTTTTGACAATTGTTTTTCAGGTTTTCGTTGCATATGTCAGCGACAGATTCTGGGTGTCCTTCCCATAGCCTATGATAGTGTGTTGAAATACTCAGTACTCAGCTTGTTGACATTGACTGTATATCTATGTCCTTCATTGCTTGTGTTGATAATCAAATTCAGGTCCGGATTTTAATTTACTTGTCAACAATAACAACGCACATGATACACTGGCAAGTTGCATTGATGAACAAAATACTTGGTATTTCAAAATGCTATACGAAGTAGACCAAGACTGCAGATGACAAAGCAGAACTTGTCAAAAGTTAAGGGTTACTATACGGTAGCGTTTACATGTACACAAAGAACAAAAATAATAACAGATCAAAGTATCAAAATTTCCTCTAGCGGGAAGGGGTATCAAATTGTTATCATTTACTAAAGGGAGCCATCAAAAAAGTTTTTAGTGTGTAAGGGGGTCCTATTATTTTGACAGAAGCGCAAGAAGAATTTGCCGGCCCTCCCCGGTTGTAATAACTGAACGCTCCCTGAGACGGGAATATTTACGAGTGGTATATTGACTGATTGGCTAATTGCTAAGTGTCCACGCTAATTATTCTTCGTACCTCGCGGCGTCACATAAAAGGTAAATACAGTTCTCCGTGACATAATAAAATGCTTTCCTGACCTTGGCCGCGCGAAATTAGTACCTTAGAAGCCGCTCAGAGCAAACAGCTTTCCTTAATTTCACAAAGCATTTACCCCCAAACCTGTAAATTACCTAGTTCCAGCATTGCTTGTAACACAGACCGGTCATCTTTGCTCGTTACGACTCGAGAACTTCGCGGGAAGCTCGACAATTACCCTCGGTCGCTTAATGGCGGCGAGTTCGGTTATGAGGTTCGCTTAGCGGTTCCGTGATCATGTGTAATCGTTCCTCCCTGATATGATCTGCCCGACTTTTAAGTCTTCTTTTCGACACACGGTTCGCTTTGCAGTTCGGCAAATCTCAAAAAAGAAAATAACGCCGTTAAGTATGTGAAGTTTGTAAAATGTGTCTCCAACAAGATTGAAATAATTCCAACGTAGTCGGACTTTTTTATCTTTTTGCAACTGTGGTCGGCCGTCGCCTTAGCGATACCATACAGAGCGTGATTGGAGCTTTGCTCCGAGTTCAAAACTGATATTTTTAGTTTTATTGAAATACAGGAAAAGGAATTGACTGCGTGGGCCAGAAGTTTCGTCTTTTTTACGAAACATAACACAGTCTATTTGCAGCAGGCACATCGTTGCAAGACATTAAAGGGACAATAGCCGTCACTTTTCATAATAATTTCAATTATTTTTTTCCAGAAACTAAAAAAGCTTTCTATTTTCTCTTTCTGTCTAAAGTATATTGTAATGTACATTATTACTAAATTTCCCGTCATCCACTGGGTACAATAAGCAAATTTATTGTTGACAAGGAATTTTACCCCAGGCTAAAATTCAGTTGTGTGATTGGATATCGCACACACGCAATCTGTTCTGACAGAATTTCTACACAATTTACAAACAGAACAAAGATAACGGAAGAGACATCAAAGCTCACTGTCATTGCCACTTTAAATGTACAACTTATTTTTTAACGTTCCATAAGAGAACGCGTTGATACGTCAGTATCATCGAAGAGGATCATGGGAACTCCAAAGCGACGGTGGGCAGCGCAAAGGGGGTCTACATATTCTAAGAGCTCGATCTCTCGGACGTTTTGCAACTTAAAAAAGTTGTACAAAGCCAAAACAAGAAGAAACTTTTCCTTTGAACATTATTATGGACGACAAAAAATTGATAAATTGACAACTTTCGATTGGCTAAAGGTAGCCTTTTCAACGTATGTTATTATTTATTCTTTAAATTTGAGTCACAAAAACTTTACTTTACCGTTATCACATGTCAATACTAGTGAAACTTATGATGCCATCCCCCCAGATTATTACTTACGATGTAACCGATAATCCAGTATTTTGGCCCCCAGATGTTTTCTATATCAGATTCACTGGCATTGCCAAAACTATAAAAATAATAGCATTAAAGCCCTGATAGCTGCGAATTATATGGATTTTTTTTCATGATTTTATTTTTAAACCAACTTTGGTTCGTGTAAATGTAGTGACTGAAGGGCATGTATAGAAGTATCACTGCTGCCTTATTTGGACCACGACTACATATTTTAGAAAGTTAAATAATAAACGAGTGCCCCACCCGTAAAATGGCGCCCCATAGAAAAGTACAAAAATGCAGTATTTTGTGCACATACACATTGTAATCATCCAAGAAACAAGCATGATGCCATTTACTTGAATGCGCAACACACGATGGCCGACAGTATGTTGTCGTAATCTTTATTTTCTCTATCACATGATTGGTTTTTGAAAATGGCGGAAAATCTAAAATGATGGTAAAAATGTTCAAATTTACATGCCACTTTCGACACTTATATGACAGTGTTATACACTTTTTCAGTCTTTAATGGGTCTTATTCAAAAAAAACTCTTGGAAAACAGGATATTTTAGATCGGTTTATTACTCGTTCGCAGCTATTGGGGCTTTAATGTACCCTCCTCTCGGCCCACATTGGATTCAAGTTAACTTTGCACACAATATTGTACTCGGCTTCGCATCGCACATTATGTCGTGTAAAGTTTTCTTTTATCCATTAAGGGCCGGGAGGGGGTACATTTGTGCTTAAATAATATGTGGGAATGAAGACCAAACCAGTTTGATAATGTGGCACGTGCGCTTTACTCTGGGATTTCGCCATTCCAGTCGGAACAACTCTGCGCCCGCTGCAGACATATCCTCGTTGGAATAGACCATAGGAGCTTGGGGGAAATGGTGAAAACATCAGGAGTATAAAAATTTTGAATGAAAAGTTGCCGCCAGGCTTTTTTTTTTACCCATCAAAGGCTATATATACACAATATTGAAAATTGTAGAATATTTTGAATCCAGGGAAAACGTTTGCATGCTATGTCAACCCCGAAAAATATCAGCAAAATTCAGATGGCCTATTCCAGACCATCTCTCCCAATATCCAATGGTCTATCCCTTGCATTCTGTCCATTTGGGTGCGTGAGAATCCTATGGAAGTATTAAGAAACATGAGGGATGTTAAAGTGTATATACCGCATGATTCTTAAATGTTGAACAACGACTCATAGACATAACGATTAATTAAACCAACTCTATAAGCATGACTCGTTAGAGTCTGTAACGTTTAAAGTGGCCATCGTACCTACAGGGTTATTTGTTCGTTGTTTCACAACGCCAATTATTCCACAAATACTACCTTCATCAGGGAACTTTAACCAATCATTTTTCTGTTTTAATTTACCTAGTAATGTCCTTAGTCCCAATCACCACACATGTATATCCTGGTAAAGGGGCCGTGTTCGCTTCGAAAAACTGAGAAAAAGTATAAACACCAGACTCGCCAAAATTATGACACCAAGACTAGCAAGAACAATGATGGCTAGCTGGCTACCTGACTATGGGTTCTGTACGTTAAGTTTATTTTTGTGCAAATATAAAACTTTCGTGACTGTTCTCTTTTGCTACACAAGAACATTCTCATTTCATGGCGTCAAGTCGACGTTTTGACCCACGCAAGCAATTCTGCGACACTCAAATATGTCGAATGTCATCTCATTTGATTCGTTGAGAGCATCGTATAATTCCACTATCATTCTGAGAGGTAATTAACCCAGCGTCCAACCGTTGCAATGCATCGGAAAGAGTGTGTTTATTTTACATCTACGAACAAACCACGTTACAAAAGGTTTTCGAGATTGAAATGCTCTCTACCGAACCGAGCCCCAAAGAAAAAAATGCAAAATATGAAAACAGCAAATATCGTTTATCGTCGGGGGATTTAAAATGATTCCTAATGTTAACAGCTTTTGGAAGGTTCAGAAAACCTCCATATTTGCGACAGGGCGAGTTTATCAACCGTGAACTTATTTTTCAAAGAGAGCAGACGCGGAGAAAAGAAAGCCGAGGGGCTAGGCGTAATCTGATCCTGACTAGCGACAAGAGGTGTGCGTAACACATTTCAAATACACGAGGAATTGCCCGTTCTTTCGCGAGAGATTAGCCCATAAATATTTCAGGATTTAATCACATTTTGCCCTCTCGAAGCGAATTGGAAACGAAACCCGGGCACGCGAATAGCTTAGTTCCGCAAGTTTTTTTTTTCAAATTGAAAGCCTCTTGTCCGTTATTGTTTTACAAGTTCAGCTTTCAGGAGCAATTTCATCAAAAAATGTTGTTTTTTTGTCAAGAAAGTGCATTGAACTCAAAGGGAATATACCAGAAGTGGATTTTCCAACAATCTTTTACCAATAAAACTTCAACTGGACAGGTATTACCCAACATTGCTAAGACTGTGATTTTAAACAAGTAGGAGTTCTTCCTATCTCTCGGACAGCTAATGTGCAGCGCCTGGGAAGCTTTTTAATAGCCATCTGGTTGGCTGAAACTCATTACTATTTTTGAATCAATTCTAAACAGCCAATCAGGTAGAGCACAGTCGTAGTTTCAGATTCCCTACGTTGCTGTAAATAGTGACGGTCTGTCAATTAAAGCTTCCTCGCTGCTGCGCATTCCTTCCTCAGACTGGCTGTCAATTGCGGTACTAAGGAGTCCTACAGTTTGTTGATGACACGGTAAAATCAAACAAACAAAAATTCACTCAGCAGGACAAACGCGAATGATTTTTAGAGAGGAGGGTTAATGGCTACCCTGTGCAGGCTGCGATGTACTCGGGATATCATCTCTGCAAACACTCTTGTAGTAGATTAATATTGTGAATAAACAAACAAAAAAGTGACTTCCAGCCCGGCCCTGCAGCTCGCCAGAGGACACGTAGACAGACAGACAGGCTGACAGACAGACAGTGACACAAAATTAAAAGTACATGTATAGATGAGTATGCAGGTAAATAATCCCGTCGCAGTGGTAAAGTTGACAGGGATGAGGAAGTCTTCGTTCGTGTTTTAATTTTTAATATGACATCTAATACACGCGCCATGTCGAAGACTAAGATGCGTACTTTTTTCGCACTCTACATCAGCGTCTCTGCCTGTACTATCCGCAGTTCGCGACAGACGGATTATCTGCGTCAGTCACGTGTTCAACGAGCTCCTCGTTTTCTTGATGGAGGTGTATTCGTGTTCCCGCAGCCAGTGTAAAAATAACGACAAATGCTCAAAATGGACCTTTCTTTGTTTGTCTCTACTCTAAATGGGGGAGGGGTGTGGGTCATGATTCTAACGTCAAAATTAAGGGAACATTACCGACAGTTGCCAACTTGGTTTATCGATGTTACTAGCTCTTTGCGTTTATATTTCGGAAAACTATTTTTCATCGCAGAGCAAATAAATTAAAGGTATACAGTCACCTGTAAGCTAAATATGCCAACATATGGTCAAAGGGGCGTTCCTTGGTATTCGAAATGCCCATATGAGGGCGCTGTTTTTAAAAAGCGGCCACCCGCTTAAAATCTGTGATTGGTTAGATTTTCTCTTTCCATGGTAACTGTGGCAAAATTGGAACAGGTGACAGTATACCTTTAATAGCGTGTGGTTTGCTGCTGACGTCACGAGAACACCTGTCGACTAAACCAGGTTTGAGCAGGGAGGGATCATTAGTTTTGAGAGGGGGGTGATGTTATCAAACGAGTCAAACTTACTGAGTGGATATTTCGAAGAGTGCCTTCAGACGTGCTGCGTTTGGAGAAAATATTCAGAAGGATGGAAAAACAATGGACATTGAATAGTTGAATTCTTATTAAAGTACGCATGCTCTGTCTGCTTCGACACGGATAAGGCAACCTCGGACTTTCTCGCGAAAAGATCTTCATTTCTGTGATGTTCGACAAACTACTCGTTTGGTAATGTCTCAAACTGTTACGGCAAAGAGGCTGTGGTGGGCTTGAGTAACAGTGTAACAAAGCATTTCATGTCCTCGTCCTGCCCACCCCTCCAAAGGTCACATGGTACATCCCTAATACGCTTTGCCAGCACCCCTTGAAAACAATAGAAACACGTGTCGACAACCTTGTTGGTTGAGCTTCTGTCAATCAAAGCACCTCGGGGAATTAATATATCATGATGAAATCGACTATTTGGTCTCCGAGATTACAATTTTAATAAAATCTCGGTCATAATTGAATGACAAATATGAACAGGCCTGGCGACAGTGATGAGAATTGAAGCGACGCGGATCAAAAAACTTGACACGTTTGTTCCAGTAACGAACCTTGATTCTCTGCTAATAGATTACGAGCGCTGTTATATCGATAGAATTCCACCATATTTTCTCATAATTGTTTAAACTTAGCAGCAGAATGAGCTTAAAGTATCAAGCAGGTAAAACAAGCCTCAAATTCTTGATAAATTCCTGAAAATTTTCGTTCGTGAAAATGGAGCGCTTTCGGTGGTTTTGGGGAAAGTTTAAGTTTTCGGGATATCGTATTAAACTTTCTTATAATGCACCTTTAAAATTTGGACATTTTTTGTCGTAATATCCTTTGAGATTCGTCATTTGTCTTTTCAACGCCCAGGCTGGCTGAGCCCGGGAGCAAGCCAGACGATTTCATAAAGCGTGGTGACAGTCTCATTCGTTACTTACTCCAATGAAACCTGATCAACTTCAAACGAAACACGTGACACTTTTGTGACAGCATGATCAAACGAGAAATAACCTAAATGCAAACACGAGCACTGTATTTGAGATCCACCCATTTTGAATAAGTCACAGCTTTAGCAGTGTAAATGTTTTCCTAGACGCTGAACAATCAATATTGCCTCGTGGGTTTGTCAAAAGTGAAGATTTAAACGCCAATGCTTTGAAAAAAACACGTCATTGTTTCGCGAGATAGGTACCAGACAGCTGAACCAGGGTAGAATCAAGTTTTTGATTTCCATCGGTAAAAATTTAGTCTATTTGCACAATCGCATCCTGTGCTCTCGACTAAGCTCCCTGGTTTCGATTTTCTCCCTATCCTGGCAATCAAATCAACCAAAAAGACGAGAGAGAGCGACGTATTTAGTTGTGCGTTATTACTTTCAGAAAACGCAAAGCTTTTATTTCGGTTACAAGCAATGTCATTCAAATCTCCGAATACAACTTGATCTGGCTAATGTGTAGCCTGTTGGATGTTTTGAGCCCATTGGTTGCTAAAACTCATTGCCCTTATTTAACTACTTCCAAACAGCCAATCAGGTAGCAAATAGCCCTAGTTTCCTTACGTTGCTGTAAATAATGATGAGCTACACCGATCAAATATAAGCTTCCAAGCCGCTACACATTGCAAGACTCGACATGGTCCGGATCTGGTTGAGGGGTGTCAGGTACGAGCTTTTGAGATTCGAGAGACTGCGTAATTAAAGTGCGGTATTGGTAATTCTGCGATCCTGTCAGTTCCTTTGATACAGAATTAATGTTTCAAACTGAATTTTAAAGAAAGCAATAATCTCTCTCTCTCTCTCTCTCTCTCTCTCTCTCTCTCTCTCTCTCTCTCTCTCTCTCTCTCAATATATATAATTTCACTGCTCAAGTAACCCGTAGTTTTTCAGGTATCCACGGCACTACGATACTACGAAAGTGATTATTAATTACCCCGAAGCCTTCATTGCCCTAAAACACACTTTCCTTGATTTTTCGAATCTGTTCATCTTGTATATTTATCATCATTATGAATAAATAATGACCCTGTCATGTTCCTGTCTCAGATTAAAACATACGCCGAAGCGTTGATTCACAGGGCATTTGTCGTCGTACTCGTCTTTACGGGTTTACATATAACTGTGGCGTATCTCATATTGAATATTCATTAAAAACGAGGCTGTCTCGATGCAAACCAGTGATTTTAAAAAAATAAACTGCATCTTTCAGTTTATCTACAATTTGTTTGAGTGAAATTGAGAAATACAGTGAGTTGGCATGGCATCTTTGCCTTATCACTTTGTCATTTGTCTATCGCGCAGACTCCACTATATCGCGTGCTCCATGGAAACCTCAATATGCACTGTGACCAACCAAACCTGAAACAACGTAAAGCAAACGGCGATACAAGCAAAGCTGTTGCGATCATCATTTTTTTTCGAGTACCTATGACGCAATAGACTTTATTTGTTATACATTTAAATTCTGAACTGAGTATAGCAACACAGACACCGTAAAATAGAAACAACTTGGCTGTGGGGAGATGTTGTATACAGTGTTGTGGACACGGGCCTGTGACAGGGTCTGAAATTTTCTCCTGTCTCACCATTGTATTTACAAGACTATACACAGCAATGTGAATACAGATCTGTGACAGGGTCAATAATTTTTGTTAATGCGTGTTCTTTGTGTCATCAAAAATTGGCCCATTTTTCTGAAAATAGACACCTCTGAAATCTGCCAAATGTTCAGACCCTGTAACAGGCCCCGTAAATTCGACAATGACACACCACTGTTTGTACACAAGTATTTCAGTCATGTGGTCACAGCACTGTCAGAAATAACATCACTGCATACATTCCTGTAATACCAGGTCTGATACAGACCTGTTCATACAACCCTGATATCTGACCTATTTTACAGGTCCCGAAACGGAGGTTATTACCTAGGGACTGTTATGACCAGACCCTGTCACAGGTTTTTACTGAAATCTACCTGTAGTTTTCTTGCTGTGTATACTCCTACCAACCGCACATCAATGAGAGAGTGTGATTGCACAACAATCACGCAACAAATGCAGAATTCTTGTTTGAGAATGCGCCTCGGGAACAGATATTCGGACTCTAAAATTCTTCAAATTATGTTCTGATCTACCACTTGTTGGGGGTGGGGCTCATTTTTAAGCTGTTGGAACAAGAAAAACATTGACCCTCTTAGTTTTCAGAAAAATCGAAATTTTTATTTTTCCCCATTTAGTTCAACTTACACCGGGATGGCGGCCATTTTGAATTTCAAATATCGGTAGATGTGGGTAATTTTTTCTCTGGTACCAATATTTGCTCGGTGACCCCGATCTTTATTCTTGATTTTGAAAGAGAATGGTTGAAAGGATGCACGAGGAAAATTGGAGCAAACATTTAAATCTTTCATTTCCGAGGCGCGAACTTCCATAAATAGATTAGAAATGATTATGTGCATGGGCTGGATTCTCGACCAAAGTCGATCTAAAATGAAAAATTATTGTTCATATGAAACGGAATAACATATGTCAATGCAAGAAAATGGAAGGAATCACGTACATGCTGATTCCCTCCAACACATATTTATGGTATGCCCCTCATTTTAAGATGACGACAATTTTTGCACTTGTCTCAAAGCGATCCGGTCGTAAAACCAACACCACTTTCATTTTACAGTATGGTAATCAAACCACATACATTTTTGCAGTGTATTTATTTAAAAGTTTGGAACAAAAAATATTATCAACTCGGGGCGATTAATGAAGTAGGAAAGAGCACTGTTGCAATAATTCAAATAACAGTGTACAGCTTGTCACAGACTTTAAAAGCCTTGTTCTGTCAATTACCGCCGGTTTTGCATTCAGCGTCGCGGCATGGGGTCCATTAATAGCTTGCCTGTGTGATGTGATCGAAGCAATGTCGGTTATCTCGCCTTAATTCCCATAAATTGATTAGATACAGACAGGTAATGTAATAGCAAAGATGACAAAGGTGTAGTTGGCATCTTGGGACATCAGGCAACAGTCATGAACAAAAGCCGTGAGGCAGAGGAGAAGGAATCTGTATCAATGAACCCCCCAAAAAGAATAAAATTAAAATATGCAAATAAAAAATAACAACTCATTCATGAGATATGTTGACAGCTGAAGAACGTGTCATAAACAACCATAATCTCCAAACAGATTTCTTGTTATGCCTGGGGCAGCTTCGTAAAATGGAAGTTCTGCATACATATACGACATGTTTCAATAGTGTGTAGACTTATTACAGTTTCGTTATCGCAACAGCTGTAGGATTTCGACAGGAAGAGTCGAGTAACTGAATGCAAGGCCTCTTATTATTCAATGTGCATCAGCAGTATTGTTCCATAGACGCTTGTTGCATGACACCAAGCATGATGGACTCTTCCGAAGATATGAGATGGCGCGATACTGCGAAAAGTACTTCAAAACTTTGTCATGCTTATACTTTATATCACTACGCGGCATGTTCTTCAGCACCTGTTGGTGAGACAACAATTATTGGTTGACGTTATGAAGTCATTGCCTCAATAACCGCAGCAAATCAAATTGACCGTGAATGCCTATAAAGATCGCTTGTACGCCTATACGAGACTTGCCCTGTACGCCTAAACCAATGGCAGCATTATTGAGTAAAACGGACTTATGATCATGATGATGGGAACCAAATATTTTTATTTTTTATATTTTTAAAGCCATTGTTGAAAAAGACGATTTTGAGGTGAGATTAGCCACCAGACAACGCCACCAACGACTCCAGGGCCTTGTAAGCAAAAAAGTGAAAGTATCAGTACATCGGCTATCAGGGTGTTCTTGAGAATGGGACAAGAAATCGTTATGAAATACATGAAAAAAAACCCCGTTAAAAACGCAAAGTTCAGAAAGAAACTTTTCTATCTTCGAGAATGCTGAAAAACAACCCAGCAGCAGATGTCGAAGTTGTCGGAAAGAAAAGCTGTGAACGAGGCTAGATAAGCGATAGCCGTGGGCCTGTTAATAGGAAAGTAACATTTAAAGGTGCAGGGGAACGAGGTTATAAATTGTTAAGAGAGTTGAGGTGCGTGTAGGTTACGTGTCCCGCAATAGAGTCTGTCGTCAGAAAATAGAATTAAATGGCTCCTCTTGGCCTCTAAAACCAAATCGTTTCAAACGGACAATGAACGACAGTTTTCGATAGTGTATTGCCACTTCTTCGATACATCAGGGATTTTTAGGTTTGGGTCTAGTCGATTTTCTCAAAATGAGAAAAAAAACTAACTCGGTAGACAGAAATCAACAATCGTGCGAAGAATTCACAAAAACCCCAAATGACATGTTTTAAGTCTTCGATCTCAGATCTATGCAATGTCTTTCATTCACAGTCTGCTTTGTGACCCCTGCGGATTTCTGTTCAACATTTCCAATATTGTACAAATTACAGGCCTATATTAGGTCGTCGGTGGAGATCCCTCTGGCAGCAGTGAGAGTTCGTCAAGGAGGATGGGGAGAATTTTGCTCGCGAATAACTTTTTCATACTCTTCTACCTCACGATTAAGGTTAAACATGATAACAAATTATCGTCGATCGAGGGGAAAATGGTACCAAATAGTAATGACATGTATCTGTTGTCGAAAGTGAAATGATTCCCGCCAAATCGCCATTTGTTTATCACATATTCTTTTCAAGGACAAATTCGATTATTTGACTATTTTATATGTAACAATGGGGACCCACTCTTCACTTAATTCCACTCAACATAAACCTCGCATTTGTCACAATCAAATCATGGAAGACGTTTGAGCACGACCCAAGGGAAAAGACACAATTCATTTGGCTTACAAAGTGTTGGGTTAATCAACATGCTGATTGCAAATTATGAGTTCGATATTCATGTTCGTTTATTTTCAATCTTGCATGTATAAATCCTCAGTCGAAATATTCGGTATGAAGGGTTTTAATATGGTATTTGTCGATTTTGAGAAAAATCTCCCGGGAGGGGTGAGTCACCTTCTTGGCATGGAACGCGAATGGAGCTATTTTCAGGATCAAATTCGGAAATAAATATTGTTTTCGGGAGGGATCAGCCTTCCCTCGACCAGCGTGTGAGCATTTTCCTTAGGACACGTAATCGTTTGAGAAACGCCGCCAAAACCCCTGCACACTACAGATTATTTCATATTCTGTGCCATCCGTACTCCGCTTTCCTGGCAGATATTGAACCCCTCGACGTCTTCTGGCTATAATTAAGGCAACTTTAATAAAACTCAAAGAGCGCCGCGTTCAAGTTTCGGATTGATCGTAATGTAATAATACCCCGGATGCAATTCGCTTCTGTTAGATGAAATTTTAATGATGCGAACATGGTAGGATGGCTTCCTAAGAAAATACAGTCATTGAAGAATTTGTGATATCCGAATCCTCCTTTTTGTTGGTTTTCCTCGAATTTTCCCTTTTCTCAAGCCTCGGAACCGGAAACGGGAACCAGGGACACGTGTGGAGCTGACTTGCATAGTGTACCGAGGCATAAGCATTGCTTTGCTAAAGATAAGCCGCTTTCAATTCGCCCCACACAAATTCTACCATTTAGAATTGTTTCAGTCCAGTTCGTTATCAAATCAAATAGATTATATCATATCTCATACAATGTAATAAATCTTTTCGTTAAATGAAGATGAATTGTGTGGAAGAAAACATAACGTTAAGATTTGATGGTAGGCGCTTTAGGAAAACGAGAGTGAACGAGACAGATGACGTGAATGTATTTTCTGTCGTAGTGTACTTCCTACGGCAAAAGAATTTTGTGATTGCTCTGTCGGGGCAAGAGGTTTCATTTACTGCAGAACTTAGACTCTGGAACGAGGATGTTAATGGCACGCAAATGTTCGCACCCTGGGGACTACTATGCAACTTGAATATCATGACCTCATACTTGGTAGGAACAGAGCATAGCAACGAAATGTGAGCGCCGCCATTTTACCAATACCAGTCGACCCAATGAAATCCTGCTTGGAGCTGACGCTTCGAGACCGTTGAAAAGTCCATGAACAACACATTTACAGGCAGCTCTTTAAAATTTCATCGCAGTTCAAAATTACCGGTTTGATGCAGAGATAACAACTTATTTTAGAGTTTTACTGCATTTATCGAACACGCACTTCGTTCGCTTATGCCTGTACCACCAGACTTCACGACGCGCCGCGCTAGTCACATTTACAATAATGTAGTTCAAACACCTTTCACTCTATAAAACGGTCGCTACAGTAATTGTAAGTTTTTATTTTTCAATGGTCTATAACCATTTCCAAATAAATCCCACCCTTGTGAATTTACTTCAATCTCAGTGATTTACACGACGGCACTGAGACCCGCACGCGGGCTTACATTGTTGTTCACGCGTTCATATTTAGCGGCCTAAGGGGCTTATATCCACGGTGAACAGCAACATAAATACCGGATAATATTATTAATTCAAAATATTCAAGTCATCGGATTTTTTTCATCCCCAAGGGATCTTTGCTAAATTAATAAAATAAAACCGGGATAAACAAGGCTTTCTCTGTAGAGATGCTGTTTATCTCAGCGAGTATAGCAAAATTAATATTGTACTGCTAAATTTATCACGAAGACCGCACAACGGAAACGTCATGGCCGTGATCGTTGCAGGGTAAATATTTCTCGTGCCGCCTTGTCCTTTTTCATTTTCAAAAAATTGCCAACAACAAAAAAATGCAGTTTTATCTTACGTCATCTAATTCATTCATTTTTACATGAAGAATTAAATTCCTTCACTGCCAATGCGACTTCCTATCTGCATTTTTCAAGTTAAATATTGGTTAAAATTACGATTATTATTTATATAGTATGCCCTTTTTTATTTTTGAGATCATATTGTGCCATTACAGTGATACTTCCGTGACATTATTCGACAGCGATATTCAAAATATGCCTGAGGAAAACATCGAATTAATAAATTTGACTAGCCCAGCGGAAGTGATTCTGGGACAATGCAGGTTGCCGGGCCATTCATACCCTCCAGCGATGCGCGCCATCTTCTCGTCGACAATTCATCGGCGAGCAATAGGAACCTATAGCTTCCTCGAGAATTTGAAAGCGTTTCCATCTGTTGACTCGTAGTATACCAGACGACATCATGGCACAAGTTATGACAAGTACAGAAATTACTGACCTCAGCAACGATGAAGCATTTATTGTAAAGTACACTCATATTTCGGAACAATAATTCAAGTGATCAACGACCTGGGACTAACCGCAGCGAAATTCTCTGATGTGATTGGAAAAGGCGGGAAATGACATTCCCTTTCTGCATTTGATCCATTCGGTGAGAAAGAAAACAAAAATCAAGGGATCAATTTTATGGTATTCAAAACAATATCAAACACATGTTTCATCGATAATCATGTTGCATTAAGGCAAATCATTCGAGACCGGCGGGGCAGCAACTGTTACCAATTTACAATTCCCTAATAAAGTTCCTACCAAGACCTCCTAGGTTCTTACCGATGATGGTGTCAAGATCCCCTAGGCGCATCTTCTTTCGAGGGCCTTTAAAGTCACAAAATAACTAAGTATCAACTGTCGCAGGTGCGTAAGTGAATTAATGATTATGGCTTCCATTATCAAGCGACTGTATATCCCCGTGACTCGTCTTTCGTTGTTAGTTAGCGGGCATTTTCGGATTTAGCAACATTGCACGCGATAATTCTCATGCCTTGTACTTTCTTCACAGAGAGGGTCACTGATTGAAAACAACACTCTGTATTTGAGATGCTTGACTTAATTTTCCAGCTCGGGGTGTTAAAAAACGCTGTTTGGCTGAAAACCGCCTTCCTTCCGACCGTATCCGCAAATGTTACAACGTCCCCCGCGCTCAGTGGCATTGTACGGAAGCCTACATTGGGGCAACTGAAAAAAATGCAAATCTGTTACAAACCTATTTCCTAATATTTTTTCACATCAAAAAAGCTTACCAAAAACTAAAGCGAAGGCACCAGTGTCATTAGCGCTCATTGGAAAGCCTTTCCAATTCAAACAATAGTCAGGATTTTGCCAACCTCGTTCCAGGATCGCTCTACGGAACCAACGTTTGTTTAAATTCGAATAGTTGGTCTAAGCACATTGTACAAACAGAGTAATACTGCTAGAGTACACGAATATACGACTCATAAATCTCACCTGCTGTGGAAATCATGAATGTTTGCGCATGCGTAATAATAAGTAAATGAGGTGGCGAAATTCATATTTGTGATACATATTTTGGTCAATCTGTCCGTTATTTGGTTGGAAATATATAAGACATATTTAAAACCACTTCCGACGTTTATCATTTTTCTTCGGCAGTAGGAAGCATGTTCATGATGTAAACTTGTACACATTATCACGGGTGACATATTTTTCAATTCATGAATGCATGTAAAATTGTTAAATGACAAAAGGATGTTCTGACAATGTGATTAAAGAGGAACTATATGTATGAATCACTGCATAAAGACGCGCTTTGAAAGCATGCAGTGGATCACACACAACTGTCTTCTTCACATCAGCAACTGATGCTGAAAGGAACACTCGACTCCAATCCAAGTATCATTTCAAACCGAATCGTCACCATTCGTAGAGGCCATTGACCTTTTGCTTACGTATGCGCGCCCTCCTGTACTAAAGCAGTTGACAGGCACTTTATTAAAGCTTGACTCTGAGCGTTTAGAAGGTAGGTGTTTGGCCCCGGGGTGATGTTCCTTCCCTTGAATATACTTTCGAAAATTACTCGACGGCGAGTGAAAAAGGAAAGCCCGACGCGGAGATGTGGCAGTTAAACGCGTAAGTAGGTGTTACAATTGTCCAACTCGAACGTCGATCTCGTCTACTGCCGGGAGCTCTCCGATTCGAACGAGATTGCTCACACGTCAACAGTGTACAATAACCTTGACGGAGAACATTCCCAAAGAACATGATCGTGATTTGCGCAGAAAGTTGACAGTTCGCACTGCCTTGGTCATATAGTTCCCTTACAAGCATTAGCTTAGCTAACCATCAGTATTCTCCCCTCCTTCCCGTATTCGCGTAACTTTTCATCGACAACTATTAATATTTCCGAGATCAGGTCACACACACAGGGTTAGGTTGAGAAAAGCTGTTTAAATAAAAAAAGTTGCGCTATGTTGTTATTCGTATTCGAGCAATCAATCACGACATGCTGAACTGGTAAAGTTACATTAAATAAATTCAGTGTTTTGGGGATGATCCGAGGGATTATTGTTGTAACTTTTACTTAATCTCCCTGAAGTATTTTAAATGCATCACGTATATAAAATATGCATTGTTATTGTTGACAAAATAATTTGCGTGTGGACTACAGTACAGCACAGACAAATAGAAGAAACAGACTAGCAACGCGGCATGGCTTTTGTTTCATGGTCGTCTCGGTAGACAGTGGCCTTTTCATATTAAAATGAGCTTTACAGGTGTTAGATTTTTTTTGAGACCTTTGTTCGTGGTTGATAATTGCACGAGATTATGCAAAAAGTACGACGAGATGGCATCGTGCTGCCAGTCGCGTAGCAACCATATTTACTTTGTGAGCTCTCAGGGCAGTAACACTGCTTCACGCCAATCAAAACATAACACGCCCGCAGTTTCATAAACACGTCCTTCAATGACCAACTTTTAATAGACCATATGACTGACCGTAAACCATTGAGTAAAACCAGACAGTATCGATAGAAGATTTTCAAATTTGGTTGAAACACACTCATTATATATTCATAAAAATGTGAGAGGAATTTTTAAAATGGTAAAACTCACTTTCCCGAAGCTCAAAACTTTCCCGTTTTCGCCAGTATGCCGATTCCACTCGGCACCACATGACAATAATAACACAAACTTTGACGAACATACCCTCGCTTAAAAATTGGCGAAAATCCGGAAACTACCAAAGGGTGCATGGTCGGCACTCTTCGAAAAGCGAGGCGAGAGCTACCTGAGGCGAGGCGAACATGGATGACTTACATAACCGCTTCACGCCTTGAACAATACCCGTTGCCAGTCTGTTTCTATTCGTCTGTGAGTACAACTATCAACGATAACATTGAACACTACATGCATCCTGTATTGACAAAATAGACTCCTTTACTTAAACACGACTCTGGATTTTACCAACGGAATAGAAACACTGTACATAAGACGTTACAAGATAATGGAGCTTTAATCAAACGGAGGGGGCGAAGTCTTCCCCCAAATGTATTACTTTCGCGTAAGGATTTTAGTGATTAGTTCAACAGATTGTACGTATGTATGTATGTATGTATGTATGTATGTATGTATGTATGTATGTATGTATGTATGTATGTATGTATGTATGTATGTATGTATGTATGTATGTATGTATGTATGTATGTATGTATGTATGTATGTATGTATGTATGTATGTATGTATGTATGTATGTATGTATGTATCTATGTATCTATGTATCTATGTGGAAGTATGTAGGTGCGTGCGTATATGTGTGTCTATTTAATGCCTTCCTTAATTTAATGTACGAATTTATATATATATATATATATATATATATATATATATATTATATGTATATATATATATATATATATATATATATATATATATATATATATATATATATATATATATATATATATATATATATATATATAGCATATTAAATTAAGGAAGGCAAAAAAGAGTTTTGCCCATCCTAAATTATAATGGTTCATCCCGTATTTTCATCCAGCGGTATTACGCTCAAAGGAATTGTATAATACTTATTACTGTATATTAAAGATTCAATCTGCCTGCAATTAAGGGAAGATGAAATTCTTCAACGTAATCCTTCCTTGAAAGCTCTGATTCATTATCACTTGATATCAAAAGTGGTAACACGAATGAATATTGAATTTGCAGACGTTTCGCTCGGTAGTAAGAGCGTTTAAGACTGTCGACTGCACATACAAATATCCCAATCGCCTGGGCCTCGATCTCAGAAGTTTTATGAATGTTGTTTAATGAATTTGTCGGTTTCAAACGTGTTAAATGTTTGCGTGACTTGTTCTTTTGCTCGACTCATGTTGGTTTATCAATTCTTCATTCTTTTTGCTATCACTTTCAGTGAATGTACCGGAATTTATTTGCAATGGACAAAAGGCATAATTCCCCATTAGGTAAATTAAATCTTTTTCATTACCTTTGGGATATGTTCACATTTGTCTATCGTAAAAATTAGCCTACGACAGCTTACGACTAGGAAAGCGAGGGTTGGACCCACTATCCTTCAGGCGCGTCAAAAATTGCACAGAGGTGTCGAACCTTTCGAACCGGAAATTATCATGGCGACATGCCGGGTCACTGATGTCAAATCTTAAAACCCACCCTGGCCCTAACAAGTTACCATTGCGACAGACTTGTTTTACTGTCATCACTTGAAAACATCCCCGTAAAGCGAAGGAATGAAGCCATGAGTGGTAAGCATTTCAATAAAACATCAAGGTTCGTTTAAAAAAACTGCTCATTTAAAGCTGACAAAGGTCATTGGCATATTGAAAGCCTAAAAGTTAATATCATCAATGCCCTATTCCCCCCCCCCCAAGAAATCTCCTTCAGTTTGAGGCTCTGCAGGGTGTACGTGCATGTAAATATGAAAGCGATAAAAACCCAAACTTTTTGCCTTTGTATCATGTATAAGAATATTGTAAAAACGTTGTTGCACAAAAGAAGTAAAATAAACAGAAGTACGTTTGTCATTTTGAAAGATTCTTCGGTGTGTGTTCGGAATGCGGCATCCAATAAAATATTTACTGTTGTCATTAGAACCAGGAAATGGATGTACACAAGGTTTCCCCCTCGATGTGACAGCTGTCGGATCTTCGTTCAGATGTATTGACGAAATAGCTCATGATGTAACATGTGTGTGGCCTTTTGGCATCTTCTTTAGAACATTGGTTTTTTATGCGAGTTACTTACGCGACGCTAGAGCACCTTGTTCTGTTGTTCTGTTGGAAAACAGAGTTTAAAATGCCTGATACAGCTGTATATACATACAAAGCCATTGTTGAAGTTCGGCAACTCACGACTGGCTGCGCGCAGCGGTAACGCTCTCCCTCAAACTTGTCTGTCCGTTTTGCAAAGCTCGGAAATATAGCCGAGACACGAGAAAGGAGTGATATAAAAAGTTGGACGTTTGACAAAACAACGTGAAGAACATCTTAAGTGTATTATTCTCAAATCCACGGTTAACAGCATGGCCATTCAAGCACACAGCTAAAGTTCATATTTCGAAAACTCAGCAGGGCTCATTCTCCAACCACTATACAGAGAGCGGCAAGTCGACAACCCGCGCTCTGAAATTACTAAGGTCTACCTGACCCTGATGTAATGGTTGCATTACAAGTATTTTGTAAGCCTTATTGAGGAACAAATGTATACCATTGTCCCTAATCTGTCAGAAAAAAGCAGTCCCTAAAATACGCCAATTAATCTGAAAGCCTTCCCCAGCGACAACGCGCATTTTGGCGCAAAATGTTGCATTTCTAAGAGTTCGCTGTCGGTGATCACAAGGGAACCCTGCCACGTAGATATGATCGTCGGCGAAACACAAACGATCTAGCTTTTTCCCGGGGTTTAATGGTTTTAAACTGAGACGGAACACTTTTCTGTATTTTTTATCATGCCTTTGTTAGACAGGGCTCGGACGGGGTTTCAAACAGCGACGGTTGTTCGTGTAACATGTGTTGATGCAGCCGCGAGTTGTGTCAACCTCGCCCTTTCCTCCTTTCAGCTGAACATGTAGACACAGTGCAACCTGCCTTGCAGAGATCTTTGCCTGAAAGGGCGACTGCACTGGGAATTTAAGGACGCATTTACGGTTGAGCCATACAAAACGGACGAGTTAACAGACCGGAGATAACACTAACTTCTCTTCAAGAGATAAGTTGGATGGGAGTAAACCCTACATCTTTGGTTTTTTGAATAATAGAGTCAGTTTCTGTCATCCTGGACTGGTAGGACAAATGTTTATGTGAACCTTTATCTTGAACGTGACCATCAAAGGGAAAGTTGTATTAATTTTACACATTTTTATTTCGTTAGTTTAAGATCCCGATGAACGTTTATATCTTTGCAATATTTTTTTCGCGCTCAGAAACACAGAAGTGCTTTCTGAAATGACGGAGTTTGAGGAAAGTTTACAGCATTTCAGACGTTCTAATGAAAAACTTTCCTTTGTTCATATGGCATGAGTAGATAGATCTGAGAAAACGAATCAGACGTGCAGAAATACACACAGAAGGGAAGGCGGAAGGTCACAAAGGCAGACACAAGGAGTCAGATGGACTCGGAATAGAGACAGAAAACGAGAGAGAGAGAGAGAGAGAGAGAGAGAGAGAGAGTGTGAGGGAGAGAGAGAGAGAGAGAGAGAGAGAGAGAGAGAGAGAGAGAGAGAGAGAGAGAGCGTGTGTGGGCGCGCGCGCGTGTGTTGGAGGAAACAGAGTCAGAGTTAGACTGAGAGACACACAGACAGAGAAACAGAGAGGGCACGAATAAACAAATTCACTGCAAACAAAACGTTTCAGCTCAGACACGACTGCCCACTCGATTAGTCCTGCAGTTGACGATTACTGGCGTCGATTATTATCCGTTATTTGCCGTATGCACGAAATCGAAGACTATATGTTACTATCGTATCCATGGCGACGCCACCATTCGGTAATCTGTAAAGTGTCGGTTTTTTACCCGGGATACCCCTCATCGGTGTCCCGGATTACCTTAAATTGATAATAATCTTCGAGTAAAGTAGGAATTCTCAATGAAAGTGCACAATCGCCCTATACTCCCAGAGCTCGCTGCAAAAAGTGAAATGCGACGGAAAAAAAGGGACGATGATGTTACTTTCTGGAGAGAATTTGATCCCGAAGAAGATTAGTACGAGATATGTTTTACTCTTTCAGCGCTTGTACTTCTGAGCCTGATAATGTCCACTGAAAAGTTACCGAAAGCCAAGCTGTGTAAGCCGTAATACTCGACCGACAGTAAGATTGAAACGGGAGCACGATAAAATGATACTCCCGCGAAAAGCTTAAAGGTGATACCACGGTCGCTATCGACGGCTTTTTATTTCTACGTATCTATAGCGGGGTTAGTCACTCCGTAAGCGCATTAAAGTTTGTTTGTTTTGTTGGTTCTCTTTCTTGCGAGCAGAACAGATGAACATCAGCCCCTTGACTTTTCGAATTTTTCTAAACTCTTCGGGCTTCCCGTTGCATTTCTGATGGCCTTCAGCCTGACCTTTAGAACCTTTTTATAGGGGGAATTACGTTCAGACTCGCAATGATGAAACCGATTTCAACCATCGGGCCAGTGGGTTTATGGCATGTGATAACAGGTTGGCGTGCGCTGAACGAACAAAGGAAAAAATCCCGGTGTGATCAACGGTTCCGCGCGTTGCATGGAGTGGCAAAGCATCATCACAGAAACAGTGTGGGTACCTGATTTCAGATGGAGCACTCTTCTACCAGGAGCCGTGGTCCCTACACCACGTGGCGGAGAATTCTCATCACGGCGAGCGGAGCAAGCAGTGGTAAAGTTATTACGCGCACTTAGACAACGTAAGCTGCGCTGATGCATCTCGTATTCGGGAGAGCTCCGAAGGGGATGTAGCGTTCCCTTCCAAACCAGTGAAGTTCACGGCCACTTACCTCTCGCACCTGGTAAATGTTGAATCAGCTGAAAAAGTTCATCACTGGTAGCGGCTCCTTCTGCCGTCCTCCTCTTACCTCTGTACCAACGTCTCCTCCACAGTCGCTGAAAGTACAGCGGAACAACAAAACCAGTATGAGTCTCACTATTCAAATCTACCTTGAGGCAAGCGGCTTTTGTCATTCAAAACTCCCCATTCATCGCTAAGAAGATCGTTGTCATGGAAATGAAAACGAGATGGATCGAATCGGATGCAATTACGCCGCGGATAGGTTCACCGAAACGACGAGATCTTCAATTAAAATTGAATTGTGTGTTATACATTCGACAATGTGACTCGCCGGCGCTCGTTGGAAATCCCGGGCAGTCGGGGCCAAAGTGATGCAGTCGCCCTCGAAAAGTTACAGCTGTCAGACGATCGATTCATCCGCCAAAACAATGGAAGAGCCCCAGTCGACGCGATTACTCACTGGTATTTGCGTTTCATTTCCTACTTTCCAGGCCCGATTGCCCGGAAGCGCCAGAATCTTTTGAAAAAAAAACGGCGCATGCTCCGGAGAGAGTTTTTTAGTTTTCGAACCTAGCCTCTCGGTACGTATTTTGTTGTTAGATCATCCTAAATTTTTACTAAGTCGGGTAAATAGAAATTCACCTATGGACATTGGTTGAAATGAATTTTTTATCCCTGTGAGCGGTAGTGCGATGCTAGAACTTGTGTGCGACTAAGGGAAAAAATAAGATCGTCACGTGACCACAAAGTGAAACAGCATTACCAGAGAAAGACCGAGTATGTTTTTCAAAATTCTGATCAAAAAGCTGGGTTTTTTTGGCAAGAGAGATTTAAATCCAATTTCAAAATCGGGTTCATGGTCGGTTCTTTGTTTTATACAAAGCGATATCACGTGACCAGGGTCTACCCTATTATCACAGCGCGCGCCAAATAATAAATGTAGTCGGGCAGAACTAATACTCCGCCGCAATAAATCGGTGTGTTTTCGTGCGTTTTGTAGAAAGAGAGCGACCACAAACGGTATATGCGGCGCTGTCGGTATATAATTAAAAAAAGTCAAGGTTCCTGGCGAAACGGTAATTTGATACACTACGACTCTAATGTGGAGGGATTTAAATTGAAATTTGATGTTTCAGACAAGCTCAAATCATGCATGGTTATTTGGCAAGGCCAAAACCACCTTTAAGCTCCACACAAAGTAACACCGTCTCTTCTCTTACTATCTTACATATAATTCCGTCTGTTCAGTAAAACTTGAACAATGATGTATCGGATATCGGTGGCTGATAGTACATGGAATTTCTTAATGCCGGTTATTTTTCAAATCTTTGATGAACTGGGGTCGTCGTTCACTCATCAATTTCATTTTGAAAGACTGGACAGTACTGGTACGATGTGGTACTGGCTGAGTAAGTTAGACACTTGATAATGAATAATGACTGACTTAAATGTTACAGAGTACCAAGCGACGTTTAAAGAAAAAGATATTGCGTAATATACGACGCCAGGTGGTAGCTAGTGATATCTTTTAAAATAGTGTGGCTTAACAGAGCGACGAGTTTACGACAGTCGATGATGTTGAAACATGGAGGCAATGTTGTATATCTACATTTTGACGCGTTCACGCACACACACACGCGCACACACGCACACACACATACCGTACATACACACCTACATACATACATACATACATACATACATACATACATACATACATACATACATACATACATACATACATACATACATACATACATACATATATTAAGATGTCTTTAAGACAACGACCCCTATAACGATCAAATATTAAATAAACGTGAACAATTATAATCCTATACACTATCGTTTACACGAAAAATATCAACATTGGTCAGTCTGTTTATGTAATAAGCTTAAACAAAACCATGGCATGAAATATTGTACATGAAAAAGTACGACAGTAGACCGCTGCCAGAGCTACCGTGTGTGTGCATGACTGGTTCGCAAAATTGAACGAAAAGTTTTGTAGGACTTATTCGATAAATTTTTTGGTTAAAAGCAACCACTCATTTTAAGTCTTGCTGATTCGCTTACTTGCATCCCTCGGAAATTAAAGTCCTCGAGTATGCTTAAATTTCAGCGACCGTTCTACGCACGCGCACCATGTCGTTCATTTGAATCATCCGTGATACCATCAGATGTGCACTTCTTCAACCAATGCGTGACGTCACTCCTTAATAACGTAATGCATTAGAAAGTTACAATAATCTCCAGACTTTCTATTATGTGCACTTAAATGGTTTTTGTCCTTCTTCAGAAATACCCGTTATTCGGCTGCCACGAGTCACTGCGCGTGCAGGCTGACTTACCGGAAAGGAGAAAGCACCGGGATAATGCCTTAAAAGCGTCTGGTTTCTCCCACGCACAGGGGTCTAGCTAGCTTACGAGCTGTCAATGTAAACACGGAGCTCACCGTTGGCAATGGCAGGATCTGCCGATAATGTGACATTTACAAAAATGCGAACAAACGTCTGCATTACCGTCGAGTTACATGGCTAATGCATGGTTTTTGATCACAGGCACGTGTATCGTTAGGTCTTCGATTGCAACATGACAATCACACTGTCCTTGAACAATGTTGACGTCAAATTCAGGCCTAATATAAAAGATTACACTCGCATAAACTGAAAAAAATCGAATGCGCAGTATGTTTCTCGTGAAAATACCCCCGAATCTCGTTACCGACTGAACGCGGAGATATTAGAATAACACGAGAGTTGTGACGTTAAGTAATTAAGAGGCTTTCAATTTGGCATTTTGCCAAGGGGAAGACGAAAACTCGTCTAAATTCTTTGGGAGAAAAGTAATAAATCACAAACCCCGCGGCCGCTATGATTTCCAACTTCTGAAACCTAGGGACATGAAAGAATACGAAATTTGCGTCGTGCGGCTTAGTGTTTCCAGAGATTCATCTTGCGTGCCAAAATTGGCATTAATCTCCCCTCGCTCACATTAAGAATTTATCCGTCTCAGATTAAGAACGCCGGGACTGACGTTAGCTCTGGAATGGTTACACAACTAATTACTCATGATAAAAGCAATTTAATCATCAATTACTGTACCAATGGTTACTGACCTTTGTGTTCAGTCAGTCAAACATTAATAATGTACGTAAGCCCGTGAAAAATGACGATTGCGTGAGAATCACGTGATTATTTAGAAATACATTAATCATAACCATCCATTTCGTAAGTTTGTTATCTCGCGATTGAAGTCATAATGAATACATGTATTAAGTAAAATCTCAAGGAATTGTGTGATTTTTTAATATATGGCATGCGCAATTTGGTTTTAATTTAAGAGTGATCCAAGTTGCAAAAATCAGATACATTGCCCTAAAACCAAACTGACGAGAAAATTACGCATCGGCGAGGGCGCTAAATACAACTTTGTTGGAATGAAAGATTCATTAAAAGTGTGAACGGCAAAATTGCGCAATGACTTTGGTATGACATGTTGCCTGAACAGCCTCAAATACATACGGAAGGGTCGCTGTTTTAACGTCGGAAGATTCCACTTTTAGAAACCCTTCAGATTGGTACTTTGGTCTTCTTCAAGATTATCTTGTCACACAAGCTTGCTTGAGTACTCTGCTAATGTTTTGCAAAACTAAACTTGTTTTCTAAGTTCAGACTGCACAGATCGTGGTAAGGTATGGACGATGAAAAGTGTCGAGTTCGTATGACCAATGGCAAGCTTGCGCACTACACTTATTCTGTTGTATGGCGAGAAGACGTGTAAGTGAGCCTAGTACATGCCTACGACCTCTATATAGGAATTTTCGACAATAAGTCCGCTAACTTCCGGTCACGAAGCACCTTCGCTATAATCAGAGTCAAAAACATTGACTGTAAATTAAATTATGCACAGCTACAGTGATGCATTGTAACGTCCAAATAGTCCCTTCAACGGACGGCTGTCAGAAGGTTTCATGGGCGTCAATAATTATACCGACACCATACTGCGAGGAAGCTCTTAAACTTTTAGCCAATCACTGCATTTGTTTGTGCAAATACTAGTACTCCGTAAAAGTTTTTTCCATTGGTCAAACTTGAAATAGACAAAGATGATTTATCTGTAAAGATAATGATTATTAAACTTTCAGCCAATGAGATCTGCTCTGTGGTACATGGCCTGGGTAATTTTGGGCAAACTTTGTTTTACGGCTGAAAATGGCCATGTGGAGTGGGAGTGCATTCTGATACCCTTAGCATGGTAAGTAGTTCTGCAGATATGGCTGTAAACGTATCTGGACTTCCATGGTGAAATGAGGATGTCCCTTTTATCAGGTGGGATATTGTGATTGGCAAATTGTTCAGCACATAGATCCTTGAGAAAAACTATGTTCAGCATGACACTCATGCTGGTGCTATGCAAAGATATCGCTCCACCCTGTTTCAAAACGGCACAGACGGCTATTATGCGTGGTACAGGATAGAACGTTGCTGAGTTTGCCGTAAAAAAGGGTAAGCGCTCGACGTAGGGAAGTCATGCTACGAGAGAACAAGAAAGCCGTATCTCAGAGTCTAGAGCGTTGATGTGTTGCAAAACAAATGTAAGAAAACCTCGCCAAGCGCCTCGCCGCTGCAAACTGCCTTGTGAATTGACGTAGAAAGTGCATCGTGTGCCGTTAAAGAAACAGGAAGAGCGCTGATGGAGACCTAATCGTCCGCAAATGATATCCCTGGGGATTGTAAACTCCCGGATTCAAATCGGAGGGCATAAATTACCTTCATAGAGTAGCTGAACAATGAATAATGTTGAACAACCATTAAAAAGGCCCATCTTGAGTGGATTTCATTTTCCAACGTATTGGAACACTTTAAAAGGAATTAATACGAAATGTATAATGGCATGTATATCTGGCTACAACATTTATCTTGCTTAGTGAAGGTTTCTTGTGGCGGTAAATTGACAATGAAGATTTCCTCCGTGGAACAATAAAATTCTTTATCAACGTATCGATACATCCTTCCGGTTATAACCTTGATGGTTCGCCCAGCGGTGCTGCATACACCAGATTTATGGCATCTTCCCAGATCGTGAAATTTGCCATGCTATGATATGCCGCAGTTTGCTCGTAATTTTTATGTACATAAATTTCTGATAGCAGTTCAGTAGATTCCGGATTTCTATCAAAAATCATTGTTATCAGAGGACAACCCCGTCGACATGGAGAGGGATGCTGCTATTGTCACGTGGCTACGTTGCCATGGATGCACGCGTTATTCACAGCATAAGCCGCATTGACGATTGAACCGTAGGTTGTCGTGCTTTTGACCACATTGCCGAAGTAACAACATTTAGCAAACTCTATGAATTTACCACTCTGTTTTCGCCAAGGGTAGATAAAATTATGGGCGTTAATGTGCAACATTTTTACCCAATGTGTGCCGACACTTGAAATTCAAAATGGCGCCGCCGCTGTGTTCACTCGATGAGGAAAATTAAATTTTCGACTTTTATGAGCCAGTGAGAACTTTTTTTACTCCATGAGCTTCAAAATCAGCCCCCACAAGTGATGGACTAAAAAGAAATTGTAATAGTTCGATTGTCCGTCCGAATATGTCGCTGAAGCACATTTTACATTAAAGGGATACAGTCGTCGGAACTGGGCTCGAAGGTCGTATGGGACCCATACGACCAATGGCAACACTGTATGTAAGGTACGATGGTGATTGATAAAAGTTTTAACATGACTGTCATAATCTACATTGTATAATTTAAATGTAGCTATGATGATGAGGTGCATCTACATATCATGCACGAAATACATTGTTTGTAAACAAGAAACTCGCACAGGCGCAGTTCTGACGATTATATACCTTTAAGAAAAGCGTCCTTGCACTTTGATATTCAGTGTTCGACGTACACTGAAACATGACCTATTCTTATGACAGACACACACGTATATAATACAAAATGAAAGCCATTGCACCATGGGCCGTTCTCAGTTCAGTTGTTATACCTGACTGGAAAACATTCGAAAAAAATATCCGATACCGCCATGCCCAGGCTTAACCTGTTCACCCCTAATTCCCTGTAAACAGGTCCACAATCACTATTGATAACAATGGGTTTGGGCAAAACCATGGTGGTGAAAGGGTTAAAGCACCTCCAGCACTGAGAGCAATAATGATGAGTGTCGTTGTGCTGAGAAGGGTATACGTATTGACCGTTATTGTATTGGCAAGTATCGTATTTTCTCGATCGACGTGAGACGCTGTCGATTCGTTGAGCTGTTTCGTCGAGACAAAGTTTGCGATGATCGACAAAGTAGGGGTTTTTGTCGCTGTCGATGGATATCAGTCTTCGTTTGATGTTTGCCGAGGAAAAATTATTTTTCCGTTTATTACATGCTTTGATATAGACGCAGAATCAATGAAACGGCTTTGATATGGACATCCGGGGATTTTTCGGTCCGTTGAAGCGTGGCTGGTGGTCCGTTGACGCTTTTAAGAGATCAGCGTAGCAGGGCTGGTACAGTTTTTTCTTGTAAGTGCGGAATAATTACGAAATACGGGATAGTGTTAAGAAGAAGCGAATTGGGTTTTCTCTGGCGAGTTTGAAAATTTGGACTGCGACTTATCGTTCGTCTCGGATACCAGAGGGTTAAAATTCTGTCAATGGATTGTATGCTTATCGTAATCTTGTTCCCCGCGGCTGTCTGCTGTTTTCAGACCAGAGGAAATAAATATTGTAAAACTGAATCGCTCAGCAATATACGTAACGACATTCCTGTGCAGCTTCTTCAATTGTTTTTTCGGCGAATTCTCAGAAATTCATGCCAGTATTGATGAGGATGACAGATCGCAAGATAGCGGATGGTTTCACGAGAATTGACAGCATTAGGTTGTCAACGTGGAATATCACGGCGTTCAAAAATTGAGGTTAATTGTCCCAACCGCAAGAGATATTTCGTCGTATAACGTTGTTGAAATATTTCGTCGTACGAAGTTATTGGAGCGTCTGCCTTCCGAATAACAATTGATCTCTGTTAATTTGTAAAGTAATACTCCACAAGTGAGATTACTTTTAGGGACAAAGTTTACAGAAAGTTACATTCTGTCTCGTCGAGTCGAATAGGCTTCCGAAATTCATGAATGGTCCTCCTTCAAGGTCAACTGGAACGTACCTACTCTAAATGGACTTCAACCCTGGGGCAGTTTTTGCAGCACTCGAATTTTATAGTACCTTTTGATCAACAGTTTGGTAGGACTCATTTAATAAAAAGCCCGCGAAATAAAGTAAGTTCTCAGTGTCAGACGGCCATTTTGAATTTCAAATATCGAATATACAGTTTTTGGCATTTCTTTTCTCTAAATTCCAAACTTTTTTTTCAGTGACCCAAATTTTCTTTTTGATTGTTGAACACAGTGGTTTAAAGTTGTCCTGAGGAAAGTCCAGGTGAAAGTTTAAAACTTTTCCGTTACGAGGATTGTTACCTTAATTATTGCATGATCACCTTCAAAAACCAACGGTTAACAGAAACACTGCCACAAAGGCGTGTCTAAAATCTCATTTGTAGAAGGTTCTATTGCTTTTATATTCCTTACATCAAACAGAGACGTTGTGGATTCGCTCGTGAGTCAGCTTAAATTTTGAGTGTGTGATGATTAAACATGCATGTTAGGCATGTAGACATTATCCTTGCCTAAAACTAGGGTTAATTGTCTCTGCCTTGAGAGACTATTGTCCCGCTGAACGTTGTTGAAATTTCTTCTCCGCCCCGGGTTCACAGTGTAACCGATAATCGAGCGTTAATATGCAATAAAATACTCCGCGTAGGAGGTTACTTGGCACGGGAAAGTACGGCAAGTTGCGCTGTGTCCCGTCGACTGGAGTGAAAGTTGACGTTCTTCCTCCACAACCAGCTTACATGTTCCTGTGTTGAACAATATTAGGCTGGTATATCATTGTTAAACATCGGAATAAAACAACAAGATTCCGACATCTGAACTTAGTCCAAAATTAATATCTCATATACTTTACAGACAGACTAACGAAAGCGTCCATTTACTCGGGCTGCAATATTGGGCCCTGCTAGAGATTTGATTAACTCTTTGAGCGTCAAAGTCAATTTTTGTCGCCTTTAGGACTCCAGTCAATTTTTTTTAGATTTTTGTCAAAATTTTGATAACAAACTATACCCAATGAAATGTGATGTCCATTTGGTCCAAAATTATCAAAAATTAATACAGAAAAATTCATAAAAGTTGGTACAAATATTGCACTAAAATTTTGGTGGGAACAATTACAGCACTCAAAGGATTAAATTCTTTACTAGACAATCACACAATCCCGATAGTAGGTCAGTCATTTTAAGGGAAAGGGTAGCTCTAAGTTAAAGGATACCTGTAGCTCTAAGTTATTTTATTACACGCCTCGTATATCGAATGCCGCGTGCTTCATAGGATTCAATGGTCACTCGTCGATGACGTCACGGGCCGCGTAGTCATCATTGGACTGAAAGTGAACCTGAACTATTTTCAACTTAACAACTTTGGGATTTAAAAATGATCAAATTACATGTGCATAAGAAATGCTGTTTTTTACAATATTATGCTTAACAAATTCGATAAACCGCACAACAGTGGTTCAAATATATCAATGCGCCTTTAGACATATTTTCGTCTAACATGGAAATAAAGCATAAAATTGTCATTAATGTATGTAAACCTAACAATTTGAAATAAAAACTATGTAAGAGAGACTTGTTTTAAAAACATAGCCCACTATGTATGGACTATGTACCCTCGAGGCAAGAGACCATTTGTCCGACGTAAGGAGGGCAAATGGTCACCTACCTTCGGGCACAGAGTCCCTTGTTTGGGCTGTTACAGTAATATGTAAAGTTATTGCTGATAATTATTTCAGTCCGGACTGAAATTCTCTTGTCAACAATGGCATTGTACAAACACGTCCAGGCCGTGTTTGACAAGTTGAACATTACTCACTCAGGCATTATTAGGAATGCCACAAAAAACCTCGATATTTCACAAACATGACAACAACACAGGGAAAGCTAATCGGGTTTCACATGCGCGATGTATTGATTGATCGATTACTTTCTAAACCGACCGTTTTATCCGATCAAGCGCGTATAGGAGCGAATACGCTGGCAAAACTGAACATCATACATCATTATATGGGAACCGTGGAAGTCTAGAAGATAATCAGGCAAACCTCCATCACGTCATACATCATTATTTGGGAACCATGGAAGTATAGAAGATAATCGAGCAAACATGAACCTCATTACCGTGTGAGGGCGTTGACTGGTGTTGAATATCAGGCTAATTTTCTGAGAGACTCTAAAACTTGAGCCCCCGAAATGTATTGCTAATCTAACAGACATTTATAGCTTATGATATTCCAACATTTAAATCTTGCGCATTTGAGAGGATAATGTCGGGGAATTCCATCAATTATGCCCATATGACGAATGATCCATCGATGATGTATCGGTGATTGTGTCTTCTCTAGAGAAACATGGATAGAGTGGCAACGGGTATTGTTTGAGGCGTGAAGCGGTTACGTAACCCATCCATGTTCGCCTCGCCTCAGGTTGCTCTCGCCTATCTTTTCCGAAGAGTGCCGACCATGAATCCTTCGGTAATTTTCGGATTTTCGCCAATTGTTCAGCGAAAGTATGTTCGGCAAAGTTTGTGTTGTTGTTGTCGTGTGGTGCTGAGCAGAATTGACGTGCTGGCGAAAACGGGAGTGTTTTGAGCTTCAGGAAAATGAGTTTTACCGTTTTAAAAATTCCTCTCATATTTTTATGAATATATAATGAGTGTGTTTGAACCAAATTTGAAAGTCTTTTATCGATATTGTCTGGTTTTACTCAATGGTTTACGGTCAGTCATACCCTCTTTTACACGTGCGTCAAGGAAGGACATGTTTATGAAACTGCTGGCGTGTTATGTTTTGATTGGCGTGAAGCAGTGTTTCTGGCCTGAGAACTCACAAAGTAACTATGGTTGCTACGCGACTGCAGTACGATGCCATCTCGTCGTATTTTTCGCATAATCTCGTGCAATTATCACCCCAAACAAAGCCTCCAAAAAGTTTAGCATCTTTAGAGCTCATTTTAACATGAAAAGCCAATAGTCTACCGAGACGACCATGGAACAAAAGGCATGCAAGCGTTGCGACTCTGTCCATGTTACTCTGTGGTCTTGTGCATCGTGCTGCTGGAATTGCTTATCTTGCACTGATCACTTTAAAATGTCCGCCACTGTAAAATTCTTCTTCGGTATAAAGTGAGAGCATATAAAACTATCATATTTTGTTTGCACTGAAACAGTAAATATCGGTGTGAAAAATTCATATTATATAATACCTAAATGTACCTGCAATTCCCATCAACCTTTAAGGTAGAATGCGCCTCGGGGACAGATGTTCGGACTCTGAAACTTTTTCAATTCTTTTCCGATCTCCCACTTGTTGGGGTTCATTTTGAAGCCCTTTGAGTGAGAAAAACTTTCGCCGTCTTAGTTTTGTTTGAAAATCGAAAATTTTATTTTTCTCCGTAGAGTGACAACGGGGATGGCGGCCATTTTGAATTTCAAATTTAGGTAAATCTTGGGTAATTTGTTTCTCTAGTACCAAAATTTGCACGGTGACCCCCGATTTTCGTTCTTGATTTTGAAAGTGAATGGTTAAAAGATTCCTTGAGGTGAATTTGAGTGAAAAGTTTAAATCTTTCATTTTCGAGGCGCATACTACCTTGAAAAGAATAAATTTGTCAAATTCGACTTGTCGACTTGCGGAGCGTTTAGCGGAACAGTAGTTCCAACAGGAACAAAAAGAAAACACAGTCACTCGGTAATTTCCTCGAATCATGGACTTGCCATTGCGATATTTTTCTTCCGTCTGTTTGTCAACTGATTCGGACGTCGAGATCCCTGACCAGATGATCCAGTGACGGCAAGAAAGCCGCACTGAAAATGCACGGAATGATTTATAGAGTTATGTGAAACGTAAAATCTTATCAAAAGTAGCACCGGGCACACGGGGGGATCACATGTAAGGCAAAAATTACCAATACGATATTGAGCGATTCGTCATTCTAGGCATTCGTACGTGACCAAACAGCAAAAACTGTTCAAATAGAAGTCACCGAGGAAGACAGACAACATTCTGATTTTTGAGCGAGGACTCTGAGCTGCTGAAAACATTTGTGATATAAAAAAATTGATTCACATATTAGAGCATCTGACTTCCAAAGTGATAAGAAATACAGTTTTACAACA
Organism: Ptychodera flava; assembly: GCF_041260155.1. NCBI lineage: Eukaryota > Metazoa > Hemichordata > Enteropneusta > Ptychoderidae > Ptychodera > Ptychodera flava. The sequence continues at coordinate 24,656,729 of NC_091949.1, read as the reverse complement.
TTTTAAAACGAAACATGGTCTTTTTGTGTCAACGATGTCGCCTTTGTGGTGTTACTATGGCAATCTTCACGAAACTCCACGAATTCGTCTAATTTGTGACATGATTAGCCGACGTTTGATCACGTGCTGGCCCTCTCCATTGTGAGTACGTCGCTTTGCTACAAAAGTTCACGACTTGGGCCAGGATACCAGCAACTATTTCAAAGAATGCTTCAAATCACGGGAAATTAAAACCCTGTGTGTCCGGTAGCAGGCAGCATTAATCACAGAAAACTTCTGCAGGTTTATCGAAAGCCAATCAAGAGAGTTTCGCCGTTTCATCTATGTAGCTCTAATTGCGGTTTGACACCTGTAAACCTTGAGATACTGTGACACGGCGTGCATCGATCTACACGGAAGAAGATAGAGCCATAAGAGATCGATTTATACGGTTGTCTACATTCCCGCCAAAATCAATTTTGATGTCGGTCGGTACTTGGAAAAAAGGTGGCGTATGACGTATTTGATGGATAACCGAAATATTTGAGCCTTTTTCATCTGCGGGAATTGGTTCTGCAAGGCTTCATTTTGCAGAGAACAGATTAAAATATTTTCAAACTGATAGCACATATTCTAGATAATCGGTCTTCCGTATAATTGATCGAAAATTATCACGCGCGGTGAACTGGGGAAGGACATTTTGCATTTAGCCGCCCGTTAGGAGAAGAATGACAGGGTATCCTGTGCGTAGGCTTGAATTCCATCGAACCGTCACAACAGGTCTCTTCATTTAAATGACACGCGGTTACCCAGTCAACAAAACCCAGTCCCTCCAAAAATTTCGAGAACGTATAAAAACAGTTAAACCTGCAGTCTCTGTCGTGATTTTTCATGAAATTCTTGTAAAAAAAATCAGCCAAAAGAACTCTCACGAAGTAGATATTGTCGCCATTAGAATCACTTCACATCACAATCACACCATTCTCCGCCGGCGCCTGGCATCGTATCGATGCGTTCTGATCAATAGCACTCATTTTGGCTTTGGTCTGTCGGTACTATAGTCGTTGCACGTCACAGGCAGCTGCTGAAAGAAATTCCGACAAATTTTCGTCTGTTTCGCAGATATATTCATTGCTGCAGCACGGGGTTAGAGGCCTTGAAATGTAATTTTTTATGGTATCCGTCACAACATTTGCTGGCGTACAGTGCCATTTTCGTCCTCCTCTCCCGAGTCTTTCTACGTAATTCCAAAATTCTCGTCAAATCTTTCGAACTTATGTTTTCAAATTTACTTGTTATTAAGGTAGTACCTCCTCAAAATTGAAATACTTTTGCTCAGACCTTCTCCTAAGGAAACTTTAAACCATACTCTTATGAATTCAAGAATAAAAATCAAGGGTCTCGATGCAAAATTTAGTACTAAAGAAACATTTACAGTCACTTGTCAATCCAAACGGCTGGCAACTCTGTCTTAACTCTATGGGGAACTTAAAATTTTCGATTTTCCCAAAAATTAGCCGATGACTGCATAAGCTTAAAAGCGAACCCGCACAAGCGCTAGATCAAAAGAGTTGTGTGAAAGTTTGAGAGTCCGAGTATCTATTAAATATCTATAACATTTCCAACACATTGAAACAGATGAGCATAGCTTTTCACCAGCTCCAATGTAGTGTCTGATAATAATGGGTAGGTCCACATTTTAAGTGTCTCTTTGAGGTTACGATGTAGCTTATACTGCTTATTATGGACACGTTCACACTGCAGAGTTTGGATCGCCTCTGAGACGGCTCTCTTTACAACGTAATGTGAACGCACTGGGTCGGCCTTGGGCCAGCCTAATTTAGGTCAGGGCTGATGGGTTCAGAGCAGAAACAAATTTTATACCAGGCCCAAAGGGTTTTGGTCGGCCCTTTGACCCAGTTGACGCACAGAGGGGTCGACAAGCGACCCAGAAGCGGGGGAATTCAAATACAGTGTGCACACGGACCAAAATTTTCTTTTCTTATCACAATTTTGGGCAAGGCCCGGCGGCGGCCCTGGGCCTGAGTCTGGATTTTCAGTAAGAGTCGGCCAAATTTGTAGAACGCATATTGGTAGGATTGCTGAGTTTTGGTGGCGCAATTTTAGTGTGACCTCAAGTGAAAGTCACTGATTGAATACTATCGATACAGGTTAGCGAATTCCTTTAAATAGCACAGATTGGAAATTCACCATAAATGAAAATTGAGCGTCATGAGTTTTTGAAGCGGACACAACGACGTATCCACTTCAATTACTTAATGCAAAAATATCGTTTGATCATCGTCGGATTGCCACATTATGGAAATGAAGTTATGTTTTTCATATGAACGGAATTTATCCTCATTTCTTGTTTTGTCTTGCCCTGTCCCTTCCCGCTTTAAGCTGGGTGAAGGATGTGACACTAGAAGATCACTCACAGGAAAGCAATCTTGTGTATCATTTAAAATTAAAGACTAAGGACACGGTTGGAGGAACTTCGAGTTGCGGTAGCAAATTGAAAATGAAACTAAACGAGCTTCTGTCAGAATTTCAAATGCGCGATCATTCAACGGTCAACGACTCTTGTGAATGAAACGCCAGCACGGAGATGAATGATGGCGAATTTCTCTTCAAGCGGACACCTGGTTTCTGAATATCCCGGTGACCAAAATTGAGGACATCGCCCCCTCGATGTCGCTGTGTTTCGTCGTATGAGAACTAATTGATTTTGTCTACTGCAGATGCAAGAGGAGCGTATACCGCTGACTTCATAGCTTTCGAAAGCAGTTTTCGATAGAGTTTGAATGACGTTTCAAAATTCAGAAATTTTGGTTCAAATGTGAATTTTTTCGCGTTCTGCTCTCACATACAATACCAAGACAGCTCACCTGATTCAGAAATGGCCGTGGCAATGAACAAACACTCATTATTATACTACCTTGTCATCAAACACGGCGAAAAAATGCCGATAGTTTCAACAATTGAGTATGTGAAAGAAATAGACCTCTTTTTAGAAAATCGGTATCTCTAAGGTTGTAATAACTCCCCTATGGTAGTGGAAACTACCTCCCGGGGATGGTAATGAATCCCAGGGCGCCGATAAATCTGATTGGGTGCCGCAAGTATCCCTCTGGTTAGGTACTGATATATCCCCAGGTGGTGATTGACAGACCTAGGTGATTGAAACACTCCCGGGGTGACGATACTTCACATAAGGTGTGAAAACATCCCCTCGGGTGGCGCGAGTATCCCTCGGCCTGATGGTACGAGCACACAAGGGTGACGCTGCTGACGGCGTAGGCTTGGCTGCAGTTGCACTGTTGCATCTCGGTATAGGCTGTACAGCCCCTCTACCAATGTGGTTGGTGTGTGTTATGTTTGCTGTAATGGTTGTGATTATAGTGTATGGAAATATTTCCCAGGGGTGAGCCATCGATTATACCCCAGGGCGTTGGTATGTATACGTTCGGGCAATAGTCCATAACCCGGGATGACCACATTTCGTTTCCCAGAGGATTGTTAAAATGTTCCGTTGGTGCTGATACTACTAAAGCTTGGTGAAAAATCTCCAAGTCGTATTGGAAAAGATGTTTGTCCGTGGCGGTATTGCTAGTCAGTGCCAATGAATGGGGAATATCTCCAGATGTGAATTCATCCATTCGATGTTGAAAAAAATTCCATGTTGCTTTGAAAAATACAGCCATTGTCATATGCATTTGTGGAGGTAGTCCCTCCCCAGGGAGGGGAAAGCAATCTCTAGGGCGGTGAAATCTGTGTAAACTTCTTGGTGAAAAAATAGCGTGTTATCCAGCGTGAGTGCAACGTGACGACATTCAAAGCGCTGCTATAATTACATGCATTTTCCCGCAAGAAACAGACACAAATTACACACGGATTCCCCGAATAAGTCTCAGAATTCCAAATTTTATCGACGGCAACTTTACACGTTTCAGAACGAAGCGAGATTTCACCGTCGGCATTAGCGTAATTGATATGTTCGTACATGGAGCTCTCGCGTTAAACATTTAAATCAACACGAATCGGCAATGCTGAATATTTTAGGCAAGGCATCGTCAAATGTCGCAGTCCCGCCAAATAAAGTAAGCTTCCGCGATCGGATCAAATGCAATTGTTGCGCGAAATTATTTATAAACCCTGCTCTCCACATCTGTTCTCAAACATCACCCATACTGACCGAGACCATCCGTGTTTGTCGAGACAATCAATGGCCTGCTTCTTGGAAAGATCTTCCGCAAATTATTCCGAAAAAAAAAGAATCGCTTGCAACGATTACAGACACGTCCAAAAACATCATCTGAATTTTAAACTTCAACTATGACTGGATCAGTGCAGATCTTTAAGTATATCATGTGTTTTGATAACCTTACATTCGATATATATATATATATATTATATATATATATATATATATATATATATATATATATATATATATATATATATATATATATATATATATATATATATATTAACATGTATATTGTATATAAAGTATGCAGGTGTCCTCGTGGGAAATTGCAGTACTCAAGCCAAAACAGAGCGTTATAAATTATAACATAAGTTACTTGCGTTTAATGCATTCTTATACTAATATATATATTATATATATATATATATATATTATATTATATATATATATATATATATATATATATATATATATATATATATATATATATATATATATATATACCGAAATTCACTTGAATATTTGCTACTACCACCAAGATCTGCACCTGCGGCGGCTCCACGCGGGCTCGCGCCCGGCGCTTATATATATATATATATATATATATATATATATATATATATATATATATATATATATATATATATATATATATATATATATATATATATATATATATATATATATATATATATATATATATCAAAACATGAAAAAATTACGCAGTATTCCACTCTGTTACATTACCAGTTTGTGAGAGTTATGGCGGGAAATTGGAAACCTTTTTCTGTCTCCTGCTAAAAGCTTACTAAGACTACGGTTTGGAATATTTTATCGGTGGCTTTTAGCGCGCACCTTTAACATTGGGACGTTAGATCTGTGCGAAATTTCCACCAACTGGGAGGATTTGAACCCCTTGTTGTATTTTGAGTGAGACGGTGTATCGCAATCGACGTGTGAAATCTTCTACAGAACCGAAAGTCCATTTTTCGAGTTAGCGTAAGTCGGTAGAGAGGTTACCAGGCTTTTATCGACGACTTTTCAGGGTTTTTTCTGATTTTATCCATCTGCACTTGTTACTTCCCTCCGGCAATCATTGTGTGCAGAAGGGTGTTAGACATTTACAAAGCTTAATACAAAGTTTAAGATCTCTTTGACATCAAATTGCTGAGTGCTCAAGAAGTTTGTACAGCGACGAAGAACACACAACCTTCTTCTTTGGTAGGTTTCCTCTCTGCATTGGTACCATATGTGAACTACCTCCAAGTTAAAGGGAAGTGATCGTCGGAACTGCGCATGTGCAACTTTTTTGTTTACAAACATTGTGTTTATTTAATGCACTATATATAGTTGCATCTTGCCAAAATAGCTGTAACATTTAAATTTTACAATGTACATTAAGACAAACATGTTTGAACTTTCATCAATCGCCAACGTAGCTTGGATACAGTGTTTGTATCGGTTGTAGGGGTCTCTTGCGACCTTTGAGCGCCGTTCCGACGACCACCGCCCTTTAAATATATATATAATATATATATATATATATATATATATATATATATATATATATATATATATATATATATATATATATATATATATATATATATGTATATGTCAATATATAACCCCAACCACCCGCTAAAAAGTTTGTCTTTCCGCTCCAGGTAGGATGATTTTAAAAAGGGTAGGTAGGGTCTCCGACACTCATACTTTTTATTTGACCTAGTAGCTCACATTGTTTTACTGAACATTAAACAGATTACTTCTCCTTGAGTACGTATTAACGCACGCTGTCTGTACAACAATATTGAGGTATTATCTTCTGGGACACACATTGCGCATGGCGTAAATCATAGACGTGTAGCTCTTCAAGTCCAGGGGAGACATTTTCAAAATGAATTGTTTTTGCCACAGGGAAGCAATATTTGTCGTCGAAACGTTTAGAAATAATATATACGCATAGATAGTATCAGCCAATGGAGAAATTACACGTCGTTGCATTAAGTTTTGCTGAGACATGTTAAAATGTCGGCAGCATGTGTGTGCACTGTAACTGGTGTCTATGATGGCCAGTGACAGCACTGTCAGGGAAGCATAGAAAAAAGCCGATCGCCAATATGGTTCTTGCTTTCAGCCAGAGATTTAAAGGTGTCGTATTTGGTTGGAGCGATGTAGTGAGATCGTTGCTAACGTGCAACTAATATTTCACTGAGAATATGACGGAAGCACTGAAACTGCGGTGCACGTTTAGGGCAGGTACACGCTCACTATAGACTCCCCAGACTGTGCTAAATCGACTGTCACCAATTTCACAGATCCTAACGACGGGGTTAATAGTTCCCAGACATGGCAAGCATTTGCATAAATCTTTGAACATCCGTGACTATAACAGACAAAAGTTAGAATCTTGCTAAGTTCTATAAATAAAGTTAGACTCTTCGTTATCTTTTCCCGCGCGATAAATATTCGAGAAAAGTCCTCACCTCACTTCCCTACGCAAAAATGGTTGACCCAGAGATTGATTTGTCTATTGTTTGGTGAGTTATGAGGTCAGCAGACATCGCACACCTGTCTGGTGGAAATTTGTGGAAACATTTGTGGAGCGCGGGTCAATCATAATCTTCGTTACCATCGCACCAGTAAAATCCACCACTGATGTAGTTGTGAAAGAGCGCGGAACCGCCCTGTGGGAAATTAGGCACATTAGATTTGCAATAAAGTCAAGGCCATATGAATAGAAATTTGTCGTTTCGATAATATGAATCTGGTTCATATATTCGTCGATTCACAAGTAAGGAACCAAGAAATTTCTAACGCCAAACCTTTGAAGAAAAAATAATAAACCAAATTCACACGTCGGTTCAAACTACACTGAACGAAAGTGAACATGTGTGTCATTGAGTATTGGCGGGAAAATGACGTCTACTGAAAAAGAACATGGATTCCTTTCAAACGTCATGACAGTGAGAATGGCTGTCAGATTGAAAAGACTTCATTAATAACGGTGTCAAGGTCCCTCCTTTTTCCATGCGTCAATTTTTTACGCGGTTTTTTTTTTTGAAATTTGAATAAAATAACTATTCCATATTTCCCCGTTTCTCAAGAGTGAGAGTGTAGTTGCTTAGGCATAATGCAACCCAGACGGCTATACAATGTTCGAATGCGACGCCGCTCGTCCAGCGTGCCACTTAAACATCGTATTTTGCACGTACAACGCTGAACTAAACCCCTATACTATTGAACCAAGGTATCTTACAAATTGCATTTGTTTTCGACCAGCCCAAAATAAATGTAGGTTGGCAATTTGCATGTAATGACACCGAGTATCGCTTACTTCCATTTAAAACATTCAGTCGCAAAATCGAAAGATTGTAAAAAAAAATCACTCGGCTTCCAAGGGCTTGACTGGCTCAAAATCTACCCTTATGTACTAGATTTGAAGGTCTTTGCACCTGCCGTCTTTCTTCTGGTGTCACTTTACACATTGTCCAGTCAGTTAGACTTCGAACACACCGAGAAATAAGACTTTCGGGAGGCTTAGCATATCAGGAACAGATTGAGTCCAAATCTCGTCACTGCAATTTTTTGCCGTCAGAGCGATTTTTAACGATGTGACTCGTCTGTACCATCAAATCTACAAGGCTGGGGTGAGTTACCGGGTGACAATTACTTAGTTGTCAGCGAAACATGTCATTTAGTGCAATCTGATGGACAATGCTCAGTAACATCATTTCCTTGGAGTGTGCAGTCAAGCGAAGACGCCAAGTCGGCCCTGGTTCGAATAGACTGTCGCAACTCAGACACCGCTATAGGAATCGCTTCAATCAAAAGTGTGTTATGTTAAGATTTCCGAAAGCGGACAAACTATTGGTGTACTTACATATTTGAGGAATGAGCATGACATAATATTTTTGAAGACGAATGTGTGAATTGCCGCAAACACTAATCCAGAGAGCGAAATTGGAATCCCAACACGGCATACACATATTGTTATTACGCCACACATATCGGCGAGATTGTAGTTGATGTCAGACAGAGTGCTTAAGATCGGCAACACAATCTCAGTACACATCCTGAAATCACATTAATGAGGGGGGGGGGGGGTCGGGTCAGGGCGTCACTAGGAGGGAGGACATTCAATGTGACCTGAACTTGTTATCGTCTGGGTTAGGGTAGGGATTATATGAAAATACGCTGTCTCTCTCGTCAAACATTGGGTATTAGGGGATTTGGGAAAATATTTTAGTGTTTTTCACGATAGCCCTTCAATTTCACAACGAAAGCCGTTGAACATGTTAAACGATAAGAAATACATCTTTGTACGACAACAGGATTTCGAGCTAATTAAGGTCTCATAAATGAGCCTAACACAGGCCTCGGAAAACAAACAAACAAGAAAAACAAAAAAAAACATAGACGAAATTGTGTTTGCAGATGGTACAATGCACATTTTTTGGGCACTGGCAAAATAAATGATGAAGAATTTGCACGTCAAACGTAGGAGTTCCCTGGCAGCAAAGTCTCCTTATCCCTGTTTTGGCTTAAGACGAGAAGACTTTTATATTGAAGAAATTACGAAGGAAGTTCTCTCCAAAGGGGCAAACAGAAATAGAAGTTCAAGATTCATAAATGCAATCCACAATGGTGGAAGCCTTTTTTTCGCACGGGTAACTGAAAAAAACCCAGGGCGATGGAGGCCTGGTGTCATAAAACACGCATGATTCATGTATGCATATCTTAGTGAGTAAGAAGGCGCTGTGAGACACCCATCACAAAACATGTAATAATGATGTCGGGTCAAAAACGTAAATGTGCACCATCTTTTCAAATCGGCGCCTCTCCTTTGCCTAAAGACATTACAGGCACCCGTTCTATCCTACTCTACGGTGATAAACCTCTACAGGATCGAGGTCGTAAATTTTGGAATATAATTCTTATACAAAAGAATTTTGAGCTGAATAAACTTTACCTTCACGGAGGAAATCCGTAAAATGCACGCCAGGGAAGAAGCAGTGTAACAACGCTAACTGCAGTCAAACCTCTACCAAGTCTGCTGGATTAAATCGTACGTATACGCAATACACTCGTGAGGGAATTGTAGAGGGCGAGTTAATGCGCATGCGTATTGCAGAAGTGTTCGTGTTTGAACCGACTTTGAATAGGAGAACACGTGGGTTGCTACTTGAGAGTCAACGAGACATTGTAAGATTAGGTCATTTGTACACTGCTGCCATTAATGTAACACGTCTGTTTTGCAACTTCCTCGGGGTACGAAAACCTCAGCAGAAATTCAGCGAAAGAGTGTGTATACGCGAGCGCACAGGATTGCAATACAAACCCCAAAGTGAAAATTGATGGTATATGCAAGCAAAAAGACGAATAATAAAAGATATCCAGTATTAATTCCGTTGATAATAAAAAAGCGCAGAAAGCAGAGCGACCATGTTAATTTCTCTGACAGGGAGTATTAATCCCGCGGTTTGCAGAACTTGGAGCTTCGAAATTGAGTGTACGTGGAAAAGGTACATCTGAATGGCGTGAAATTCAATTCGACCCGGTTGGGTAATTATCTCTTTGGGCTATTATGGCCCATCGAAGGAAAGGAACTACAATGGCATTGTCGAACAGTGGTGTTAGCGACAATTTGTTCATTTAGAAGACGGGCAGGTATTGTTGGTGCGTAGTTTTCCAATCATGAAATTGGTGTCCCAGTGTTCATGAAGTGAAACGGGCTCCGCATGGAAGATGAGATGATGCCCAAGATAACGCTCACATTGGTGAAATGCGCGGCACTCTTGACCCATCTTCAAGAACTTACATTTTTGGGAACCCATAAAGAGAAGATGACTCACTCTTAACCCTCGATCCGAATCTTACTTCAGTTGGCATCCCCATTCTTCCAATCATGAAATTGAACTTCTCGTTTCCCTCCAAACTCAAACATTTAAAGCAAGCTACTTCATAATTTGCCACATTTGTATTAATGACAGGTTTGTTAATGGCAGCCAAGTGTTCAGTTTCTTATGGAATGCATACAAGAGCAAAATGTGGCAACAACCAATCACAAGGCTATGAGACTTGTCGAATGGCAGTTCTGAACCCATCTGATGGCATTGTCAATAATGCCCCTTTACTTTTCTACTATGCTGGGAATTTAATGATGATGAACAACTTATTTCAGCACGCGTCTGATGCTCCATATCCTAAACAATTATATTAATTTATGCAAAGGATATTTATGAGTATTGTTCGATTGCTAAGTTCCGTCCCAATCAACTCATAACGAGCAATTATTAATGGAAAGTTTTCATTGGGTCAAATTGAGCATTATGTATCACCACGGTCTCATGTCATCTATCCTGTACTCAGTAAAACTCGCAGAGCCTTTAACAAAAGCCCTTTCTGTCAACTAAATCTTCCATGGCAAGCTGCGTTCTATTGAACAGTCTCAAAACATGCTGGCAAAGCCAGAGAAAAAATAGGCCCTAAGCCGACTCAATTTTTGTGCAGAAAGCAGAGATGATTTGAACCAGTTGCAGCTCAAATTAAGGCAAGCGCAACAACAGGAATGGTACTTGCGACCTCATTGTGATGACGTCAGAAGCGAGAGCGTAGCTTGGAGGAGGAGTGTCAATGACGAGGTTTTTATCCAAGATGTGCTTTACCAAACAAATAGTTGTCACGCTACCTCTGTCTAGCGACGGCAAAAACGAGTTGCCGGACAAAAGCCTTGTTCATCGTTGTTACGCGTTTTGTAGGTTACAGAGACTGCCAAGGGAGCAAGTCCTAAACATCTCTGTTGTGATGAAAGAAAACGTGTTCATCAAACAAGTATATAATAATTTCAGTATCTGGGTGACACTAACTGAACAGGATTGGTATACAAAGGAGGTATACGGAGACGGTTTAATGGCACAGGAACGATGAAGTAAAATGACATAATCAATTTCTTAAATATTGTCGACATTTTACTTTTTAGACATTCAAGTTTGAATGGAATCGATTTTTAACAACAAGTGAAAAAACGTATGTGAACCCATATATATATATATATATATATATATATATATATATATATATATAACACAAATTACTTCAGGTGCAGAGTAATGAAATCTGTTAATTAAGTTTCATGCATCCTGCAATCTTCCGATAGAAGTGAAAGGATTCCTAGCTCGACACTCTTATATATGTATGATCGGGACGTACCATCTATCTATCTATCTATCTATCTATCTATCTATCTATCTATCTATATATATATATCTATCTATCTATATATATATATATATATATATATGTACGTACGTACGTACATAATACATACATACATACATACATACATACATACATACATACATACATACATACATACATACATACATACATACATACATACATACATACATACATACATACATACATACATACATACATACATACATACATACATACATACATACATACATACATACATACATACATACATACATACATACATACATACATACATACATACATACATACATACATACATACATACATACATACGCACAAGTCTGTAACTTGCCCTTATGTAACTGAACGTACTCCCTCTTCTAAGACACTATCAAGAATTTAGACTGCGGTGCCAGTGACACTGGTAAAGTTTGTAGTTTTTTCCAAGAATATTCACAATTCACAATTTACTGTTATCAAAGTTTTGAAGAGATAAAAACTTTGATGCATTTACAAAAAGACAATTTAGAATTACGAGGCGCGTGAAGAGCAAGCGCTTAACAGATCGAAATATCAATATTATTTTGAGTGTCATTTTTCCAATTTAAGTACTCTTTGCATTATTCCGATTATTTCCAAATCCTATGACACGTCCATCCCAACAACGACAGAGTATAAGCCTCTGAATATAAAAGACGGCTATAACAATGCATTTTACGACATGGGCTCATATCACGTGACTCGGTGACTCAACTTGTGAAATTTTCATTACAACGTTTCCTATGAATAAATTCACGTTATAATGCTCAATTAGTGGCAGCCTATACCGGACTAGTCAGTAAAATAACCGCACTACTTCTCAAATATTTCCAGGTTGTCAACGGCTAAACTTTGAAAGAAACACTACACTTTCTGCGCCCTTTTGGAGCAAATGAAATATTCATGGCCCCCGCCCACATCGAAAAGTAATTCTGAATCGGATAAGGTTAATACTTTCTTGGGACATCCATAGTCTCCCATGCATTTTATACAATTCATTCTTTTACAAGTTATCAGGAAAGATCCTTTTTTGGTCTGATCTTACATAGGTTTGAAATTGAGAAATATCACGCCATCAGACTAATTAATTCAAGTTGCCGAAAATACCAAGGTTTTAAGAAGTTTTACGTATCCGGTCTTATCGAGTAGTTTTCCGACCGTAAGCTCGGACTGTTATCTGTAGGCGAATATTTCAGCTCGTAGAGTTGAGCTCTGTCGCTCGGGGCGAACCAGCTGAAATAAGAGAGTGCACGCCATGTTCGTAATCGGGCGATACTCTCTCTGTACAGACGGACAACAGACGATTTTCTCAGCCCGGCGTCGCACCTTCGAATGACCTGACAAAGCGTCTTTCGGCGAAATATCTTTTGGACTAGTCAACTGACGTCGTTAAGGGACTGGTCAGTTTCTTCGGCCTGGGGGGGGGGGGCGGTGGATTATTTTTTGCCGACGTCAAAAAGTGGCTGACCCCCCCTATTCCAAATTTTGAAAACAGGGTGACCCCCCCATTCCAAATTTTGAAAACAGGGTGACCCCCCCCCCGCACGCGACAACTGTAATATGTAATAATATAATACTGTAATATATATATATATATATATATATATATATATATATATAATATATATATATATATATATATATATATATATATATATATATATATGTAAATATATATGTTATATTTTACATACATTTATATTTTAAGTCATTCTGTGTTTTAATGAAATTGTTGGCATGTCAGTTGTAAGATAGGAATTTCAAAGTGTCAATCTTAAAGTTTGAATACAGTACATTTTGAATGAGCTGTGAATGTATTTCACACTTTCTATGCTTAACCAGATGTCCTGAACTGTTGTACAGAAATGGATGTCAATCATTAATATCAAACAGGAAAAAGCAGTAAATCAAAAACTTTGATGGGTGTTAAGACTTTCCAGCCATCCAATTAAATCTCCTGAGGAACCATAGAGAGGCATTTTAGCCAAATCTGATGTGTGCAGAGTCTGAGATGACATTTTCTTGTAACATTGATATTTGTGCATGTTGCTTTCTCATACTGAATTCTCATAGAGAGAACAGAAAAGTATCAGGAATTTGTCATGCTTTTCATATGAAATGCAGATTTCATAATAGTACACTTTCACTTAGCAAACATCAAGATATCTCTGGCATATATCTCTGATTTATTAAAGTATGGCGCCCGAAGGGCGCGGAGAAAAATATGAAACATCCTGATATCTCTGATATATATGTCTTGTATATTAAAGTAATGCACAGGAAGGGTGTGCTGAAAAATGTCTGATATATTAAAGTAATGCGCTTGAAGAGCACGCTGAAAAATATTGAACATACATATATTTCTGATATATGTATGCCTGATATGTTAAAGTTGGGCTTGCTGAAAAATATGTCTGATTATTAAAGTTACGCGCCCGAAGGGCGCGCCGAAAAATGCAACTGGATGAAATTTGTGGCTGACACGATGCATTTTAGGCAATGATGAGCCTGTGTCGAAATTCAAAAACACACTGACCCCCCCTATTGGGCATTTCAAAAACATGGTGACCCCCCCTATCACCAAAGTCAAAAACAGGGTGCCCCCCCATGAATCCACCGCCCCCCAGGCCGAAGAAACTGACGTCGTTAAGAGCGCGCGTTACTGTCTTCCAACTGTCAATCAATCGTATCTGGAGGGTCTCTTCATCATTCGATGAACCGCCGACGCAAATAATCAATGGAACAACAAATTCTGTACCAACCAGCAAAGTCAGCAAGCCAATCAAAACAGGAACAAAACAACAAAACTTTACCAAAAAGGAACAAATACAGAAACAAAAACGTGAAGAATCGATATCGATAAAGTAATGGCCTGACGGTCGCTATAGAATTAAAACTACAGATAGCTTTCACAACGATCACAATAAGAAATAGACCTTTATTCCAATCCTGCAGACGAGAATTTTACTTCTTGTCTCCCTCCATTTTACGGAAACAAACATTATTATATAAATTTGTATTGATGCAGAAAAAAAACAAAATTAGGATGGAATGTTGCTATAAAGTACATGTAATAGACAAAGACAAGCTGAACACGAACGGTTCATAGAAGTGCACAATCGCCATAGCAACTTGACCAGGATCGCAATCAGAAACGTATTCAAGCTCTAATTGGAGCAAACACGGCGCGTGCGCGCTTTGAACAGCAGTGTGACAAATGGACAAAGATAGTCTGGAGTTTCGCGACAAGTGAACGATTTCGTATTGTTAGAATTCATGGAACATCGTTTTTCTAAATTTAATTTAACAAATGTAACCATTGCGCAATTGTCCCCGAACAAGGAACTCTGTCTTGTTCCCTTTTTAATTTGGGCAAAAAAAAAAAAAATAAATAAATAAATAAATAAATAAATAAATAAATACAAATTAGGGTAGGTAGGTCCGAGCAGATGTTTTGTACTTTTCTTTTTGTCGTCTGAGACCCAAAAAATACTGTAAAATTTAGAGAATTTACTCGAAGTGTAATGTTGGCCATGTTTTTACGTCACATATTTTGGGCAAAGACCCTGCTAAAACACAATTCAAACTGTCTCAGTCATGTAATAAGCATCTCTCAACTGAGTCTATTTTGGATTCCTGAAATTTCAGCGAAAAGTAGACGATAGCATTACGTTTTTGGCTCGAGATTTTCGCGGGGAGCTGTTAACACATCATTGCCCATCAGGTCTGTCAGAGGTCTGTGTAACACATCCTGTGAATTATACTTCTCAAGAATATGTGTCAACCATTTGCATAAATCTGATTTCAAGATACGCGCTATTAACAGCTGGCTTTATTGCCTGTTGCCCTTGGAGCGCTATCTTATGGGGGAGACACGGAATACATTATGAACATTACGGAAAGCATTTTCGTCATATGCCCCATTTCTTGATGACGCAATCAATCCCATGATTATTTGAATTGCTTACTTCAAAGTTACTACTTGCATTCTTGGTTATTTAAGCAACTTTCTCGACCTGAACTACCAACATGTTTATTTCGTCTGATCTTACATTTAAAATTTAAAACGACATTAGTTGTACCTTTTGAAACATTTTCTTTTAGTTTTATTCTGTCTGTGAGGTAGAATGTCTTGGCCCACTACAAAAAAAAACCACAAAAAACTCCCAAAAACAAACAAAACAAAAAACCAAAACAAAACCAAAAAAAAAACGTGTTGAAATACCTAATATCAAACTCGTCCATACAACCTGCACGTTTCAACTGGCGGAGGTTAACGTTCATAGCAACTCCATATCAAGCAAGTCCTTAGTTAAATATATGACATTAAGATAACATACTTGGGCAAATTCTAACTTCAAACCAGTATTGTTTTCTATCTGAGAGAACGGCATCGCTTTTGAAACGATAGCATCAAAGAAAGGGTGTTTGTTTTCAAATTTGCACATTGTTTCGCGCCAAAAGTTGACAAATGTACACTCTCATAGTTAACATTTTCTTGCACTGGTTAACATCAGATAATCAGGTATAAGTTGAGCCTAACATCAAATCACTTTGAAGAAAAAAATACTGCAAAAGTAGAAATTCCCCCAGGGTCATTACAAATATGGAAATATTGAACGATAAGTTATTTTTGAAACATAGCTCGAATCGGTTTTTGTCATGACGTAATACTAAATCATAATGGCAGAATACGAAGCCCCTTAACATGCTTAGTCAACTCTGACAGAATGTAGGTTATTTATAGACACGCATACACGTTGTTTTGTCACTTTCGTGAAATCAAAGATACCATATATTTGAAATCGACAGTGCGTTATCGGCAAAAATAAAATCAAAAAAGCTTTGGAACGGTAAATTTTCAATCTAGCCACCGGCGAAGCGGTGCTCTATTTACAACGAGATCCTAACGTGATTCGAGTCAGCGAAAATCCGATTATACCAGTCAGTTCACTGCGTATTCATTTCGCTTCGTGCCATATTGTCTTTAGAGTTAGATCGATTGCACTTTTAAGGTTTAAACTTTTACATCGTGATCGGATGGGTCTACTTAGTCTCTGGAAAGTAGAGTTCTATATCAGCTAGTGCCTGGAAGATTTGAAAAAAAGCTTAATTGGCTTTTGATAGTTTGATTTTTTTGTGAGATGCTGCCATGTTAGTTTATGCAGTGGAAAGAAACGCACATTAGTATCATCAGATGCACAGAATGTGTGTGTAAATAATATAAGCCGACAAAAACGCCTGAAGATTTCCGTTAAATTTGATATGTCGCCTAGTGGTAGAATCACGTTCAATTTCCGGATAGCTCCGTTTCATCTAGAATCGCCACATTTTACTACACGGCGACTGAATTTCAAACTTGAGACATTGTCTGATCATCAGCTAGCGACATAGCGACATATATAATACACTTGAAACTTCAGGTAGTCGTGCTAATTGAGGGTGTTGATGTGTACTAATAATGTAGTATGCTTGTGTGTATGTCTTTATATATTTCTCAACGTATGTATGTCTTTATATATTTCTTAAAGTATGTATGTATGTATGTATGTATGTATGTATGTATGTATGTATGTATGTATGTATGTATGTATGTATGTATGTATGTATGTATGTATGTATGCGTAAAGTATGTACTATGTAGTGTGTATGTATGTGTGTGCGTGTGTGCATGCGTGCACGCATGCATGTATGTTTTTTATATATTACGCATGTATCTATGTATGTACTTGTGTAAGCATGTACGTGAGGCTGTATGTACGTGAGTGTGAATCTATGTATGTACGATTGTACATGCGAATGTGTATATAAGCTTATCTGCGTGTTTTGTGGATATAAGTATGCGCGCAAATGTATGTGTACACATGCAACGCTAGGTTAACAAGTAGACATAGATAGAGACACCGTTAACGTGATATGCGAAAGTGGGGACACACTCTGTCTCTTTCCAGAAGTGATAGCGCTTTAAGAACCAAAACACCGCGGCAATGTGGATACAAGCACCCGCTCTCCAGAAACTTCTCGCCTTACAAATAATTCCATACCTTCAAACAGAAACGTGTTGGAGAACAAACCTATGGACAGGTTTGTCAACATTATTATCGGGATTAAGTTTCCCGCGTAAATTATTATGAAACATCTTGCAGTTGTCACAATCCTTTTAATAGTTGACGCCTGGTTGCTATCATTGCATTAGGCTTGCCCATTAAAGAAGACCTTTCTCTCGACTTTAACTCTTATTAGAGTCGCTCCTAATGGCACTTCACGCGTTGTTTGCCCAATAGGCACGGAAAAGACACTTTGAAAGCATCGCCACCACGGAGAAAGACACCATTTCTAGAATTTCACGTTAATGATACTCGGTTTGAAATGTTTTCGGCGCTTGTTACCGAGATTGTATTTGTGTAGCGCCGTGAAAGGTGCGCCGGGAACGGCCACGCTGCACGTTTATGCCAGGGGGATGACGGCGACAATGCTTGATTCGACAATACATTAGCAAAATGGGACATCTATCATCGGAATTTCAAGAAAAATTCGTCAGGCGATTGAAAATCAGAGCATTGTGAGAGACACTGTGAATGCATCTGAAAGGTTTATTAAGTCCTATTCATATACCGATGGACGCGAATCTTTCCCGTTCTATCAGTTATGGATTCTGGGCGAATGGGAGATTCTACCGTTGAATATTTCTAAAGATGCGTGCATATTATAGAGACTTTACCTAAACTTTCTTCACATATGTTGAAATGGCTACCTAGCGGGCACGGTGGGGCGAGATGTGAACGAACTCTACATACATACATACATACATACATACATACATACATACATACATACATACATACATACATACATACATACATACATACATACATTATTTTTACAGACAGACAGACAGGCAGGCACACAGTGTATGTCAGGACAAGTGAGGGATGGTGAAGGCGACATCGGGGGGAGGGCATGGCTTGTTAAGGTATGGGGTGGGTAAATGTTAATACGCAATTACCGGTAACCACTTGGTGAATGTGTATACCGTTTCTTATTTGACTTCAAAAATTATGCCGAAATGCTGAGGTTCAACTTGTTGACGCAGCCGCAATGTTTGTAATGTTAAATGTTATCGCTGACAGTTGAAGTTAAGTCCAGACTAGCATTCGTTTTTCAACAGCAAAGTTGTATATTGTATACAACACATTTTCTGTCATCGGGAGCATAAGTTGTGGTGAGATTAAATTCGCGGCGTTTCAGCGCGAAAATTTTAGTGACCGTACATTCAGATAGTTTCCCAGGCCATTGGAAATATAGTCACGGACAGCAAATCATGGCTATCCTCTGCTAATCGTCTGTGTTGGTGCAGCTTTTAGCTTTTCGCGGTTGGCTGTGTTCATAGTTCAGAGCATTGCAACCGTGGGTCGCCTGGAGCTGCGCCATCCCAAGACTGTAGAGGGCGATATATTTAGAAAAGGGCGGGACCAGAAAAATGGTAAATGTGCATGTCCCAAGTTGTCGTGTGGGCGCGTCGTGTCAATGAGTAAAACGGTGACTACCGTGTGACTCGTTGCCGTGACTAATGTTGAGTTTCAGAAGGTGCATAACCTCAAGTGACTCATTTTTTCGTTGTATATTTTAAATCATAGGCCAATATATGCGTACTTGGATGAAAGTTTACGACAAATGTGACGTCAACACTAAGTCAAAGAGAAGTTGGAAGCTCGCTTGCACGACTTTCAGGTCCACGGTGATCTTTATCTCCCGATTGACTTTATCCTGAAGGCAAAGCGTGGTCGTTCGGTGTGTGGGTTGCAAGTTATGACCGTCTAGGAATACAAGGGGAAAAGTTTAGAAATAATTTGTACTTTTGAGTTAGAACCGTCCATTGTAGCGGAAAACGTATTTTTGTCGAGGATAGCAGAAATTAAACAGCTTGCTACAAATGGTTAGCTGTTAAATACATCATAGTTCTGGCTTACACTTATTCTACGAAACTGTTGTCTTGTCCTATGCTGTTAGTTCTTGTTGCGTTTTTAAGTATAAGAAATGCAAAATTTCCGTCAAATATAAAACACCTTCGGCAAGAATTAGATTGCCTGGTCACTGCCTTAGGTCTACGTCAATTATGACACTGCAAGATCGTAAATAGTCTTCCGGTTTAACTTTTGTTACCGAAGGCAAGGATTAATTTTTATATCATTCATCGACCCAAGGAAAACTACGACAAGCAAGCCTCCATGTTCTATTTATTTTGATGTCAAGAATAGTTGTCGATCACGAACGTTGTGAGGAAATTCTGGGACAACGTCCTATATTACTTCTTTTTACGAAAATCGTGTGCAACCTGCAACTTTGTTGTTGGAGTTAGACAATGGGGATGCCTTTCGGTGTCTATTCTACTTAGAAATACCTGGAGTGAAACAGTCACCAATCAGAAGAAAAGGCTTCCATTTAACCTCTGACCTGCGCGTGTCTGGAGCGTTTTATCGTCGTCCATGATATGAAATAATGCGCGCAAATTGACATCGTCTGCGTGCGATGACTTGTGGAACGCATTTCCCTTTGTTCGATACCATTACTCATCTCTGAAACGAGAACTCTGTGATTTCATCTGATAAAGTTAATATCTGGTCGATTTGATGTCCCAATTACTTGCCAAAACTCACGTCCTGAGAGCAAATCGTGACCGTTGAACGGACATCTTTTTACTTCCAGACGAATGACGTTTCCCCGCACGACACGACAAAAATGGTAATTTGATCGAAGACAACAGTAAACGTCCGTGGAAAAGTTGTTTTCCCTTCGTTAAGATTTCACGGTCTACATTTTAGAGTTCAAATTTCTAGTTGCGGGGAGACGGAGTAAAAGTCATCTGACAACTAAAGGCGACACAGAACATCGGTTAGTTGAGCCGTTTCCGGCTTTTCCCTAAATTAGCGATCGCAAGGCCAACCTGTTTATCGGACCCTGTATCTGGCGGTGTCAGCGAAATCCGCGGGAGAAATTTGATGTGGATATGTCCGCATCCAAAGCTTTTACCTCATTTACACTAATGGATCCAGCAATTAGCGCTGCCGAGAGAAGCCGCGAATCAAAATTACCGGCCGAATTGACCGTAATGTTTTACTACCTGCGAACGATGACACGATACGGTATCACCGCAATTGCGGTTCTCTGTCATTTTGTGGAATGTAAACAAACTGGAACAAGTTTATTG
This sequence comes from Ptychodera flava, assembly GCF_041260155.1. NCBI lineage: Eukaryota > Metazoa > Hemichordata > Enteropneusta > Ptychoderidae > Ptychodera > Ptychodera flava. The sequence goes on along the minus strand of NC_091949.1, from coordinate 24,636,072 downwards.
GTACACTTGAACTGTTTACTTCTCCTAAACGCCTTACTTTATTTGGATGAATTAATTTCAGATTCTTTTCGAGAATATTTATTCTTCAAGAAACAGTTAAAGGATTTCTTTCTCTGATTAAAAGCGACTATGTGCAGGTATGTTATCAACGGGGACACATTCAGATACACCACGGGCGTAAAGTATAACGTCTATCTTTGAAATATCGAATCGTTGTCATTTGCTGCTAGAATTAGTTATCCACTGACTTATTCCCTTCTCCTTTACAGGCTGTCACTGCCAAGATGGCGGCCAAGGGACATCCTGCCCATGGGCACAATCTGTCAACAAACTTTGCTATACCCGCGTACAATAGGACATTTTTGAGACATAGTGGTTCTTCAGGCACAAGCAGACAATATCATGTTCAAAACAAATGCATTGTTACAGAGGGTATGATTCTTGACAAAGTGCAACCTCATTGCGAAATTTCATTACCCTAGGGATGCCAAAGAAAGAGCCGCCATTTTGTTGTACAGTTTATTGATTTAGGGGAGTTAAAGCACAAACATTTCCAACGTGAAGGAACGAGCCTGAGAATGTGAAAATATGTGAAACTATCCCTATTAATGGAAAGTTTGTTAACAATTTCGCGTAATATGGAAGACTTTTACAAAGTCTTTGCGCAAACCACGTAAATCATGAAAAAAACCTAAACTTTCACTGAGAAATATCGACGATAAGATGAGGAACCGTGACAGTGCTTTCATATTTAAGATTGTAAACTGTCAAAGAAAGGGGCAATATTGGTCTATGAAGGGGCACAATGGCCACGTGATTTCCGACGAATTTTCAATTGATCAATGAATAATTTGAAATTTTGACCAAAAGATGGGATTCTCTGAACAAACACGATTCACACTGCCTGGATTTGATTGTTAACTGACGGGCTATGTGCGGAGATAACAACATACAAAACCCTTGGTAATTGGGACCATAGTGAAATGACGATGAGTGCGCAAATAATAGGATGGCCAGCAGTGAACAAGGGCTTTCAGATGAAATGAAAACATCATTATCAAACAGTTTTGACTCAAGAGAAACCATTCTTTTTTGTTCTCGTTAAGAACATTTTCTGTGATTAATTTGCCGACGATGCTGACATGTACGCGGGCGCGTTAAACTAGCCTAGAAGCTCCAAATTGCCCTAATCAGAAGCCACTCGTCCCGGTCTGCCATTATTCGCAACCAGACCGTGTTTTGTAAATCCACGGTTTACCGTCGACATTCACAATCGCTCTTTGATTATTAAAGCATTTGATTGCGAATTCACTCTCGACCTTTCATGGCTGGTGAGAAGTGAAAGCGATTTCGTGCAGTCACTGATTCCACCGTCCCCTGTATGAAACCGCATCAGGTCATCCGAAACTCCCAAAACGACTTTTTCGCATTAACCGTTGGCTGACTTAACACATAGAGCGACAGGAAGCCATGAAGAGGGTCATATCGTTTGTTAGAACACGATTGGTGGAATCGGGTCACATGTTCATTTTTATTTTTCTTGCCAATTCATTCACCCAATACCATGATGTACTCGAGAGAAATCAATTTCTGTTCATACTATGTAGATCGAAACCTCTCATGCAAGCAATACGATTTTCAATATTTCAACGAGAATCACGCATAAGTACCTCAAACAACATACGCATTTCATCTACCCTAAATTTTGACATGCGCAGATCATGCTCGCTCACGATGTTGCAAAAACACACAGCGAGGAAACTTGTGATTTTTTTGTCCATTTTTTTTATGATGCTGTTTCTTGAGCGAAAAGTTGAAATAAATGCTGCCGAGTGCATCATCAGGGTGCAAATTCTCAACGTTGAATCAGACCGGGGGTATCCCGCCGAGACGGTCTGACCCCGCCACCGCCGACGAGACCGACAAATATTCAATCAACTGCGATTACTGAACAAATTTCAACTCTGAATGGAATAATCATTCACAAGATTCCCACAGAGACATCTCGAGCGTATGCTTCTAATGTGTCAAAAAACCTGGAGGAGTGCGGAGTAAAGGTCATGAGGTCAAAAGGTCATAACCATGCCGACCATCTTTTATACGAGTCTACAGGTAGGAAGGCCGGTGATTTATGAGCTCAAATTGTCACAGTAGCATATCTTAAGTGGATTTCATTTCCCGGAGTATTTAAACACTTAACGGAGCATTAAGATAAATTCTCCTAACGGGGTAGTAGGAATAACTTCTAATTCAACCTGCCGAACTAAAATACCAGCGAAATTAGATTAAGTATGCTCTCGTCTTCCTTGCCATCTGTAGAACGACGCAACCAAGCGTTTGAACTGAAGAACATTGCATAAAACGGTTTCAGATATTTGAGTCACGCTTAGGTCGTTTTTCATTTAAAGAGTCCCGTGTCATTTTTTATATAAAAAAGAATTATATTCCTCAGGATGAATCATACTAATTGAATATTCTTTAAACCTTGGAGACTCTGAGGAAGCTTAGATTTATGCCAGTGTTTGTGATGGAATGTGGTGTTCGGTGTAGCGAATTCCTTCATACGTCGGTGAAACGAGGAAAGGGTCTTGTTTGAAATAATGGAATGGAGCGGGACGTTGACGTTTTTTGAAACTAAAAGATGATCGTGCACGTCACAAGAAAATGCGACCAAGTCGATGTTTTAGTTATTGAATAAAATGGTGGGCGGACATGCTGGTATGTGGAGAACGATTGAGAGATTTGACAGATTTGGGGCTCTGATCTATCACGTGATTGATCGATCGACCGCCATGGACACAGACCGATGTATTGCGTGACCAACGGCTGACCAGTAGGTGTAACTTTTGATGAGTTTTTCACTATTTTTGTTAAAAATGTCAACCATAATTTCTTGTTTTAGGCCCTACTCCCTAGAGCATATTGGGATACACAGTATTCAGGTTGTCAACTCAACCTGTCCATGTGTAAACTGCATCGTTATTGTTGACAAGTGAACTCTAGTCCGGACGAAAACTCAAATGTAAACAAATACAGCGCAGTTTACTCATATATACGCTTTTTTGACAAACTCAATTGTTTGTGTTGCAACACCCTTTGCGGAATTGAAAAAAAACTTGCGATTGATATACAAAACAAAACATAGTAAAAAGTCATCAAAACTTATAACGACTCCTTAAAGGTAGTATACGCTCTGAAAGAGAAAGACTTAAACTTTTGCTCAAACTTTCCTCAAGGAATCTTCCAATCATTCTCTTTCAAAATCAAGAATAAAAGTCGGGGGTCACCGTGCAAATTTTGGTACTAGAGAAACAAATAACCCAAGATTTACCGATATTTGACGTTCAAAGTGGTCGCCAACAGGTGTTAACTCCAAAAATTAAATTTTCGATTTTTGAAAAACTGAGATGGTGAAAAGTTTTCCTACACCAAGAGCTTGAAAATGAACCCCCTCAAGTGGTAGATCAGAAAAGAATAGTAAAAGTTAAAGTCTGAATATCTCTCCCTGAGGCGCATTCTAGCTTAAGGTAGAACGCACCTCGGGGACAGACATTCGGACTCTCAAACTTTTACAGATCTCTTCTGATATACCACATGTGGGGGTTCATTTTAAAGCTCTTGGTGAAAGAAAACTTTTCACCAGCTTAGTTTTTTGAAGTTCGAAAAATTTTACTTTTCGTCATAGAGTTAACACAGGGATGGCGGCCATTTTGAATTTCTAATACTGGTAAATCTTGGGTTATTTGTTTCTCTAGTACCAAAATATGCACGGTGACCCCCTATTTTTATTCTTGATTTAGAAAGAGAATGATTGAAAGATTCCTTGAGGAAATTTAGAGCAAAAGTTTAAGTCTTTCACTTTCGAGGTGCATATTACCTTAAATGTCTGTTTGCTGTCCACTTATTGGTGGACCGTGCAAGCGTTGCATGGCCACTGCAATTCATCTGGGAAAGTGACGGGTAGGTCATTTTAGAGTCGAAATTGATCGACTGACGAGTTTATGTAGCAACTAAGCTAGGAAATCAACTATCTCGTCATCAGATATAGGTGCGGAACCGTTTGACCTGGGCAATAGACAGAACACCGATATATTATCAAGATCGATTGGACACGGTGACTATATCATGAACGCATCAGTTCACTCTATATTAAAGATAAAGATCCTGAACTTGACTGATGTCGATGGAGTTCATCAATTATTTAACATAGCATGAAAAACTTTCACTTTAGAGTCAAACTTTGGACACTACATTAAAGATCCTGCTATGATTGATTTTGTAATCATTTGATATCAGGCTATCACTGATCTGTAACAGATTCATCATCAATGATCGAAATCTGATCGGGTCGTGTTTATCGATCAGCTGGTAGATATGGCAAGGAAACAGTTCACTACAAATACTTCTGACATGAATGAACCTTTTCCATAATCTGCTGGAGCATTTCAAAAATAGTCAGGCTGAAGGACGTATTCAGTATTTCAGTCATGAATAAGAGTGTGTGCCTGTCTATCTGTCTGTCTGTCTGCCTTCCTGTTAGTCTGCCTTCCTGTCTGTCTGTCTGTCTGTCTGTCTGTCTGTCTGTCTGTCTGTCTGTCTGTCTGTCTGTCTGTCTGTCTGTCTCTCTCTCTCTCTCTCTCTCTCTCTCTCTCTCTCTCTCTCTCTCTCTCTCTCTCTCTCTCTCTCTCTCTCTCTCTCTCTCTCTCGCCAAGCTAATACCTTACTTGTGCTGTATGGTGGTCGTTACAAAAATGCACATGTGTACCACGTGTACCAGGCGGAGCCCAATGACGAAACTATCAAAGATTAATGCCTCAGGGTATTTCCGTCCAATGTGGTATTTTCTCAGAGAGAGAGAGAGAGAGAGAGAGAGAGAGAGAGAGAGAGAGAGAGAGAGAGAGAGAGAGGAGAGAGAGAGAGAGAGAGAGAGAGAGAGAGAGAGAGAGAGAGAGGGGGGGAGCACAGTCATAGCCAGAGACAGACAGACACAGACAGAATGAGATAGAGAGAGACTCATAGAGAGGGAAATACATGGAGAGAAGCAGAGATAGACAGGTAGGGAAATTCAAGAAAAGAGAATTATTCAGGCCTGCTCTGTGATATATCCCATACTGTGATAACCGTCACAGACCGGCAAACAAGATAGTATGTCATCCTTGGAAATAATTTAAGTCTTTGAACACAGTAGTACATCGGTATGTGTCACAATTACAGGTCGCATTCGTATGCAATGGCTCAACTGATCCATGACGAATTAACCAGGAAGAATTGCCACCACCTCATGTCGATTTCAGAAGGGTGAAATCAACCACACGAGGTTTTATGAAAGAAATAAATCAAAAAAGCAATTTCGAGCACGCGTATTAACACCTGTAAATTAAGAGCAAGATGAAATAGCGTGGCGATAAGGATCACCGAGTGCCATCCGATAACTTATTAATCTTTAGGTTTTTAGATCATGTCACCCGATTGTTTTGAGATCATGTCAGGCGATTGTTTGCCACTCAAATGCAATTTCCCGAAGTGTTTTCCGATGTTCCGATGACGCGTTAAAGTATATTTTACGGCGTTTTAATATTGCAAACTGTCAGACCTAATGACATCATTTCCAAAAGTTCAGAGGTCAGTGATAAGGGGAAAATTGAACTCGTTCAAATTTGGCACCTAGGCTTCCATCGCAAGGCGTCAAAGACACGTGCTTCTTGTAAGGGACAGTGGGATCCATGTCCACGATCTGGGTGGGAAAAGATATTTAGCTGCTCAACGGTTACCTACGGATAGTTTACTTGCAACATTGTATTTTCTATAGTGTACGCAACACACTGTTTACCTCTTAAATATGACATGTTGAATACGTGATTGAGCTTCCTAATTCATTTCACAATACAACCGACTATTTATTAACTTTGCGCTGCTGATTTAGCCAGTTATCATTTTATCGCCATATTTCAACTAGCAAATGTTTCTTTCAATAAATTGTTTTCTATAGATCAAGTCTGGGCCTTTCACTTATTTCACAGAATTTTGGCAACATTCATCAATATCATAACATGTATTACTTGACGTAATGCAATATATATATATATATATATATATATATATATATATATATATATATATATATATATATATATATATATATATGTCTGTGTATACATCAGTCCTGCCCTGTTCTGTCCTCTATTAGCATGCATGTATCACTTACATTTACACCTGTATCTCTTCGTTTTACCAAAAGCAAAAGTGGACGTGTACAAACGTGAGCATATTTCTCATAATCATTAATCATTGCATCTGCCATTGAATTATCATTATCGAAAGGCCCAGGTCTCGCGTTGAATGGGTTGAGTAATGGGCGTCACTTCCTTAGGATGACCTCGCTCAAGTTCATACTGCACAAAGTGGCAAATTTCGCATCAGCAGTGCGCGTTAGAAATTAGGTGCCAAGGTTACAGTATGCAAATCATTTCATATTTATAAGGAGCAGGTCGACCTGGAGCGTTGGCAATCGCAGGCCGATACTTACGTTTCCTTTCTCTCTAGCTCGCCAGTTGTACTCCAAATATTATTGGTAAATGAGTTCGTTCATACTCAGACATGAAATTGTGCTTGTACTTCTACGGTCGGCATCTTAAGAATTTCTCTGTCTATGGGCTACATTTTATCTCGGAGATAATACGATGATGAAATCTTACTACTCGGATGGCAGAAGAAACCGTAAGATGTACGCATCTAGTCCCTATTTCTGCATCGTATTTCATGTCATGCACGCACGCGCGCGAGAGTACCGGCCGAAGGAAACTGAAAAGCGGTGTGCGTATTTAATTATACTTCGCTAAGAGCGTCGATCTGATTCATTCTGACATATTTTCATTTTTTATATAAATTAGAGAGTACATGTCGACTCAAACAGCATTTGTAATCCAGGAGGGAGACCGATTGCTGATAAGGTCAAGAGGCCGCCAAGCATCACACTACCTATCATATTCGTTATAATATGCGTGTTTGTAGAAGTTTTCTGTTGACTTACACGAAAATCAGAGGAAGGCTTTGAATCATCGTGCACTGGAAGGTACTGAATCCATGATGTGTAACCTCGCGATTGGATGATTTCACATGTCATAAATTTCACATATGAGATTATTCCGTATCGCGGCTAGGTGACCGCAACTTCACATTTTCTGAAACGATTTTACAAATACATAAAAAACAGAAACCCATATCGTCAATTTTGAGTTCATTCATCCCATGATCACAATAATAATGTGGTCTGCAAGTTCAGGATAAAAAAAGAAATTGAGTGTAGATAAAATGTCCGTCATCATTAAGGAAAGATTTTCCCGCGCCAATTTGCATACATATCGACGAGTGTGCGTGTAGATGGAAACCAGGCGCTAAACGGTTGATAGCTGAACGCATCTATAAAGACGGCGGTCCATTTGCCACGGGAATATTATCGAAGCAAAGTAGCAGAACCTCGTATTGGTCTACAGACAATACTAAGCATCGTAAACCGTCCGCAAACATATTGCCCGACAAACCCACGGAATATCAGTTGTTCAAAGTTATTTCAAAATAACTGCTTGAAATTGCGGAGCCAATTCTCGACAGACGCTTAAAATATTTTAAGAGAGCGCCGAGAAACAGTAAAATGAATTGCAATGGCCTCGCTGCAGCGCTGGGTTTCTAAATACGATCGTATGGATTTTTTTGCTGTACCGCTTTGATTTAACTGCGCGAGTAGCGTTCATATTCGTAGGATCATCACGGACCGCTATTGTTTTTCGTTTAGAGGCAATTAAGTCGAGGGCTTTTCAGTGTTCTTGTGGACTTTGCGAAAGGGATTATTCAATCTCCGACTTTGACAAGGCACAAAAATCGCTGAAACAATATGAGCGTGGAGGAATTTGACGCGCAAGATGTGGAGATTGGTAATCCCAGGGGAAGAAGGAACATCCACTTCGACGGTATTGAAACTGATTAAGTGAGTAAAAATTACTCGAGTGGAGAATTAAGTTTCCAGATATAATCAGTTTTCGCTTGTATGTTCAGTAAAAGGCTTTTTCAGGACTCGTAGGGGGGCTACAGATACTTTGAGTCGACCCCTTAGACGTAAAGCCGCCGATGAGCCGCCCGACTTCTCCTACTCTCTCCCAGCCGTGGTTTAATAAGCAGAGTGGATGCCATCATTTCGCAATGAAATGCAGATATCTACCTTTGTTTTATGCGCGTGAATCACATCGTCGGCTCTGAAACAAATGTACTGTCTCCCCGACATGTAATTGAAAATTATTGGGAACGGTCTTGAGGACGCTTCAGAACGTGACGCGAGGGAGGAATTATGTGCATGGCAAGAACGCTTGTGGAAAATTGCTGCATTCCAAGCAGGAAATATTAGTTCGCACGCCATTTACTTCTAATAAAGTATCATCGTACGGTTTCTTTCTGCGAAGCTCTGAAATTTCAATAAAGTCCTTCGGTATTAATAGCTTGAGAAACGCCGGGTCTTGGTATTAAATTACATTTTCCTTGTAAGTTTCGATCAGCAATGTGGATGATTCACCTTGGTGCTGTAATATGGCTGTGCAAGAAAGGGGGTTGTTATACGGCTTCGGGTTTGCAAGAAGCTCTGCGGGGCCAATGTCTCACCTGTGCTGTCTAGGCCCCCTGGCATTCACGCTCTGTTCGCTGACAAATCTGCGATGATTGATGGTTTTGCTAAACTAAAGAGACATCGGAGTACCATCGAACCTTCTCTGAAATGGGTGATACTGCTCATTTTGTCGCGCTTTGACCCCGTCTTAAGGAGCCCATTCCCACAACACACCGTTTAGACGAACACGTACCGTGAACCACTCCCTGTTGCAATGCAAATTTCTCTGTTCATTGAATAATTTTCAGTTCTGGCGAGAACGCAACATTTTCGCCTTGTCCTGTGGAAATCACGCCTAATTTGCACGTTTAAGACAGTACACGCCTCCCTCAAACTGAAAAGACTTAAACGTTTGCTTCTCAACGTTCCTCGCGGAAATTTTAAGCCATTTTCTTCCAAAATCAAGAATAAAAATCAGGGGTTAACGTGCAAATTTTGGTACTGGAGAAACAAATTATCCAACATTTGTCGACCCTTGAAAGTTAAAATGGCCACCATCCCTGCGTTAATTGCATGGAGAAACGTCACTTATTTCAGCGAAAACTTCATCCACTCGCTGAAATTCAAAATAAGCCAACACCATCGGTAGACCGGAAAAGTAATTAAAAAAATTTAAGAATCCAAATTTCTGCCCCTGAATTCTGCCTTTAATCCCTCCTTATCTGAAAATTCGTATTTTTTGGAGATTCGAGAAAGAAAGTAAAACACACGAAAAAGGTGGACAGGTAATATGCATAGAAATTCTAATTGTTACAGGTGATTTGTAAAAGATCCGTCACATCACTATCAAAACGACACAAGCTGTCGATAATTAATTGATGATACTTGTAGGTCACTGACCCCGACGTGCCGATGTTGCCGTGACCTGCGAGCCCTAGACCTGAAGGAACCATTAATTGTAGCTGGGCTGTGAGTAAGGCTTCCCATCGACTGGTACTGTGCTATTTCATTTTTTTTATAAAAGCCTCCATCAAGGCTTCTCGTATTCAAGGATACTTTCTCGTTGCATACGAGTATTCGCGAGGACGCGCCTCGGGGACAGATATTCGGACTCTCAAACTTTTTCAATTCTTTTCTGATCTACCACTTGTGGGGGTTCATTTTAAAGCTCTTGGTGTGAGAAAACTTTTCGCGGGCTTACTTTTTCGAAAATCGAAAATTTTATGTTTTGTCCATAGAGTTAACACAGGGGTGGCGGCCATTTTGAATTTCAAATATCTGTAAATCTTGAGTAATTTGTTTGTCTAGTTCTAAAATTTGCACGATAACCCCAGATTTTTACTCTTGATTTGGAAAGAGAATGATTGAAATATTAATACTCTTTTAGGAAAGTTTGAGCAAGAGTTTAAGTCTTTCACTTTCGAAGCGCATACTTCCTTAAGTACACTACAGGAAGGGCATATTTATAAATTGCTTGAGAGAATATTAAAAAAGGATAAAGATTAAGAAAAGATCAGAAAATCGTTTCCATTTTCTGTGCACGACTAGAAACGATATTGGCAATATTTCTTGACGCCATAACAGATTCACGATGACTTTCGCCGACACATTTCACACCTGATTAAACTTTTTAGTGAATCGCAGACAGTGTTTTAGTCCACTATACGTAAAACAACCTTGATTCACATTAAATATCCAATTTTCCTTCTCCAATAATAAATAAATAAAAAAAGCCCCAGACCCTTACAATTCAGTGAAAGCGTAAATCGTCTGAGAGCGTCCGTTTGAATGTTAAATGTTAAATTTGCATATAATTTTTTTCATCAAGAACTTAGAAATCCAATATCTTTTTCATCAATTCTTCTTTATGAACAGAAATTATTTTGGGTCTACAACAGCATCTGCTCTATACAATGGAGCCAAGCGTGCAACAGGTTAAGCGCCGATGCCCCAAGGAAGGAAAATGAGTTCTATAATTCAGGAATATTCGATTTTTATATAACTATAAAAGACATCCTGCATAAATACATCATACTATCGATCAGCTGTATTCAACTGGACGAGACGCATCCTGTCAATGAGTACATGTCGTGCGCTGAATAAGTGCATTTGCATGTATGACTTTGAAAGAAATAATAACTGACGACAAAAGGCGCGATAGAAGCAGACGGTTTGTTCTGTAACGAAGAAATGCACTACGGTTCTCAAGGCAAAGATAAGTGATGCTAGATATTTCGAAAGAAGTGAGCAAGTAGCTGTACACAAGATGGAAATGAGTTCTTTGTTGTCTGTAGACAGATGAGCAGAATTCGTATCGTAGTTTGTTGTTTTAGACAGAAAAGTAAACAGATAGATGTGTTAGCGATGCAGTGTGTATTGTGTTAAGAAGTTAGGTAAGTATTTAAGTTTTGATAGTTAGTTAGGTAACCAGGCTAGCGGATATGCATGGGTAAGTAGGCAGGCAAATAGTTAGGCAGACATGTATTAAAGGCGACACAGCCAGTGAGCGTTTGTTATAAAGTATTTGGAACAGTAACAGAAGCTGGCCAAACTTTTTGCAAAATGCAAATAGACAGCTAGAAGGTACTACTAAAATATAGTAAACACATATAGACAGGCAGGCAGTTTGGCAGATAGGCAGCTGGTAGACAAATAGATAAACTGACTTGCAAATTTATTGATGTGTATGTAAAGTTATAGAGAGACGGGTTGATTTGTTTTGTGGCCAGGAATGTTTGATCCATCAGAAAGCTAGGTAAGTTACAAAAGGTAACTGAAAACAGCGAATAAAACAATGGCTAGATTTATTTATCTTTTTTTAATAAGAAGAAGATTCATATGACTCATTTAAAAGAAAATGGAAATTTGAGAGGCAACACCCGTTCCTTAATAAACGCAATAGGATTGCGGACTACTGTTTCAAATTATCGTTTATTCATGATCAGAGTTTTTTACTAGTAAATTGAGTTCTGAGTTCAAGAATCAAGCTTCGGCAGTCGCCCTTGCTTCATGTTACGTTACCGAGATTATATATGAAGACGCAAACTGGTGATAAATTATTCAGTTTTACGCCAGTTTCAATTTCATGTTGGTTTATTTCAGGTCAGGTCACGCAATTCCATCTAATATGCATAATCATTTGCCCGGGGGTACGATGACCTGGAACATACTCTTAATGCGATCATCAATTAAGTACATTGTTTTGTGAATTATTAATATCAAATGCGTCATTTTCAATTTGCGAGATACTGAGATTATTTTACCGTAAAAAATATGTCGCATAAAATAGAACTCTAAAGACACAAGTCATCTTTAGAACTATAAATTCGGCTTGGGTTATAATTACGTTCTTCGAGCATTTATTGAAAATTCCAGTGCTACGCTATTCTTGATACAATTTTAGAAGAATCTTTTCGTGCAGAGTGGCAAAATTATAAAAAATCTGACCAACAAGGTCACATTGCACAGTTAATCGACAAAGACCAGGCAAAGTTTCAAAAAAGGAATATTTTGACCAAAGGTTTGAGCTTGAAATCGCACACCGTGACCCGGGCAACCAGAGTTTGTTCGGAGGGGTTAAATCATAAACTAGACGAGTGCTAACAATATACTTTGCTCGAGAAATAATTCCGAAATTAGCCTTAGGCGTGTGTTTGCAATGACGACGGAGCACTCCTAATATATGTATGCTAATAAAATATTTAAGCATCCAATATGTTCAGATTTATACACGTCTTTGGGTTTAATTTACGTGACGTTGTAAAAAATTCGCTGTTTAAGGAGAAAACCTACAACGCGTGCTCGCAGTCGAATTCGAAGAATTAAGTCACAGACACGACCGTTTTACCATCAATTCGCAGTAACCACTCTGAAGGTTACAATATTCACGCTATTAGCATTGATAGCCGCACTATTTCTGTCAAATGTCGTAGAGACACAGGTACTTTGTAATAAACGGTGCCCGCCAACATGGCAGAGATAGTAGGCCAATTCACACAGCTCAAGCGTTGATACTTACGTTAACACAAATTAACTGCCTGGAAGAATTGGCTGCCTCAGTAATGAGTCCAAGTTCAACGAACTCATTTAAACTTCATAATCGAGTAATTCATGGAAATCCCGCGCTGGTAAATAGAATCAACTCGAACCGATACGCGTATTTATGCAAAACATCGCGCGCTCGTATTATTTCGCAGCTGCGAAGACTCGGCACGCCCGCAATCTGTCAAGTTAACAATCACCGTAATCGTGTTTCATGTTGATTTTATTAACAAGGCACTAATGATGTATTGTGCACGGAACCCTGAAAGCGATGTGATCCATTTCAAGACGACTCGGGTGTTCATTTCATTCGCGGTGATCGAACGCTGACAAGAGACACGATAACAGTCACAGCTCCGCGTGTACAATGTAAACATTGATGGATGAAGCGATTTCCGTAAACGACATTGGGATTTGATTCAGCGGCAGTGTTGCCTGATCAATAAAGCTCACTACGGGCATATCTTTGACTTAAACCATGTAACCAATTTTGTAGTAGAGGCAAGGTTATATTAAACTCGAAATTTTAAATTAAATGAAGATCTGAGTGTAACTGTAGCCGCCAATAGATGACGTCATGCCCATGGCTGTAATTGGCCAATTCGATATAATGTAAATATCGCTACGAGAACGATGTTCACAACACACTGCATTCAAATCTTTGGAATAGAAGATTTTCAAACCTTAGTGGGTAACTTAAATGCCGTTGTAACGAAAGATATACAAATATCCACTGTCGATGCAAAAGAATTTGCCAAGTGTACGCCAAATATTAATTAAGCGATGCATAGTTCAGAAATCAGGATGTGCATTGGAGATATCATAATTTTTCTTTTTACATATCGATAAAATTACACGGCAATCATCCAGTTCGGTTTTGAATAAACAATCCGGATGAAAGGTATTCTGAGTATGCTTAACGGCCATTTTACCAGACTTCTCACCAATGTATTCTTCTGAATGAAAGTGATTAGACAACAGACGATCTACAACTCGTCACTGAAGTGTTTGATTCAAAATCGCATATCTGACAAAACTCATCTGTGAAGGGTCTTTCTAAGTTAAGATTACTCACTTTCGGGACTGGAAGGAGGAAGGGGGGGGGGTGACGGGGATTTTACATTTGTGTCAGCAGCACACCATAATCCAAGGAAATTACTGATACTATAGCGAACTCGAAAATCACACGCTCAGGAATTCTCCGACCAATTAGGAACAATGTATGTGAAAATCCTTTAATTCTGCCTATACCCGGGGATACGCTAAATTCCGTGTTCTTTTGAGGTGGAGGAAGCGCGAAGCATTTATGTGACGAAGTTTCGAGTTCTGGCATTTCAGTGAAGCTCATTTACTTTGCTAGGGCGGAAATTGCCAGATTTCAATATTGTGTAGTGAGATATAATGTGCTCGTCGTGACAGTCCTGCCCAGTCGTCTTACGCGTTGATATCAACTTTGTAATGCTGTACAATAGGTATACAAATACTCTGTATTTCGCCGTCGAGGTGTCTGCTGCATGCACGAACCACATGTCATTGCCAGCGAATCCAGCAGCAGGGCTTTCAAAACTGGATGAATGGAGCTTAGCCTCCAACCATCGACCGCTTTCAACGGTTTCCGAAGTGTTTCTCTTTATTAACATAAACTGTGAATGAGTACATGGAAACTGAAAAGATTGCTGGGTGCAAAGGGGACGGAACACATTTTTCAGTCAAAAATGAGTCTTTTTTATAATTTTAGTTACTAAATACATAATTTGAGAGCATTAACAATATATGATATGCGTAGAAGCCTATGATACAATATCAGTGTAAAAATCCATTGTGGTTCCTAAAGTTCCGCGTTTTTTATCCTTTATACCTCTTGTCCTCAACATATTTATGTCTCTCTTTAACTGTATGCTTCATCGATTTAAAGTGTGGCACATATTATAGATTGATTAAAAATGAACAAATGTATTCCTAGCCATTTGATCCAATTGATTTACTGACGTCTCATCTTTCAAGGACCAAACAAGCTTTTGGTAAGCTCACTTGCAAATTTATAGTGAAATTTTAGCCTGCATCAAATGAACGTACATTGTCTATTGCTAGGATCAAACACATGCAAAAAACACCCCATCGAATCTTTCGCTCGCTCTAGTCTTCAGACCAATAAAGTCTACGAAAATCTGTTTGAAACTTACATCGCAAATCAAGAAAAACCATAGTCAGCATTGATTGCAGCATTGATTGCAGTAAAAAGGTACATTGAGGTCAAATATGTTGTCCCAGTTGAACTTTGATGTAAAAGATGTCTTTCAAATAACGATGTTCCATTCAACTAAGATTATCTGAACGATTATAATATGCATGTTTGATTATCAAACGAACCTTAACAATTATGCAACTTTTGCTGTGATAATTATCAAAACGGGAGCACCTTTGTCTCGCTCAGTTGAAAAGGGCGATACGTCAATTCTTCAGATCAAGGTGAATGTCGCGCTAAATAGGTCGTACTTACACGACCAGAATCCCATTCAGTGCGACTTTCACACAGCCAAATCTGACAAGGCTTGGCTGAGCGCCATCTTGAGACGAACAATCAAGGAGGAAAACTTGTAAGATTTACAAAAGTGTCTGTCAAATGACCAGTTCACTGCGAAGTCTTAGCATTGTACTTGTAAGCCACCAAAACTTGAAATTTTGAAAGGCGATAAGATCGGTATTTGGAAGATTATTGTCATGTCTTTGAAAGACCAATCCAAGTTTGCCATTTAAAGAAATAAATCACTTTAATTCAGAAATTTTTGAGAGGAAATGGAAGTTTGATTTTTCCTGTGCGTGCAGACGGAAAATTTGTTTTTGTCCATCATAAAGAATAAAGTTTGCTCAAGCCAAACTTGAATAGATTTCACGTTTTATCATATCGTCTGAGACTGTTTGTCGTCTGCTGCTCTGTCTATTGGCTCACGTGAATTCGATTGTTGAACAAAATTGACTCTGAAATTTTAGACCTTCCACGAAAAAATGAATGTTTAATCGGAAAAAATTAGTCGACTCGTGGTGTCCTGTGGGTGGCGTTGAGTTACTTCGCATGCACGGTTTCGAGTTTCAAGAAAACCTATAATATATGGGGAATCAATTGCCCTTTGACCCCTATCACCGCTTTGGATAGAAATGTGAATGGAGGCTCTTATTTCAATTTCTTCATGAATACCTGTGCGTCTAGGGCTCTTTCGTTGCATTTAGAAATGACAGCTAACTTAAAATGACACGTTACACTAAATCACTGTTGACCGACCAAACAGACGAGTTCCTGTATACGCATCCAATTCAGATCAAATATCAGAATAAAATAGTCGAATAAAAAGTTTAAGTTCAACTGAAAGAAGTCACGGTGGAAAACTACAACCTATTCTTAACTCGCTGTTCTTCAACCCCGCTGCATTATTTTTTTCAGAAACGAGACGCACTGTTGAAAAAACCTATATTTTCAAACGCCCGCCGATTAAATACTTTCACACTATCTCACGTGACAAACGCGGCTCTGAAGAAGGAAAGGCAGAAGCATTGAAACTGACAGGTAATCAAATTAATTGCACTAATTAATTTAAAAAGACGTGTTGTGATGATTTTTATCAGATTCGTCGGTGATACGAAGGGCATCGTTCTCGGCGAGGCGTGAGGGTGTAAAAAGTGAAATGTGCTCGCGAGGATTTCAAACGCACTATGCGCGCAATCAATCGCCATATCTAAATAGAATATCGTCCACGGCTTCGTCGATGACTCATAATTCAGTTAAGAGTTGTATTGTTTTACAATGCCCAAAAGATAGGATTAATATTTCATCGTGTTATCATGATCACTGCATCTTACATGCAACGCTGGCTTGCTGAGTGCTTTCACTTCATTTAAATGAATACAACTACTGCAGCCGTGCCTGGGGAACCGAGCTGCATGTGCCCCGCCCTTCAGTGTGCGCACACTCGCTGGCTCGCCGCGCACTCCAGCGTGACACGCTCTTTGCAGAAAGGTTGATGAAATCTTCGAAAGTCTGACTTAAGGGCTCCTTGAACTAGCCAATCGTGCCGACCTCTGTCTACTTCAAGAGATTCGCGCTTTTCTAAAAAAGAGAGCACATACCAATTTGGTGCATCACTGAATTTGTGTAGTTCTAACGAAATCGTGCATTCTATAACAACAATGCGAGAAGTGTGGTGTGAATGGGATTTGAGTCCGTTACAAATTAATCTTAAAACAATATGTTCACTTTTTCGTTTGAGAAGAAGCTACAGTGGCAAGTGTTGCGTTGTTTCACCAAAAAAATATAAACACGGATGTTCGTGACTGGTATCGGGTGTGTTTCTATGCCAACAGGTTTGAGCGTAAGGGTCATCTGATAAACGACTATAGATAATTGTATAGAATTTTGACGTCTTTGCGATGAGCTGTAATCATTTGACTTAATTCGCTATGTATTTAACAATATAAATGGCGTCACAATGCGCTTTTTTCTCTCTCGCATTGTTGGCGTCACGATCGAGGGCAGGCAACCAGAAAGTGCAAACAAGGGACGCGAAGGGCCACGTTTTCAACCGTGAAATCGCGAGAGTTGTACTATCCGACTGAAGACATCATCTCCCACGTGGATGCAAATAAAAAAAACGATCAATCGCTGACGAGAAAAAAGAAGGAAAAACAAACCTAACGGGGGGAAATCATTTTACAGTACAACTATGGGGTTAACTTTTCAATCGAACTTCCAGCCACTTCAAGTTTAAAGTGTGCATTATCGGCTTGGATTTCATTGCTTTCCCGATCAAGGGCCCACTTCCTTGATATTAAAATGTTATCGACTTATTCGTCGACTGCTAAATATCGATGCGATATTTTACAGAGAATGGATAAAAGCGCCCGGGGAGAAACAGATGTTTTTCTCATCGTCTTAAGAGCTGAAAAAACAGACCTGAATTTTTCGGTATCGCGCCTCGTATAGTATGTAAGAGACCGTGCGTTTGTTTCAACAAACGAGCGCAGATAGAATTCACGCTTTTAAGAATTAGCGGCTCAGTTTTTTTAATACACGCGTTCGCAAGATGTCTTGAATCGATAAATTCCATTAATGGAGTCTAACCACCTTTACACATTTCACTTAAAATTTGGAGTGAAAACCTACCTTCCTTCTTGTGGCGGGAAACTTGATAATTAACAACGTTACCAGCGCGGTGCTCTTTCTGTAACACTCCACAAATATTCGCTGCAAGAACTCCAAATTGGCGGAAACGAGAGAAATTGTTGACTACCAGTATAGCGAGGTGTGTATCTTGCCGCACTGCGAGCTGAAGTGACCCAAAATTTACCTGGATTACACTGCGCATGCGTCAAGTTTGAACTTTCGTTGTCTTATCATTTTCGGTCCAAACACTTTCCTTGAGCGAGGAAAGCATGTCGCGGTTGCTTGATTAAAATGGTGTGATGCATGAAATACGGTACGGGTCTCGCCGCATGCTCTGTGCGAAGGGTACCAGGGTACAGCATCTAATTGCGAGATAGAAAGAATAGCTGCCAGTTCTATCCACAATTACCAAATATCCGTCAAGGAACGCACTGTAAGCTCATCGCTCGCATTTTAGGCGAAGAACGTTGCAAAACATCAGTGACAGGTCAAAACCGCCACACGAAGCATCTTTTCTATAGAGTGTTCACCAGAGCTGCTTTTAAGGCGGCGGAATGGAGTTCACTTCCAAGGAGCCATTTTCCAGTCATCGACCCCGCTCGAACGCTAACAATCGTCACAATTTGGGCCTAACAAGTATTGGGAAGTGGTCGCTGAAATATTTAGGAAGCGGACAATGGGCAACCGATTACGTCTCGTTGAACGTCTAATGGAGGCAAAATTTAATCAACTTCTGATCACTAAATATTACGCACCCTCTGTTCATTTCCCGTTCACTGTCAATGAGCGACTTCTTGTCAGATTTCGTCTCCGGCGTTATCAATTTCTCGTATCGCAGTTCGTAATTTTCATACAGTTTTTCAAATACGGATCAGTCCCGGTGGGTCGGCGAACACATGTACGATCCGCCGAAGATGAACGATCCCAGAGCGACCTAAATTATATTTTCTTATCCTCTCATTTCATGCTGTAATTACGGAGCGTTCGTTAGAGCAATTTGATTGGACTAATTATCATATTTATTATTGCTGACATCTGATATGCGACACATCGAGGTTTTTGTGTCGAATCGACTCGCGTGACGTCATTTTAGCCCCGGGATTAATATCCATAACGGCTGTAAGTCTCCTCGGATCAAACTCAGGGATTGTAAATTTGCCTTTGAAAAACTTACAGCTTTGCTGTGTATTTTAGTACCGCAGTATAAAGAAAGGCATGCGGTGAAGTGTGTGTATGTGGCTTTTTCGTCACAAACTGTTCAACCAAGAAAGTGACCCCCCCCTGACCGACAAATATAAAAACAAAGTGACAGGGAGGAAACAGACATGAGTTTGCACGCCTGTCAGTCTTCCAAAAGCATTGTGTTGATGTCACGATAAAGGTTAAGAAAAGTGTAATGAAAACAGCGAGATATACGCTGTTGGGTTTTGCACGTTATTGCCGACAATTCAATTGTCAGATTAAGAACGGAATTGCGTTTATCTGGGCCGCTTTGCATTGGGCTGTGGTGGGGTATGGGAGTTCACGCAATCCGCCGGTTAAATGCGGCCTTCGTGAGGGGCAGTGAGTACATCTGATTAGTGAAAGTACGCCTGAAATTCGAGCCATAGGTTCTCATAAAGAAAAGCGATAGATATTCATAGCTTTATAATACAGGTGTTAGGAGCGAATCCGCTGGAGTTTCATCTCCGCTCTCCTGGGGGAAACCAACGCTCTTTGACGGTCTGTCGGTCTTCAAAATTCCAACGGTGGCTGACGTCCCCGGGTGGTATGAAAAATGTTTCCACGCGAGCAGATTTATGCTCAAAAATCGTATGAATTTGAAATGTTTTATTTGCCACGTGCCAGCGATGTGATGTGAAACGCAATCAATAACCAGGAGAAATAGACACCGTTAAAACTGATCTGTGTATATTTCACTGTTAGGCACACCTGCGTGACATTTCAGGTGAGGGTTACTATCGGAGATGATCATGAAATAATCTGTTGACCGGCGCTAGATAAGATTTTAGGCGAGTGAGAAAAATTTACTTCAGAAAGTATCTGACCCGGGTATACCGCTAGGGGTTCTGCTATGGTGCAATACGACCGAAGAAATGAATGATTGTAAAAAGTTGTTATGAAGAAATGTTAAAGTCTGGTTTATTAATCAATCGCTTGATTGTCGGGTCAAAATTCAAGATCGTGATTTGCTTCAGATATATGACCATACACAGCGCCCAAATAAAATAGAGCAAAGTTTGGATGAGGAAGAGTTAACCCTTTGAGTGCCTTAACTGTTCCCGCCAAAATTTGAGTGCAACATTTGTACCAATTTTTCTGTACTTTTTCTGTAATTTTTTGATAATGTTGGATCAGATGGACATCACATTTCATTGGCTACAGTTTGTTATCAAAATTTTGGCAAAAATCTGAAAAAAATTGACTGGAGTATATTTTCTGAAGGAGACAAAAATTGGCTTTGGCTCTCAAAGGGTTTGGGCTCGGATTAATCACTTAGCTTGGGTATTAAGCAGCACGATATACCTACATCTTTGCAGCAAGCAAAGAGTATTCAGAGGCGTCACGTTCATTTCCATAAATTCAAACCATCCTCAGTGTACAGCATTGAATGTTAACAAAAATCCCTCAATCGGTGATAAAAAAACTCGGAAGACAAAATAGGGTTTTATTTATTGCTTATAAAGGGACCGTTTTCCTCGTATCTGCACTATGTACATAAGTCACCTCTCTCTTGCCTAGACCTGCATGTTAAAATTTATGACTGGTTTCAAACCGATGTGAATCGCTTCATTCCATGTCTCAGAAGAGAAAATGAATTTGCCACGACTACAAATACTTGCGACATCTTTGAATTATAAGTTGAGTTAATTCGCTATTTCAGGGAATGAATCATCGCTTGAAAGGAGTGTTCTTCCATTGATTACTCCACAGCTTTCCCTGGAATAGTCCACCGGCTTTGACTTCAATTGCTTTTCATCTTTTCAGACCTTGAACATGACATCACACAACCTTGGATAGGCCAGCGCGCTGAGTTTGCACCCACTGACATAATGCGTCGGCTTTCTCACTTGAAATCAGGCGGCTGGAGAGAATACACTTTTCGTAAAGAAAGCGGAGCGGTAGCAATTACGGCTAGGAAGCATGCGAATAAGGAGGACTTAGCCCACTGAAGCAGCTCCGCGATCTATCGAAACACCGCTCCATTCCTCGAATCGCGACCGTCAAAAAATAATTCGGGCATCGTGGCGGAAACAACCGTGAAAGTTCAAGAGTTCTGAAACAGGATAAACCCTCTGTTCCAGTGCGCGTAAGACGAACCCGGCGACATCCAAAGCCATTATTAAGAGCAAACGACAAATCGATGCATCAATCAATCAATGAATCAATGACGCAAAAAAAAAAAATCAGTCAACCGATCCGTCTAAATTGTGGCTTTTGACATCAACAAGCAAGCTAAAGGTTTTTACAGTGTCTAATTCGTCGAGAACAAATTTTTGTTGTCTATATATAATCGAGAATGGTACTAGTATTCATGGCAGAGGTTTCAGAACTTAATAAGACTGGATGGTAAATATCACATCAACTTAAAGATCCATTAGCTGTAACTTTGGTGATTTTTCAAATTTTGTTTGTTCTGTGTATCATCTGCAATTTCTGGTTTGAATTCCTAAACCATGGGGAAATTCCTAATATTTAGCTCATAAATATACCCTATATAAGTATAATCTGCAATGTTATTGTTTAAATTTTGTATTCAGGTCCGGACTAGAATACATTTATCAACAATAACAATGGTCATTTCACATAAACAGGCTGTGTTGGCAAACAGAACACCGGGCATTGGTCATGATGATCGGATTATAGTAAAATTCTGTAGTTGATACATTGCAAGAGTAGTGACAAATAGTCAAAAGTTACAGCTAATGTCCCTTCAAGAATTTATTCATATTGTACTTGAAAACAGATTTATGTTATTATTATTCAATATTGTAAAAAAAAAAAGGCGGTCACCAGATGTGTTTTGTTTCACTAGATTGTATCAGTGTACTTTTATTTCAGAGAGTATATCGGCTTATCTAAAAGTATCAAACAATCCTGAGAAAACATTGCCGCTTGCCATTACCGGAGAACTCGACAAGGGCACACAGCGAAAGGGTCGCCAGGAAGAAAAGCGAGCCGCTCTCCGTATTAGGTGACGTCACGAACACTTCAGGAGTGCTTAACACGCCATGCAGTAATCAATAGCCTTCGGCGTTTTGGCACCTTGCAAGCGTTGACTCAACCTTGTAATACACTTTAATTTACACCTTAGATAGAGTAAATTGGATCAATACTGGCGTTACTGCTCGGGGATCATTTTTACAATTACATGGACATCCGAAACTTTAACAGCTTTGCCAAGACGTGACGGCGATGGCGAAGGGTAGACAAAAGAAATATACTCAAGCTCTTAATGATGTGGTCAGCATAGGATGCAGCTTTAAAAATACGGATTATGGTAGTTATATTCAGCTTAGACGTGGGAATTAATCCCAAGGCTTTTTTAATCCTACCCAAACCCTTTATATGTAAGCTGAAACAAGAGAACTTTAGCCCTGATAGCTGTCATATGTTTGTGTGAATTATTTATGCAAGCTAGGTGATCTTGTCTTAATCAATTGACGCAAAGTGTACGGAATGAATGTAAATTGTGCCTGTTTTTTGTCTCATGTTACGCATTTGTACGCAACTGGCGTCGACGGTCGAGTTTTAACCATTTACCGTTCTCACTGATGTACCGGGTAGGGGCATAGAGTTTGATCTCTTCAAACTTTATGGTCATTTGAGAGTCAATTATGAAGAAAAGACAACCTCATAATGCAGAAATCCCAACAGCATTGCCGCGAAAATATTTACGCTTGTGAAATTATATCGATGTAGCTAGCATGTGTGTGTGTATCAACAGCTCATTGTAAAAAACCCACGAGCTGTAATTACTTTTGATGTACATTCTTTAATGTTTGCTCTGTTTGAAAAAAATGGATTTTTTTGCTCTACTCGCAAAATCTTTTCGAACACAACCTGTATGTACATGGTGTCAAATGTTATTACTGATTATACCACTCCAGGTCATGTGACCTATTGTTCTTGCCATCCATTTATCCCTGAAAACACGACTGACACCTATTGTTCTTATGCAAAATAAGTAATCAGTCATACTTTTATTCATATGTAAATAAGTAATCACCACACTTTAATGAAAGAAAATCATTATCATATCAATAAAAGTGTAGTGATTACTTATTTAAATATGAAAAAAAGTATGACTGATTACTAATTTGCAAGAGAACAATAGGTCAGGTCGAGATGTCTAAAGGATTCACACACATTCAATAACAAAATGAAGACAAGTTGTTCAACTGATAAGTTATAGCATCACATTTTATAATTCAATTTTAACTTTCTTTGGACCATGCTCAATGTAAGCAACATGATTTGTTGATGAAGACTGTCCATCTTTAGATTCGGCGTCTTCTTTGGTTGGACCAATCTTGTCTGTTTTGTTACATTCTTTTGTCGTAACTTGAGAAACTGGTTTACTTACAGATTCCTCTGATTTAACACTAGATGAAGGTAGTAGTAATATATTCGACACATGCTTTTTGTTGTGCAGTAGACATACATTTGAGGCGCGTAAACCGTCATCTGATCTGTGACCTGTTTGTTCTTTGATAAGCTGCTCATCGAATCCCTGATGGTACAGAGATGTTGCCGCATTCACCTGAAATTATCAAACAAAAGACATATGTGACAAATATCATAGAAATAAGTACAGCCTTTTTGTAACGTTTGTGGAATAGGTGAAAGAAATTCTGTGATACTGTCGCACACACAACAAATTGTTTTGGTCAATGAATTTTATTTTATAACTTTAGGCCTACAGAATTCGTTTTGTGTATAAATATTTTAGTAAAAGAATAATTTACCTTGCCAGAATATCCAGTGTGCTGGCAGTCTGACCAAGCCATCTTGAACATTTGCTTTGTGTAAAGACGTATATTTTCTGGCAGGAAAACTTGATTATCCCTTGGCAAGGGTCATCGATAGTACAATCCTGTCCGGTGTTATCATCGCCAAGTACTTTTTTATAAGTTGAAGTACACATCGTGGATTTTATGCGCTCCGTAGTAGCGGCTGCTCTTATAGGGCAGTTTGCCCATGTAAAATCCACTTTTGTTGTTTTTACATGGCCGTCCATGGAACTCTAGGAAGTCTCTTTGGTCATCAGATCAGACAACTTGACAAGGTTCATCTTGACCAGTCGAAAACACGAAAATGGTATTGAAAGCCTGATGCCTCCACCAGGCAATCACATGCATCTACAGATTGAATTCCTTCTCGCTAGCCAATAGCCAACAAGATAGAGTAAGGCAAGCCATTTTATTTAACCAATCAGACTAAAAGAGTTTCCTTCTCCACAGGTGCATTATACAGCTCTGTAACCCTTATTCAAATGCAGATTTGCAGTTGACCAGAGCCCTTGTCCTACTTGTCTGGGATAGGTCATTCTCCCCGGACTTGCATGCCAGGTGCATAATAACCTCTGTGAACCTTTCGACATACAATGGGTCACTCCATTCCATTGTGTGTATTCAAATCAAAAGTAGATGATTTATTGACAGTAATTTTCAAATTTTAGAGAAGACTGGCCTGTTTTCGTGGTATAAGTCGTTAATCGCACCTCGTAGGTGTGCTGTTACAGTTGTAATCACCACACTTATGGTCAGGAACTTGTAAACATCACTCGGCCTTCGGCCTCGTGATGTTTACAAGTTCCTGACCATAAGTGTGGTGATTACAACTGTAACAGCACACCTACTCGTGCAATTAACTATACTAATTGTATACAGATCATTACATATTGCATACTGTGCGACGCGTTTCTCAGGTCAATATAATTTGTATATCACATGTTGGACACGATGCGTTGTTCTTGCGACATCTCATTTGTAACAATACCATCGCATATTGCATACAGTGCGACGCGTTTCTCAGGTTAATATACTTTTCATCACATAACAGACACAGGGCGTTGTGTTTGCAATATCTGATTCGTCACAATATCATTGCATATCGCATGCAATGCGACGCGTTTCTCGGGTTAATATAATTTGTATATCACATTGAAAACAATGCGTCGTGTTTGCAAAATCCCATTTGTCATTATATCACTGTAGGCCTATATTCCATAAGTATAATTGTTTTACAGAAAGCAATGAATAAAATATAATAAAGGTTACAGTTTTTTTTCCCTATAGAAAGGCGTAAGCACAACCAGGAGTTGTAAATATTGCTTAATTCACATATTGCGCTTTCAGTGGGACGGTTACCACCGATTTGCTTATATATCCACTACAAACACGATTTGTTTTCTCAACACTCTTCGATGCAGGCGTGGCCGCTTTGCAAACGTTCCGTGTTTTCGCCTTTATCACCGAGAAAATTGATTGATTAGTTTCTTCAGTCCGGGCATTGCTCGCTCATTTCTCATTCCACAATTTCAGAATATCTTATAGGCCTACCTACGATCTCGTTTGAATATCTCACGGTAGATGCCCGCGTCATCAGTCATCAGTCATTGTAGACAATAAATTGTACACAATGTTCAATTTCAAGTTCAATACAAGTTTACAGCCTCAACCCTTCCTTTATTTTATTATACCTTATATATGTATGTATGTATGTATGTATGTATGTATGTATGTATGTATGTATGTATGTATGTATGTATGTATGTATGTATGTATGTATGTATGTATGTATGTATGTATGTATGTATGCATGCATGTATGTATGTATGTATGTATGTATGTATGCATGCATGTATGCATGCATGCATGCATGCATGCATGCATGTATGTATGTATGTATGTATGTATGTATGTATGTATGTATGTATGTATGTATGTATGTATGTATGTATGTATGTAAGCATTTATCTATCTATCTGTGTAATGCTCGCAATTGTTATTTAAAAGACTGTAAATTAAGCTTGTTTGTATTTTACACCGTACCTTCACTCGCCTGCAAACTGACGACAATGATGTCTTTTGGGCATGCACTGTTGAAGGTTTGGACGATGGCACGAACTTATCCCATTCAATGACGCAAACTTTTGTGATCTCTCTCTTTCATGTCGAATCGTCGCTTTTACCGCCCAAATAAGCGCACAGAATTCCATAGAAATAGAAGGCAATTTTGATAAACCTTGTAGCTGTAGGAACGTGAGTGAACTATACCATATCCCGCGGGGCTTTAAATTACACATTATTGTGTGTTGGTGATCCTAAATGATGCTAGACAAAATGGAACAGTGAGGTTTACTTGCTATGGGACTTACAATACAGAATTAGTCTTCAGCGCCAGACGATAGTACGTATATAAAATAATTTTCAAAGATTGTACCGAGAGTATCGCGCCACGTGAACAAGTTTCGCCTAGCTAAAGGGCCCTCCCTGTTCGCGAACACTCACTCGCGACTTACCCGGAGTGGTCCTGAAGTGTACACCTCTTGCAATTTTTCGCTAATGAAAGATTAGTTCACCGGTGTGAAAAGTCCAAAGCTTCTTAGATTGTATCCAAGATTTGCCCAGGTCAGAAAAGGTAGATTGGGAACAGATAAGGCAAATTGCGCCTCCAGGAAAACTGTGACCCCGGAAAAAAGCGAACCTATTCCCGATGAACACGTGAGTGATAGTGTCAAAATCAGCTCTCCCTGTGGAGCATCGAGCAGCGAGCCGCGCAAAAGCAAATACTGCGATATGAGAAACTTTGTGAAAATTTTTAAAAAAAGAATGACTCAGATGCAATAAAAACTATTGATATATCGGAATTGCTTTCGGATTCATGGAATATTCGCACGTACTTTTTCGTCAGCCTGAAAAAAAAATCCGGTGAACATACATTTCGAAGCTTAGCCGACGGCGCAATAAACGGATTACGATTTTAACCAATGTTGATCTCAAAGGATGATAATGCAGCATTTACTTAAATTGATTCGACAGTCAATTGCCAGAAAATAGAAACAATATGTCCTAAATGACATGCATGGGACATTTATCAAAGACCTGATCATCTGTTTGTTATAAAAGTAGAATAAGTTCCCTTCAGCGTAAGTGTGTATAATTGTTGTTTTAAATCACGATTGGCATGTTTGCAGCGTAATTGCGATACAAGATCCATTTGTTGAAATTTTGGTTTATTATGTGTCTGAGCTGCAGTCTGTTATCGTGGCTTGGCGCCAAAAAATGGCGAAATAATAGCCTGGTGATTATATGGACGGGAAGAGGTTGGGCACGTTCGCAGAAATGGTGTTAAAGTGCAAGTAATTTGATGTACGCGCCCTCGGGGGGTCGAACGTTTCTCTGTGAATTGTTGAATTCTTGACGTGTCTGTCTGTTTCATTATTCGCAATTTGCATATTAGCGATCTACAGGTGGTAGAGTGTCTTTAGGCTGATGTGTTCGTGATGTGGGTGCGTTGGTGAGACTATTTTGACAAGGAGTGTAAGTTTCACTGCAAAGCCGTACGCGTGATACTTTGAACTGTACGGGACATTTCTGCGCAATTCTAAGAAGATAATTCACCGTTTGCAAGTGTTGAGAGGCGGTACTGTAAGTAAAAAACAGACCACTTCACACAGCGCTGATTTGCTGGTGTAAATATCGATGCACTGCTGTTCCCTTGTGTCATAGACAGTAATACAATGAAGATGATAAATGAAATGAGAAATTTTGCCACTTACGCGAACATTTGATAAGGTCGATTTGATTAGCAGACGAGATGCAATTTTAAACGAATTGCTTTTTTTGTGCAAATCAAAAATTTGATATTTCCCCATAGAGTTAACACCAGGTATGATTGCTATTTTGAATTTCAAATCGGGAAATTTAGTTATTTGTTTCTTTTATCCTAAACTTGGAGCAACGGCCCCTGATTTTTATCGTTGGTTAACAAAGACGATGGTTTGATAGCTTCCTTCACGAAATTTGACCTAAAGTTTCTGTTTCAAAGTTCAGATTACCTTGACGCGGAATGGGGGCAACAGCAAAACCCATTGGGCATTACGCCTAGACCAATCCGAATTTCCACCAATTCTTTCGGGAATTCAATCAACTATCATGAAGGATTGGACTTCTCGCAGCACGATGTGAGTAACCCCTCTCATACTGGCAAAGTGTACTTCCTGTTTGATATGCATTGCCTTTTGTCTTACAAGACGGCGGAAAGATGCTGTGACCTGATAAACCCGTTTTATCTTTTGTCGAGGGTACCCTTGTCTGCCGAGGACAACGCATTGTTCTATAATTCGGTGCCTTATCGTCGCCTCTGAAGTGAGCGTGTATCCGGTGACCAATGAGATGGGACTCCGCTTTCCCTAGTTCAACATGAAAGTTCTCAGCAGCAGCACTGCAGCAAGCGATTTCACCAACCTCCATAGCATGCGCTGTGTCTGTGACCAAGATAAGCCCTGATTTCATACAAAAAACGCCAATAAAAATTCTCTGTGATAATTAGACCACTCACAACAGGCTAGCGCGCTGAATGATAACACTTTGATTGTCCCTAATTGCATCAAACAAACGCTCAGCGATGCCAGGCAGCCAGTTATTAAGATAAACGAAGAAAGCTTAGATTTTGATCACTACCTGTCTTACACACACGGAGAGATTTTCTTTCCCATCTTGCCCTTAGAGCATTCGCAAATGCTGACGCTAGTTATCGCAGCAAAGACACAAACATCTCAGCGCGTATGGTGTTTGAAGTGTTACAGGGTAGATATTAAGGGGCTACAACAAGATGCGCTGACGGCAGGTTTTATGAGTACACGATCACCGGCTTGGCTTTTTTTGAGTAACGCGTCCACACTATGAACGCAAATAAGCAACGCGTTTGCATGCACGTCCCCTCCTCGCAACGATGAGACAGTCGACATAGAGTTTCACGTCACGTCGTCGTCGGAGCGAGTCGTTTGACTAGACCGTTCAGGCGGGGTCAAGTTCAGTTAGAGTTGGCGTCGACAGACTGTTGGGCAGATCATTAACCGGCGCGGTAAACACAACGAACATCATAATCAACAAGCCTAGGCCGAGCTGTTCACGGCTTTATTGATTTTAAGTGCGCGTCGGTGCACTGAGTTTATGGCAATGATGCGACATAATTGCGCTAGTTATACTTGACAAAGGCTCCAGTATAAAATTGATGGAGTGTTTAAATAGAAAATAACATGCTTTTCACACGTGGATGAAAAAATACGTGATCATTAGAGGAGCAAGATGCACTTTTAAAAGGGGAAAGTGTGTTGGAAAGTACTCTTATCATTAAGAGACTTTCAGTTTATTCAGTAACCACTTTTAAATATGAAAATATTCAACAGAACCTTGTTATACTAAAGATGTTATAGGAATAAAGCGAGTTAGAAAGTAAGTTAGATTGATTTTTGATGGTATCACTTTGACTTCATACGTATGCATGCATGCATGCATGCATGCATGCATGCATGCATGCATGCATGCATGCATACATACATACATACATACATACATACATACATACATACATACATACATACATACATACATACATACATACATACATACATACATACATACATACATACATACATACATACATACATACATACATACATACATACATACATACATACATACATACATACATACATACATACATACATACATACATACATACATACATACATACATACATACATACATACATACATACATACATACATACATACATACATACATACATACATACATACATACATACATACATACATACATACATACATACATACATACATACATACATACATACATACATACATACATACATACATACATACATACATACATACATACATACATACATACATACATACATACATACATACATACATACATACATACATACATACAAGTGAATATGGCGGATATTTGAATTAGATTCAGATGGTTGATAGCCTTGCTTAGGTGATGTACTGGAGATTGTTCTCTCTCATATCTCAAATATAATTTGATTGTCTCTGTTCGGAAACTAATTGAGCTAACGACGATGTCTTTTCTTTCTTAGCATAGCAAGAGATAATAAAGCATGTAACCCGTGGATCAGTAAAGTGGTTCGTGGGCTGAATTCTTGATGGCCAAGTTTTTCTTTTACTTCTATACAATATGGATGATCAGTTCAGATGTGTCCCGAGAGCTTGCTTGGAAATTCGTCTAACTTTTTTCACCCCTCTTATTTACGGGCAAATAAATTTGTTCCTCCCTGCGGATTACTTTGGAGTGACTTCTTCATCCCACGGTGATCACCGTGAAATACCGACTCTGTTGTGATTAAACAAAGGAAGCTTCTGAGACAAAAAACGTAGAGCCTTCAAATCTCATGCATTTTCTGCCATATTCACACAGCCTTGCTCTCGTGTTTCGTCTTCACGACAGTGTTTGTCTTTTAACCAAAGGTACAGGGTGTTATATTGCTAGTGCGTGAAAATTCAACTCCGCCAAAGCATAATTAGGATATTAAGGAAGAACGCGCCTCGGTGACCGATATTCGGACTCTCAAACTTACAATACTTTTTGATATACCCCTTGTGGGGGTTCATTTTAAAGCTCTTGGTGTAAGAAAACTTTTCACGGGGTTAGTTTTTCGAAATTCAAAAATTTTATTTTCCTTCATAGAATTAGCACAGGGATGGCGGCCATTTTGATTGTTGAATATCCGTAAATCTTGAGTTATTTGTTTCTCTAGTATCAAAATTTGCTCGGTGATCCCCGATTTTATTCTTGATTTTGAAAGAGAATGGTTGAAAGATTCCTTAAGCAAAGTTTCAGCAAAAGTTTAAGTCTTTCACTTTCGAGGTGCATTCTACCTTAAAGTGTTCGGCGGGATGGGTTGAAGTCAATACCTGCCTCTCTCCTACCACTGTGAACAGCGCACGGTGAGCAGTGTAGGCATTTGGTTATCGGTGTACTCCAACATTATAGACAAGTCTACCAAAACCGTTTGATACAGGGGTTATGCTCTCACGTGTACAATGCATTATACAATATGTACTCCATAGAACGGAGAAGAAGCAAAAAACCCGTTGTGAAAATTCTCATCTCGGATCTACGGTTCCTTGAGAATTTGACATTCAGCGTTCTGTGCCTGGATACGTGACTGTCATTTGTTACAAGTTGCATCATTTGCCGTTGTTTCAGATCTCGAAGCTTCGCAGAACTGGTACGCGGATTATTTTAAGCCCAGAGGGCTCGATATTATGAATGTAACGAATGACGAGGTGAACTGATAATTTGATCTCAGAAGTCAAACGTTCCAGTTCTCCTGACAATAACGCCCGGGGCGAAAGTCGGCAAACTTCCAAAACAACGCATATCCACAAAAAACCCATCTTTTTCGTTCCTACATCCGTCAGCGCCATATTTTCATTACAGTCACGGTCCGGTAAAATTGACTGAATCCTCGAAAACGAACTTTATAATTACGAAGACGAAATCTGAAATGCTGAAAGCAATGCGGCGGAAACGGCGAAACAAAGACAGGAGTAATCTCTCAAGACGACGGCAAGGTGAGACGTAGGCGAAATGGGACCCGCTGCTGGGAATTACACACATGAGGTAGTTAAAACAATGGATTTATTTACTTAATGATTGTATAAACAGGTTAAAGTAGGATTTATGTTACGCCGAAATAGATTCAAATTACAATCAGAAAGCACTTGTCTCATTCGAGGATGGAGATGGTTACGGCTTTTCCTTCGCAGTTCCCTCCGAATCTGAATCTTGTTCTTGTTTCGAATCTGATCTTTCACCCTTTTTTATATCGAAAGCATATCTGTTTATTGCAAACCTGCTTTTCACAGCATAGGATGTAGAAAAAGCGCATTCTGTAATATCATGCTCATAGAGATTGTCCATTTTCTATTCTGGATACTATCAGAAGTGTTGAACTGAACCACAATCGGAACATGAAATTTCAAAAAAAATGTACTGTCATTATTTTTTATACGACTGCAAAAACGAAAAAGTATTTATGTCTACGAGTCTAGATGTTACAACGTGCGAAGCAAAAGTTATAGTAAAAATAACCGAAGTAGAATATTTAGTTTTTAATAGCCGGGAAAGTGCGACACGCATCGTAGATGTGCCATTGGTGATATTGTCATCACCATCCGGAGGGACTGTGATTGAAACAAAGATTCACCTATAGACAAAGACATGAAGGTAGTCAAAATTTGTCAGGTGTGACACATCTAACAAACCTGAAATCAGTAGCTGAAAAACTCAGATTATTCAATTTTAGTTACATTTCAGCGAATCAAGCTGTCGCTACATCATCAGCAGCACGTGACATTGGCGTTATGCTTGATTGGAAACTTTGAATGACAAGTTATAGATAATCAACTACGACCCAAAGCGCAACATGCCCGGTAATTTATATGGCGGGCTTAATTTCGCAAAATACTTCGGTAACTTCAGTTACTGGGAAACCAATGCTTTTGTCATATCCAGACTATATTATCGCAATTCAGTCGTTTTATGGACTCACCATATAATGATTTACGAATCTCAACATTTGCAGACAAACTACTGCTGAACTACTGAACGATAGGGAACTGAGAACACACCTCTCCGTAACACGAGACCTAAACTGGATGCTCGTTAGAAAACGTCTTTAACCTACAGCTTTTATCGGTCATTCACACTGCTAATTAAAAATCAGTGTGCATTCTACATTATAAGAACCCTCATCTTCGTTAATACCCATGATGCAATTTATGTCCGATTGGCCATGGCACATTTAATACTCCACGTGGCACAACTACAACCAATTGAGAAGTATCTTTCTCCATTGACCGTCTCAAATCCGAACTCTCGTTCACTTAATATGAAGCATTTCATGTAGTGTATCTTATACGTGTGAATAAAAACTAAAACATTATATTCCCTTATGTTTAAGCTTTAAACTGATTCTTGTGCAGGTCCTTCAAAATCTGTAAACCGTTGGCGTGTTGATTTGGTTTTGTCTCATTGAATTTAGGCGCATGTTGTATTTTGTAATTTGGAAAGCGCATGGGACTATACGCTTATACGTCGACAAGAATTATTACTGTCGTTTACAACAAGTGTCCATTGAAATGGCGCGCAAAAGTTTTCTTTCCTATTAACGTTGCCTCGTCCTGCCAAAAATACCGCAGGTAGGCTCGTGGTTAGTTGGATTTGTGTTCAAAAGTAATGTGATTCGAATGTATACGCAGAAACTCTGTCGTGCACAGCAAGTTCATTGTTTCTGGCGGTTCCCGCTAAAGACATTTTGGCGTTGGAAGAGTGCGAACACATCTTTGAAATTCGAAATGCAGCTAGCAAAATGATTCAAGACACGACCTAAAGTTTGTTGATAACGATGTTAATGTCTTGAAGTAATTTAAGTGTTCAACCTGCACCTGAGTAAATTACATTGAGGAAAAACAAACAAACAAACAAACAAATTCTGACGACTCTTGGCCAAACTATAGACAGTAGAGAAACTTTCTCGACTGTCTATGGCCAAACATAGTTTTTTTGCTGATTTAAGGGGTCGTTGATGATTTAAACACGCGCATGATAAACAAAATTCGGGGGGGGGGGGGTTTGAGGGTTGCAGCCTCGATTTCGACTATCGTGCGCAAATTCATACTAGGTGACACAGCAGTGCATTGGAAAACGTATAAATGCTTATGGCTCTATCACCGCTCAGATTTTTGTTTTGGAACGTTTTTACAAAGTTCTGTCAACAGTTAAATGGTGTAACACCCTGTTTCAGCCATTTATCGTGTTTGAAAGAGTTTTTCACACTTCAAAACTTTCATTTAGGGTCAAATGTAATGAATTTCGCTTAGCATGTGCGTATTTTGTAGTTATCCACGGTCCCTTACGGTGTGTCGATGTTCAAATATCATTCTAGGTTTCGCTGTGCACATTGATGTGCTCCGGACATGCATAACTTTCACAAAAGAAGTCTGACACTCGACGTACGGCAGTCAGGAACGAAATTCCAAGACGTAACTGCCGGCTATGGAATCATCTGCATAAACTTTATACAAAGAATAATACGACGTGGAATGGTACCGGCAAAAACATGACAGCCATAAACTCAAGAATGGAAATAACATAACCCGAGGGCCTGTAGCGTAAATCGACATTCTGCATTCCTGAATGAGACACCGTGTCTACTTGAAAATTGTCACGCAGAGATTGACTGCATGGGTGTGAATATTCTGTCGTAAAATTGCTTTATATACTATTACCTGGACACGTTCGTGTTTATTCAAAATTCTGATCGAAATCAGCTTGACAGACGTAATTTTTAACTTTGTATTGCACATGTACTGAGAGGAATTCTCTCTCTCTCTCTCTCTCTCTCTCTCTCTCTCTCTCTCTCTCTCTCTCTCTCTCTCTCTCTCTCTCTCTCTCTCTCTCTCTCTCATATAGGGACGCATTTATACGGCGGCAAGACGTGAATGACCCTAATTCAAGTACTAATTAAACCCTCCAAATATGTATCTCTCACCGTCTTTCATTCACAACCATGAATACGGCTCTCTATTAGCTCCATTCAACATACAGGAGCAGTTTGCGCACATATCTTAAAGAAACACTCACGATTACGGCCATGGATTATGCCGTACAAAATTTAACCCCGCATTTAAAAGAAGAAGGCAGAGATGAAGTTATACCGTCAACATTGGCACTAACTGACGCGCTAACGTTAGTCTTAATCAAACCCAGTTTGGCGCTTAAATTCAACAATTCTCGTCATGAGTCACATTTCATTTCCTCAAACACGGTAGGCAGTGGCGCCAGTCCTAATAACCCAGTGTCCATCCGTCTGGGGCAAGATTCGCCCGTACTATTATCTTGTCATTGTCTTC
The DNA here is from genome assembly GCF_041260155.1 of Ptychodera flava. Classification (NCBI taxonomy): domain Eukaryota; kingdom Metazoa; phylum Hemichordata; class Enteropneusta; family Ptychoderidae; genus Ptychodera; species Ptychodera flava. The sequence goes on along the minus strand of NC_091949.1, from coordinate 24,601,302 downwards.
TGCCTATTCATATGTATGTCGATATTCGGCATCGTTTGATCCCAGTACTAACTACTCCAGGGATCCCCTAATTATTTTTGGTTTGTAGATTATGAGGAAGGGGGAAAATGACCCAGTTAGCCGCATCGACACGGTTGTCTGTTACCTTTCGTCACTGCGTTCGTTGGCAGCGCCGTGGTTGGTGTTGTTGTGAAAGAGCTGTGTGCGGTCTGTGCGCGTTTGCGACCACGTCGCGCCAGACAGAGCATCGGGTAAAGAAGACAATTGTTCTCTCACTCAAGCACACAATACTCGCGGATGTTCCACGGCACTCGCTACCTGATCCGCGTTATCACGGTTTATTGCGTCAAACAAGTCGAATGAAAGAATTAACAACACAAAAGACATCAGCGAGCAGCGGAGTAGCCTGAATCATCGGGACAAATCTAATCGCTAGCTATTCCGTCAAGAGGTTCCTCACTTCACCTTCGAATCCACGCCAAGAATACAAATGAAAGTCGTGTTTTGTCTTTTTAACTCCTCGGGTCTACCGGTTGAATGAATGGATGGATGAGCCTTCAGACAGGTCAATTACTAAAGGAACAACCCGTTACTTTCAAATCATTTAAAAACGTAATCTTAGAGTCATAATTCACCGTCGGGTGATGGTTTAGCGACACCCATTTTCCGTCTGGAGAATTACACCTATAAGAGAGTCGAAAATCCTGGAATTAACTTCCTACTGACGCTCGAGTTCACTTTTTCACGTATCTCCTTCATATACGCCTCGGCGTTACGCCTTGGCGTGCATCAACACCGTAGACGAAACTAAACGTTACCTGTCCATGCACGCTATATCGGCATTTTAGAATTTGCATTTCGAATAAGGAAATGAGGTAATTATGATTTGGACAAGACGTTGAACTTGAGTCTTCATTTATTTCAACTGATCTTGTACAGTCAGCTTATCAAGTTTCATTGGGCGGTCAAGTTCATTAAAACTCCATAATCTGCACCTGCTGATGAATTTGTCATAATGCTGCCTTGGCAAAGAAATTTCTCCTTCTGCTCCCAAAGTCATGTAAAATTCCTTGTGTCAACTTGCCAACATAGCCTTTGTGTGCATAGTTTCCAATGGGATTGTTGACCACTTAATTTTAAAGGGACAAAGTCGGCCATTTTTTCATGAACTTTGTTTGATACGAGATACTACTTATATTGTTTGACATGTTGAAAGATACTGATTGAATGGGTGACCATGTATATATTCGACCCCGGTTTTAGACACGATACATGAACCATCGCGAAAAAGAATTAATGGTCATGACCATTAATTCATTTTCGCGATGTTTCACTTATCGTGTTGGATTTTCTAAGTACCTTGCATCAAACAAAATTCATGTAAAATGGCCGACTTTGTCCTTTTAATCTTGACAAAAATTCATTTGTCATCATGCATTAACTGTTATATTGGATGTTTTACACAGCGCGTTGTCTTTGAAAGGTCAGTATTTCACGTTTCAAAAAATTTTACAAAGAAGAAGAAAATATACGATTTTACAGAAAAAACGAAGAAAATGTGGAAAACGTCAAGCTTATGCCGTAAGACCAAACAGTTAAATATGTGAAATTCAAAAGTTGTATATGTCTGTGTTTGATGGTGAAACCTGTTATAAAAATCTCAGTTCAAACTTACCACTGAAGGTTAAAATAGGAAGTTTTGAAGTAGTTTGACTGAAGTGAGTGACAGTTTCAGGTAAAATACGTGGCTAAGATGCTGTCCTGGTTAATGGATTTTCAGTGATCTTGTGTCGGGGGATAAGTCGCGTTTCCACTTAGAAAATCAAAACGCATCCTGAACTCGAGAGATTTACACGTCGCTATCCTTAAAATGTGATGACACATTTCCAATCCCGTGCATAAAGCTGCCAAAACGTGGACTCCGGTGGCGCGCCCGCTTGACAGCAAATCATAAAATACGGCGTTCTTGGAGACAAAGTCACAATCACGTGACGCCAGGGCGTCCGAGAAGCACCTCTGTCATTTTGTTCGAAATGTCCATCCAATTGATCTGTTGGTCTGCGACATATCACTTGGGATAATGCTAAAGCGAGACGTGTTTCATCGCCTTTTCTGTGCCAAACGACAAACGTAGCGGGAAATTGTTGGTTAAGGGATACCGGTTTTATTAACCGGGATTCTAAAAACTTTAAGAGATTAAATATGCCAAGTGAAAATTTTATTATCTCATCGGATTGAAAAAAATCTGTTCTCTCCAGTGAACCGTTCTATAGAAATTATATGTTATATAAAGATAGAAATTTAGAACCAGTGATTCCGGGAAATCATTCCTTAATTGGCCCTAGTTTCTTTAATATTATATCGATAACAGCTTTGCTTTTCTCGGTTCCAGCACTTCAATTACTTGCCACCATATTTTGTCGACTCTGAGACCGAACTTCACTCGCGGCATGTCATTCAACGCGAAGGCTTGTTTCTCTGTTTCGGCCTACGTTGATCAACGATATATATGGTATACGAGGCATTTTACATGTCTCATTAAAACAGGCAGCCATTTTGATCATTATTGGCTGCAAAATGTACACGTCATGCCCCGAGGCAGAATACCCGTACTTCCTTTCACCCCTCCATTAATAACCACCCTGATCAAAGTTAAAACTCAATAAATGCGTTCGAAAATCCATATGCTGTACATTTCTCATCGTTTACAGCGGTGCCCTATAATATCACCAATCAGAGCCTCGTAACTGTTTGGAATTCCTTTATTTATGCTCTTAGCACTGAAGTAAATTTCACCAGGTACACTTTAACTGTGTAAGACTAATAATTCACAATAATTCAACATTCAGCTTTATATTTCCGACTGGATGTTCATTGCACTTCTTTCCGCAACTCGTTTCCAATTTATCCACTTACGTCAGCAATGTTTCCAGACGGGAATTAGTGTTTAGAAGTCGACAAAGGGGTATTTTAATCGAAAATCCTGAGCCCATGTTGTAATCTTAGCAAACAATTGTCAGTGCCAGCCGGTCCTAGCAAGGCAGTCTATTCCCAATTGACCCAAGCAATCTTAGTGGAGTTGGGTAACGTTTTCTGTAATCGCGCCAAATAATGATGGTCGTCGCGAGTTGTCGTTTGCTTGAGGTGATGGCCGTTCCATGACGTCACGATTTTGAATTATTAAATTGACAAGACGTCTTAGAACTCACTGGGATTGCAAAATCGTTCTGTCTTACACCACAATGGCAGAGTCTATCGTTTGATCTGTCTTTGCCTCGATCACACTTGTCTGCTAGACATCGGTATGTGGTATATAACACACAGTCTTTCCCTCCAAATGGTGAGAGTGCATTGACAGTTCGTATACCTCAGAAAGCAGAGTTAAACGGACAGTTTTCAATCCCTGGTTTTCGGATTTGTTCTCGTTAACAATGAGTACTTACACGGTTGTAACTATTTGTTTTCCATTGAAATTTTTATCAAATTTGTCAATTTGCCTAAAAGGTAAACCTGATAAATGGCCTGCCCTTTAACAGTACATGACTGCGACCTGAAGTCCGGCTTATATGTTTAACTTCAAAGCAGTCATATGGCTGCATATGAAATACTCCTCTGTCACGTATAAGTGCTATTTCCTCAAACTTTGCCGAGAAAGTATAGCATTTTCTTCAAACGTTTCACGTTATTTGTTCATTTAAATTAAACGAAATAAAGAACCCACCCAAGAAATGAATAATACGTATTCAAACTCTATAGAAGCAAACGCTTTATGAAAACTACTATTATTATATAATAAAACTTTTTTTGGTTTGTACCATGTAACAAAATCAACGTTAGATAATGATCACTTGGAGGCAAAGCATAGACATTCTGTTCAGCGTCTTCTGTACCGTGATATTTGGACATAGTAATTAAAACGTTATCAGGTTCGAATCGATAGCGTTTCTTCCGTCTGAAAGAAACTTGTGCGTTATCACTTTGATTTTCTGCGTTAAACGAGACAAGAGCTGGTCGAGATTTGGTGGCTAGAAGTAGCAGCGTATAGCCAGTACTGTTTCATCGTATCTTGGAACAGTGTCGACTTTCAGCCAGCTACGCTTGTCCCAACGAAACCACATAGATGATGAATGCTGTGAGCGGAGTCCCCCACTTTGTAGGGTATTTCGAAAAACAACTCCACATATTACAGCGAAGCATCTTGTGGTTGGCGAAACATATCGAAACTTTTTATCTCCTGACCAACATATTTCTCGGGCACAAACTGCCACGCTTGGGAAGGACCTGGGAACATTTTGACTCATCGATTGTGATCCAGGGATGTTAATCAGAAAAAAAACGTGCCTTGGATTACGATCAGTTAAGTCACTCTAAGCTGGCAATCTAAAAGAAGTTTGTTGATGCACAAGTTCTTTCCTATCTATACGAAGGATTTACAAGCTCATATATTTAATTTGTCGTTTATCACATGCACGTTTGATAACGATGATATCGTACGGTGTTGTATTAGTAAAACTTCCCACTGTTCTTTCTTCGCTTCCCGCCCAAACTGTAAGGTTTGTGCATTTTTTCAAATCTTGATTTTAGCGCTGTAGAATTTGTTCGCTACATTCGACATAATGTTGCGATGACTCCCCGAAACTAACAACAGATAATGATTAATAGATCGGGGGGGGGGGGGGGGGGTTATTGTTGCCCATAGCAACGGACATCAGCCCTGCCCTACAGGTATCGACATAGACGGTACCAGCTGATCATTTTTCGAAATGAAGACCGATTTATCTCTCGTAGTTTTCTTGATTACTGATGAGCATGTCAGCGACAGCCGATATTGAACTTTCCAATGTCAAGTCAATTTCACCTCTAAACATCCTCAGTAAGAACTTACAGGATACCCGCACAGCGTCGCCTCGAGGATAAACATTGTTGCAAAATTTAGCCAATCAGTGTCTAATTCGACTTCGCTGACGATAACAACTGAAAAGGCGATTAATCGTCCATAAACCTCGTACTGTATCAAAGCACAATTTTGGTTTCTTCTAAAGAAGTTCTTCCCAACCAATATTGTTTCAGGCTAGACCACTTGGCGTCATGAACTCATTTTTATACAAAAGAGACGAATGTGCGGGAAAATGTTGACTACATTCAAAAAGTGGTCGTCACACTTTTTGGCGGCAACCACTGCAACCACCAAAGAGTTATTAGATTGACAGTATGCTCGGTACACTTGAGATGAAAATGTTTCAAAGTATTTACCACATGATAGTTTTCAATATATTCTATTGTACGTGACTACACTTAGGAAAGTGTGGATGACAATTGTTTTATAAAATGTTCACAAAACCGCCGACTCAAGCTTTTGCTTTGGAGCATAGGAACCCGGGAAAAAACACATGTGAGCGACAAACATTCATTGTAGTCTTCCGGTTGTATCCGAGTGTTGTTTCAAACTGTTACGAAAGTCTTCAAGTCGGTATTTATGTTTCAGATTCATCTTTGTTTCCCCTGAATAAAGGTGAGCAGAATTAACCCGTTCTTCCGTTCATCGGTTGGCCCTTCGCCAAGCCCTGAATCGAAAAATAGGACGTGCCCGCTGCGCCATGTTCATTGAAAATTGCAAAATGTATCTTTTCGCACTTAAACATTTACCTGCTATTGATATGTTGTAAAAGAGAATACGTCTGGGCGACATGACGCACAAGCATGACTTGAATTCAAATTATACTACCCCAAGCTTGAAAGATTTAGAGATTTCCGGCGACAAGTATTCTAGACGTGTTCGCTACATCGTTTGAGTCATGATCCGTCTGTAGCTAATTTGAATAAATTTGCATAGCTATCTGCCCTGCGCTGACAGGTTACCCCGAAATTATGAGGTCAAATATAACTTATCTTTAATTTTCCATCAGAAATCCCTCAAATTTCATTTATATTCAGCTTGAAGTTTTCCAATTTGTTTTTCCATCTGTTTCAATCTAGATATATCAAAGTATCATGACAACGCATTTCATTACGGGATTAAATATAGTAATTTTCTCAGTCTTTTGGGTGGTGTAAATTTTCCTCTTGCGATTTCGTTTTTGGAGATAAACAACGCGTGTTCAAATTCTGCCCAGGGGTTTTATTAGTAGTTTGTATCAAACGATGATAAAAAGCGGGAAACACGGCAACGCTGTCGTCTGGTCGGATTCAGAGATTGAAGAGATCGCGCTCACGTGCAAAAGTCAATCACGTGAAATTTCCGACTAGGACATTGTCGGAATGAATCAAAAGTATAAATTTGAATTTTCATCTACATACAGCAGGCCTTTACCTGTCTGCGGTTTTCGGCAGCGTTTGGTGATTTTCACCTTTTCATGAATAATTTTGTCTTGCAATGAAAAGTGGCGCCTAAATTAATAACCCTCAATCCAGTGGTCCGTAAGTAACAAATGCTATTCTCAGGAGAGGGGAAAATTTGTGCATCGTTTCCCTCAGTTTTATTTCTCGATATGAACCAGTAAATGAACCTTGACCCGACACCACCATGGGAACAGTCAGTTTCGTCAATTTTGTCCGATTGTTCAAGTTTTGTGATTAAAATAGGCCGGACAAACACACACAATCTTACCTCCTTATACCGTTTAACCACGCATGTGCAGTTGATTCAAAGGCCTTTCCGCGGTTTTCACGTGTATCAAGAAAGACAAAACACAAATTTGCCCACAAGAAAATCAATGCTGAGTGAGACAAATGAAATCAGTAGACTGATAACATGGTAATTGTATAAGATAAAAGTTAGTTGTCCTTTCTCATATCTCAAATCACTACTTACATCTTCTCATTTGTTCTGGAACTAGGAAAAGATGAAAAATATTACGACAGTATGATCTCACCGAAGATCTTTTAGTATTTTCGAAAGAAGACTCAGCTCGGACTGTTGTGTATCCCGTCGCCTTACGCTTTCTTCAGAAAACTGGTGACATTTTTAATATGCATATAGCATACGTTAAATGAAATACCGCCTTTCACAATGAGAGTTTTCTTTCAACGATTTGTGGGGGGAAATAGTGATAGATAATCATGGTAATGTGCAATAAACACTCCATGAATTTATCGTCTTAATCTTTCTTGTAGTCCATTTTGTTCCAGGCATTTGCCACATTTCCCCGTCACTAGGCGCCCATCCACTCCTGAGTTGAAATCAAATTTTCTCAAATGTGTTATATTTGTAACACACGCACACATTCCCGTACATCAGAGGCCTTGGTAAATTTTATCGCTGTTGCAACTGAAAGTGAAAATGGTATTAAAGTAAAGTGAAAAATAAAGATGAAGGATTGGAATTGGATAAATGAAAACTGTCATTTGATAGTTTTAAGACCGACTTTTCTCCGCTGAATCAAACATTTTACATAAAACAGAATTCGGCACACTATGAAATAATGAACATTTAGCCGACATTGAACAACAACAACCAGACCTATCCTTTGTTACTAAGTGCAAATCATTTAATTCAAAGGTACTAATATTGTTGATATTGAAGACTTTGCATTTCGACCACACGTCACTGCATCTACCTTGGTAGCCAGGTCGCCATTTTGAATATGCAAATTATGCGGGCACATTTAGATAATCTACTGAGTAACTCACTCACCTTGATATCACTCTACACGAAGCTATTTATGTGTACGATGTCAGCTTTAATTGTCTAAATTTGTTTGTGGCGTCCAGTTTATTGGACGTAACGAGATGTATAAACTTAATCACATTAGGTCTGATATAATCGATGGCCTCATTTACAGAAGCTCTTTGTCTCTATGTATGATTTGATTCGATAATAACATCAAGAAGAAATTAACTCAATTATTCATCATTTAATTATTTCGATGGTAGGCAAAACGCCTGGCTCATTAACTCAAATGATTAGAGAAGATAATTTGCATTTTAAAAGGTTGTTTCTTTATAAACTCTGTTTATAGAATTTCAGTGCACGTTCGTTGTGTGTTTAAGTTTTAATTAAAATAGACACTGACCACAAACGGCTTGGCTCGTAATTCTTCACTCAAATCAATCAATGTTGGCCATTTTAATGACATTATAATCCATCAGAAATGAGAAAACTCCCGAACACTGGAGAAATTTCAGCATTATTCTGCTTGAGTCTTTCTCATGGCTGGCGCCGTCCGACGTAACGTTGCCATGTTTGAACTTTAAACTCTCTCACAGTCGGCTAGCAAGTGTGGCCCTCTTCTACACCAAGCGCTCGGCAGAACCAGTTTAGCAAGCTGCATGGCGCTACCAGCCTAGCTACTGGCGATGCGGCAACATTTGTACCAGCGCACTAGTAGCCCGGCCATTGAATTTAACATCATTGTAAAGATCAGAGGGTATATAATGGACCAGCGACTGTGAGAATTTCTAGTTTACAATAATCCGCCAAAATATACAGTCCTAATCTACCCAGAACGCAGTAATCATCGGATGGCCGAAATCTGTCATTAAGGAAATTTAATTATCGGAACGCGTGTCATCCTTAATGATGATATTATACTATGATTATTTTCTTTGAAAGTATGGCATTGACATACGTATACAACGGCTTGTAGGATCTGTATTAGTAACATTTGGAAACGAAAGAAATGGTAAATTTATTTAACAAAAGGGGCAGGAAAGATGAAAGTGACTGTTTACTTTTAAAATAGTCAATAAAGGAAAGTAAAGGCTTCCCTAGCCTGCAACCTAAGAATTAAGAGAGAGAGAGAGAGAGAGAGAGAGAGAGAGAGAGAGAGAGAGAGAGAGAGAGCGAGAGCAAGTGATGGTGTTATAATTCGTCCCAATACACATGTTAAGTATGAATATGAAAGTTTTGTCCTGCAGAGTTGAAATCTGCTGAAGGCCTAGGGTTTCAAGCTTCCAAGGAGGCGCAGATCTGGTTTGACAAGAAGAAGTACATCGCGCACTGTGGTCTATAAAACTAAAATTAAACCTTTGAAGCACAAAAAGCAAAAACTTCGGAACACGAAAACTAATTTCAGAACGCAGCGCATCGTGAATCAGTTTGGAGACGAATCACAAAATATTTCTATTATTGGTGGAAACTGAATGTATCCACCATATTTAATACACAGTACACGTTCTGCAGGGCCAATTTATGACTGAGGTAGAAATTATGATTTGTATTTGTACTTGTCATTCGAAAGGATGCATAATTTCACGTTTATAAGGCAATTAAGAACATAACTCCAGAAACTTTCAATTAACACGATTCAACAAATAACAACACAATGCCCTCCGTTGATGTGGCGCCAAGCCCGGTATAATTACTTTGTTCATTACGGAAAATGACTGCTTACGAGCATTTTCCAATTTTGTTGAGTCGCACTGAACGATAAGATAGCTGACTGCTAACCCGAAAGGTCAGCCATTGACGAAAACATTCTTCCGAAGCATGCGGATGCGATAATCCGACATAAATTCAGGGCCATTTCTGATTGGAAAGTGGCAAAATAGCAGGATAGAGTACAAGGGAAAACATAATAAGACCGTTTGCGCGCGTACAATCACTGTCTAGGCTGAAATGGCGCCTTTTGACAAATAAAAAGGAACTCGTGCATTCCGTAACCCATTTCTGACGTCACACTGTCCTCAGGGTTGATATCAATCGTTCTGACCCTTAAATTTCCCCTCGCCGTGAAATTTGTCTCAATTTGGGGCTGGTCATGATTTAGCTGTGATGAAAATGAACGATGCGCGGCTCTGGCTATAACAGATATATAACTTTAAGACGTGAAAAATGTGTGAAGCCTACAGGGATGAAGAGAAAACAGTTTGTACACTTTCATGTTGTAATTCTCGGTGTAAAATCACCCGCGAGACTTGGCTCCCTGATAGCACGTTCGTTGACTGATAAAAGGGGTCGGCTGTTAGCGTTGGCCGAATGGCAACTAAGAGGCGTTCCGCCGGTGAGGCCTAATCCTTAACCCTGACCTTCAGGAGGTCATTAAACCTAGTTTCTAGACCATGATCAAAGGCATTCATCGTACTTGCATTACTGTCCTTGATGCGCATAACGGAAGTAACGCCAAGGAAAGATCAGCTGACTTCTTCTCTTATGCGTGCATATATCAAATTAATTTCTCAAGACCTAGTCTGTTGCATTCTTCCGGCGGAAATCTCGAGAGAATTAACTTTATGATCGTAGATGATTGTAGATTGCAACGTTCATTATTCTCGTTGATGATAATCGCCCGATAGGAGAGAATCTCTGAATGTTTGAAATCGTTTATATTATTAAGCAAGCAAGCAAGCAAGCAAGCAAGCAAGCAAGGGAAACAAATAAACACACAGTCAACCAAATGCAATTTTTGAAAAGAATATGGCTCGAGAATATTGCAATATGCATTGATAGGGTGTAAAATGTGATAACTGAAGAACAACCTACCACTTTCTTGATAATTTCCTGAAAATTTAGGGAAATACAGTGAAACCTGTCAATAAGGACACCTTCGGGAATGGAAAAAGTGTCCTTAATATAGAGGTGTCCTTAATAGACAGGTTAAATTCTATTCAGAAGTTAACTTTTGGTTTGATAAATCTGTCCTTAATACAGAGGTGTCCTGATTGGAGAGGTGTCCGTAAGTACAGGTTTCACTGTATAGAAGTTTAATGCATCAGCTATTGATATTTTGTATCATCAAACTGCCGCCTGCCAACTACTCAAAGAATCGAGGGCTATGTGCCAGCCCCTTATTGTCACCCAGCATTGACCCCTGATCGATCACTAGAAATAAATGGTACACCCCAGCCGCCTAGCCTTGTATATTTATAGTGACCTGCCAGAAAAAGGGCGGGGGAAGTTTACGCTTCACAAATCTGGGTTTCATAGGCAGCCCCTGCGGTACCATTAGCAGGAGTCAAATCACATTTTGGGGTCCTTTCTTGCAGGAATACGGCAGCAGTTAACAATAACCAGATATATTAAACATCAAATTGGGAAATCACAGGCATCCAAGAAATGATCTTCTGGCATTTTAATGGTTCCCGATAGTAACTTTTGGGGGGAATTCTTAACGATGTTCCCTGACCTATTCCTGCGTAACTGCGACTTCTGCTGGCATATCAATGACGCTCAGAAGGAGATATGATCATAAAAATAAATGTGCTTGAATATTTCTTGGGAGCTTGAGTGGCAGCTAATAGTTTTAGGTGGTTAGAAGGGAAACCCGCTGTTTCCCAATCTCATAAAATCAGATCCGCTCACTCTCCGTTACAGTTGTCAGAGTTACATATATTATATATCTATGTTTTCTCAACGACGTGTATCTGACGACTCGCAATGGTCAAACCAGAAAACGCAGATTTCATTCACAGAGAACGGATGGCCTCAAAATTACATAAAATCCTTTTCTTTGCTTCGCCCAAAATGGAGAAAACGAGGGGATCTCGGCTCTGACAGCTCGAGAGATTTATGTTTTGTTCGTCACATCTAATGGCGATGATGAACTGTACCTATACAGTCTCGCAGCGCCGTAGACGACGTAACACCGACCAAAGTTCAGAAGAAGGGGTTGTCAGGTGAAGGCTTTGACCATAAAAAAGCTTCCACAAAACACGAAAACTCCATAAATCACTCTACCTGGATTACCCTGAGCACACAATGCGCATAACCTAGGATGACACATTTTCGAATTTGATGCTATTGAGCGCGAAATAAAATGTTGGAAATTTGAGATTCTTATTAAACATAATCGGGGATCAGGACTCTGAGGCACACAGCGAAGGGTTTTCAAGAATATTAACCGGAATTGCACGAGGAGAACACTTCTATCACGGTAGCACTTCTGTCACCCTCTTTGAAATTAGGGATTAGTATTTGACACGTTTAGCAGCTCCTCATGAATAATCCCTAACAAGTTATGACGTCACTACTATTTCTCTTGAATACGTTAAGCAGGACCAGCCCAACTATTCAGAAGATACTTATCGGATATCTCCTGATTATAAACCTTCGGAATCGAATCCAATTCCATCGCCTTTCTATGATTATCCTCTTCTAGATGGATGATAACATGGGAAGGCATTATACCCTTTTTGGAGACTTTTGGGATGAAAAGGGTATTGTGATGATTACTTAACCGTCTCCATGGATACCAGCCCGTTCAAGCCCTCCTTTTAAAATTTGATTCGCTTGTATTTGGTCTTAACTATAATTGATTGCAGCTACTGGTATTCTATGGGAGTGTTGGTCCATTAGAGAACATAGATTTCGCTATCTATTGAAGTTTGGATTTTCACTCTAACAATACACTTCATTTACTTTGTACAGCGAATACATTCACGACTCCATATGCCACGCGCTTGTCGACTACAGAACAAGACCGAAAACTACTACAGAACACGAGGTTTTTATGGGCGATAGGCTGCATCGTAATTATGCAATTTACAGTGAAGCCCGTTAACCGGTTAGACTGTCTAATAACAGTTTATTTCGGGCTTGGAGCTAAATTATAGTGCACCGAACACAAAAAGACAACTCAAAATAATAATCCTGGGTGCCCCTCGTTGCTATCTTGAAGCTTCACTCAGTATACAACTCATATTCTCTAGAACACCAGTGTAAACCACTTGAAAAATGAATATTACCATCATGTATCATTAAACAAACAATTTCAAATAAGTTTTCTGTGTTATTTCGCGTTTGTCAGTAAGCACAGCACGTCCTGTTAGAAGACATAGCATGCGAATAAGATGCAATTAATGAGTGAGCCGACCTACTTGCCCGTAAAAATTGTGCTATTGGATCATATGTGTACTTCGAGTAGTTTTCTTTAACACTCTCCGCTAGGAGTGAAAATATTTAGGTGTAACCACTGTCATTTATTCTATCATTTGTACAAGTCTATCTCTAAGATTTTATTTTTATATTATCGAAGAATATTTAAGCCCCCTGGTGGAATAACTTTGCTTATAAGAGCAAATTGCGATACAGTATCCCGAATCAATACAGTAAATTCAATTTTTTATTTTTTTACCAAGTGCAGTTTGGATGTATTGCAAACTTGAAGTGTGATGTTAAACTTTCAAAATATAAACCAAAAGATGTATACGCGTTAAACGCGTTGAACGGGGAACGTCAAGCAATTCTAGCGCTCTCGTTTTTTTTCAGTCATTTACCCAACAATCGATCAAGTCTGTGAGATTGAAATACAAAGGCTGGTACCTAATATTACATATCTACCTGTCTTTCTGTGTGCTTTCAATAACAAACGTATTGAAGGGCTAATGTTTACAATTGGGACTGAAAAGACCAACTACGGAAACTTTTTCAGTTAATTACAGACGTATAATAATTGCAAGTATGGATTATATTTCCCTATCAATAGGGGTTACAAAGGTTCAACGTCACGTGATTGATCTTGTAGAACATATATCACGAAAGATTGATAGGTTTCTTCTATGAGCGTGGCAACCTTGTATCTTGAGAGTTCCATATTGCTCCCAGGTTGCTTGTCGTTCTCCGTAATAGAGTCCTTGTCACGACATCAATGATATCACTCTGGCGAGTTATCAAATATGATCTTTTGATCACGATGCCAGATGGGCGAGCTAGTTTGTTATTACAAACGAGTATGCAAACGCACAAACACATTCGATCAAATTTTTGTCACTTATCATCAATTTGAAAAATAAGATCCCCACCAGGGGGTTTTCTGTCTCCTGATACCTCATATTGCATTTCGCACATTTTGAAGGTGTTTCAAATTTATGCACCCTTCGTTCTTTTTCTCTCTTTCTTTCATCGCTCAAGTCGATAACCTTTGGATAGTTTTTTTTTCAGTAACATAACCAGATTTAGAATTGATGTCAAATTAGCTGCAAGATTAATCATACGATAAAGAAACTCGAATGTACCTGACCGTTATAAAATCAACTGTGATGGACAGATTGAATGCCGTTATCTGACATTAAGATTTCGACATACGCATAACATCAGAAAATCGGAGACATTATTGTTATAAGTGAGACGTTTCCGCCATACACACAACCGGTATCATAATTTACCCTATGGCGTATGCGCAGCGAGATGAATTCACAGATAAACTAAGAAAACGCTGTGTCCGTTGATTAACACTGACTGAAATTCTCTGTTCTGTCCAGGGGCGTTTAACAATCTTGGAAAAGATAATCTACATTCAGCAGACGTTAGTTGGTCTACCAAGCGTCCTCGGCTCATACTCTATTGTTATGGACAGGCATGGGCTTAATGCAAATTAACAAGGCCGATACTACTTAGTAAAAGGTTCTCGTGTTCCAGTTTAATTTACCTGACGATCGTCGTTCACGCTAGGCATAATGTCACTATCTTCCGAAACGGTTTCCAGGAGAACGCGAGAAAAAACCAGGTCTCTGACGTTGACAAAGAGATATGTCTGAGACTCGAATGTATTTGATTCAAACTACCCACTTTGATGGGTAAAAGGTAAATAGCGTCCTGTGTAAGACCATATGTGAAGACACTAATTTGATAAGACCTATTTTCGCATTAAATTTATAACGCAGGGGCTGCAATTTCAAAGGGACAGGTTTCAAAATACAATACATATTGTATCATAATAAAGTGTATTATTAAGGTTTCCGAGGAATTGGAATAATAAAAAAATTGATATCGGAAGATGGAGACTCCGTGAAGAGTTCCTTTGGAATCATTTTGCTACATTTCCTGCGTAAAATGATCTGGTGACTTATTTTCAAGATCTCATGCATATCTGGAGCAAAGATATTTTCGACACTCTGCTTTGGATATAAAACTGATACAAAGAATTGATAATAACCGCCGTAAAATAACGTTTATTGGACGTCTTCCATTCGATACGGCACACGCCTTTGACGTAGGAAGACGCGCTCATTTCTATGCAAATCTATTACGCTGCCCTTTTCCCGCCATTTCAACTACGTGAATGAATACTCTAAACCTGTCTATAGTGGTTACGCTGTATCTGAGTCACTGCCATGCTGTCGTGTTCGTAGTTTACACAGAAAAAATTGACATCAAGATCCGTATTCACAATAACAAAATCAGTCAAAGAACTCACCATTTTTTACATCTGCGTCAAACATCGGTCAAATTTGACCATTATCTGTTATTATAACTCACGGGAACCTAAAGATATGCCTCAACGTGACGTTTTTACCTCAGGTAGTCACAAAGTACCATTTGCTCCATCAATTCTAGATTTGCATGACTTCCATTCTGGCTAACTCTTATTTTAGTGCCTGAATGAGGTTTTACGACATCTTGGCTTCTCAATATTTTAGTGAAAGGTAACATGAGGGAATAGTTATCATGCCTTGTAATGGTTGCTGTTTGGAGACGTGGAGTAGTGATGTCAGTGTCTTCTTTAAATGATATTTAGCATAATTACATTACGTATTGCATCTTTTGAGATATTACACAAACTTAAAAGTCATCCCTTTAACTATAAGATAATATAATAAGTAGAGTTAATGATAAAATGGTACTTTGCGCCAGGTGGTGCCTCATCCTGCCCAGACTGTCAAAATGTGAGATTGGTCGTTTGATGCATATAAATATTTGACAAAATATTCCGGAACATTAAAAAATCATGGTGTTACTCCTATATACGTTAATTTTGTCGATAAAGCTTCTGGATCATTGCCGTAAAATGCTGATTAATTCATTGAAGCCTTTATCGGATAATGACTTATTGCGCTCGCATCAACACCCAACATTCCATTTCACGAGAAACTAACTGTTAAACGTGGGCAGGAAAAAAATTAGAATGAAAAGTGGCACAGGCACTGTAGATATTCGGAAGAAATTAAAATCAGACTAAGGGTGTCGGAGCTCATTTAAGATACGATAGTGCCTGCATTAGAATTCCGAGCGCACAAATTTGACTGTAGCGTCTTAGAAAGATATAAATTACACGGTATGCAAAACACAAGAAGCCGTACCATCGATTACCGCTAAAGAAGGAAAAGCAATCTTTGGATTTTATCGATGTTCCGCTTTGACGAATTTATAATAGCTATGGTTCATATCGCATGATTTATAACGATATCATTTCAGTGGTAATTGAACAACACGGGTAATATGAAAAGGTCACCCGGGTCAGGGAATCCAATCTTTATCTAGTTTGTTATCACCACTCATCGTAAGAAGCCGTCACTTCTTGGCGATATTGGGCAATTCACTGAAGACACTGCGTGATAGATACGATCCTATTATCCAATTTGATTAATTTCTCCCTTGTTTCAAGACTACGAGGCAGAACTTTACGATGTGCGAAAACATAAAGAGGTAGCACTCCTTGAGGGCTTCTGCATCTTCAAAGTTTTGCCAGGTCATCACTCAGTAGAACACAGCCGGGCAGGTTAGTAAAACAACTAAATCTTTTAAATTAAGGGGGCTGCTACGTCGGCACGACCGATGCAAAGCACAGCCTTTCGCTCTGACCTGTCCACGCCCGTTATTTCCGCAAGCAAACTAGCAGAAACTAGAAGGATAATTGTAAATTCACCACTGACTTTGCGTAATTTTATGCCTAACGTGCATTTAGTACTATTGCACAAGTGGTAGAGAATGCAAATCATAGCCAATCAGGTATAAAATCCTTAAGACGTCTTGTTTGAGGTCTTTATACAATGAAAGTAATAAAATACCCACTTATTACAGCGCTCTAATAATAACTTAAAATTTTACCAAAATTTGACACACAATTATTGTTTTGCAACGGAAACATGCTATGCATATTCTGTTGTACAATACAAAACAAAACAAAGAACCTATAAATTTGTTTCGAGTATACCGATCTTAAGTTTGAGAAATGAGAACACCCTGCTTGTATATAATTAGGGTTGGATTGTTTGTAAAATCACAATGATTTTGTACAGACATTCGCATCCTCCTCTTCTGATTTTTAGTGAAACACTTTTACTGAACATCTCGGAATTCTTAAGTCAGAACATGTTGTCACTTTAAGTAACTTAGTATTATGACGGAATGACTGCTGCAGTGTTCATTTGCATCTAATAAATAGACCATTAAAGTCTTTCCTCCCATCCGTTTTCATCTATAAGACTTGGAATCGCTTTGAATAGCAGGTAAATTGCTACGAAAACCCCTGGGGTTTTCCCTTCTCACTTGCGCGTGGCATCGCCCATGCATATCTTCACGTCTTGCCTTTCTTGCACAAGACAAATGAGGACATCTGATCGATCTGTGCAGCATCTCCAGTTGTCATGGCAAATTTATCATTGTAATGGCTACTCGAAGGGTTTGAGAACACTCTTGGTTCATGTACGTCTTGGGCTACACGCGGTCGGCGTTGTGAGGAGACACTGTACAGTTCACCGATTGCGTTCCTCCTCTTATTCTCGATACAACTCAGATTTTAGCGCGAAATGGCAGATGTTACATCAAAGGGAACGCCCAAAGAATTTAAGAATATACTGTATTATTGATGGAAACAGAAATTCTGCCTTACAGAAAGTAGTAAGGGCAACAGTATAATGTCCTATGTTGTCGTACATTTTGTCCTCGAAAGTTACTACACATCGAAGCTTAGCAAGGCATGGTGTCGTGCGGCGGTGTGTACTTTCGCATATGTATAGTATAGCGCAGCACAGTATAGTATAGTATAGTATAGTATAGTATAGTATAGTATAGTATAGTATAGTATAGTATAGTATAGTATAGTATAGTATAGTATAGTATAGTATAGTATAGTATAGTGTAGTATAGTGTAGTACGGTTCGGTGCAGTGCGGTGCTTTGTGGTGTAGTGCAGAGTAGTGTATTGTAGTTCACTGAAAGTATTTTTGTGTGAATAAACTTTTTCTAGTCTAGTTTACCACTAATTAGTGTATTACAGTATATGGTATATCGATTACATTACAGCACAATAGTCATGTTGACCTTTAACGCTTGGTATCGCGTAACTCGGTTCAAAACTAGTCCGTTACCCTGACTGCAATACATATTGAAAGTACAGTGGGTAGTTCAGTGCGCCACACAGCTCCCATTGGGATTGGTAAATTACAGTATTGCGTTGTTGTGTAATAATTTACAAAAAGAATGAATTAAGTAAGGTTAAAGAGAATAAACTACAATCGTATCAGGTGATACTTTAACTAATACTTAAATGCATCATGCAAATGCTAGACGGTGTGTTGTTAAATAAACTACGAATTAAGAACGTTTTCTGTAATTAGATAGTTTGATTAGAAACCATGATTGTAATTGAATTTTATTTCTGGAATATATAACATTACCTGTAAGCATACATTTAAACATAACAGGTAAAAGATCTCGGCTTGCTTAGGAATTGCGATGGATCGGTAGTGCGGATGATTTACTGCTTTTTAAATTGAAGAAAAATTATTTAAATGTCATAGATCACTGAAAAGAATCGTAAATTTTCTGAATCACTTAAAGTTTGAATTAACACTGACGGATCCATCATTCATTGCTTTAACGTCGCAGGTAATTAGAAACCTTGAAATATCAAGGATGTCTTCGAGGCTAACTCCTCAGTCGTAAGGAAAAGTGTGGGGATCATTAATATTTTTTCGGGATCCCTTCCAAAAATGTATGTTAAAAATCACAACAAAATGGTTCGCTTCTGTTGTAGTGTACATTTAAGATTGTCTGAGTCCTGGAACGCACGGTTGCGTCAGTAATCAATAGATACACAACTTCACTTGCGTTTAAGGGTGTGTATCCCACAATATGCGCATATTGAGGACCCCATAAACGAGCAGTTACGCCCCTTTAGAGTGAACAAGTCATTTGCATATGCCATATAAGGTGTAACATCCCCAAATTATCACCTCTCTCTCTCTCTCTCTCTCTCTCTCTCTCTCTCTCTCTCTCTCTCTCTCTCTCTGAGAGTCACTGATACATTAAGCAGAATAATTTTGAATGGTCGGAGGGCATTGACCATCTTAAGAGTGAATGAAAGATCCGATCAACAATAATCGCATGTACATAGTAAAATGAAAATTAAGTAAGTGGGCTTGTTTAAACAATTGTGCATAGGAAACAATCGATCCATTTGGTGCAATCTCTTGTTTTGAAAGCAGGAGTCTTTTGCTTAGTGCAGTTATTTTCCTCTGTTCACACAGCTGTACATCTAAATTTGAACGCCAAAATCTGTATCCGTTCAGAATAGGGGCAAATTACAGCCGAAATCTTCATCAGCTGCCGGCAAAATTCCAATCACATTTCACATGGTGCATATGGTATCCGTTTTTTTTACACAAAAAAATTTAAGAGAAGCGTTTACCTTGATGCCGGGAAACCAATCACCTAGTTTATCTGCCTCTACGACTTGCTGGAGGCTGATGTCGCTCCTCGGCTCACCCTCCGAATCGGACCTTCTTCAAGACACAGCAGTGAATCGGGGATCCTGACAACGAGCTCCCTGGCCGTCAATGGAACTTCCCTTGAATCAAAGATCAGATTCTGAAGAAAGCCCATGTGACTGTTCCCCTGCTTCCGACCCAACTTTCTCCCCGCTATTCATTTGCAATATTGATGAGAAATAATGAAGTGAGCACTGTAAAATTGGAATTGCTCTACGCATGCGCCGTGGCTCGCAAACCCACTCATTGAAGATTTTTTTTCTGGAACCATCTTATTCAGTTCAGTGGATTCAACACGTACGTTATCCATTTTACGATTCCCAGGAAACTTCAGTGTCGTTTCAAATTGGCGACTCAAGACGCACATACATCATGTCAATAAATGCATTTGTAATCTGAAAAAAATCACGTGTCATATATCCACACTCCCTAGAAATACTCAAGATGATCCTCTCTCCATTGCAGGAAAATAGAATAAGTACCATGGCATTATTGCACACAGATATAGGGTATAGTACACCAGACAACTCCCCAAAGAATGTGTATATGTAAGAAATACTGCCCATTTCCACATTCACAAAATGACTTATTCATTTTAAACTTATAGTGTAAAATAAGGAAATCACTATGGAGGAACATAACATTCTCGGATTGGTCGACCCCAACTGACAGGGTCAAGAGAAGCTATTAATATTTCCAAGTTTGCTTATCTGTCAATTTTGTGAAAGCCTATGAACCGTTAGGTTATTAATTTTACCTCGCCATTATGGTTATACATCAAGGTATTTATGGAGAGTGAGTTCCTCTCACTCTAACCAGACACTACTGGCATGCCAAGTCAAAGGGACACCTTGCGGGCGAAAATCGATCATGTGTTGTCAATCTCTCACACTTCTTTCGTAAAATGAAGTCGGGAACAATTAATTTCCATATTATCCAGGTACTTGGGCGCACCTGACTGAGTCACCTTTGACATTAGCGTAAAGATCTGCAGACTGAAAGTCTAGATCGTTTTATGCAAATCTGACGCCATGTTTATTCTGCACACGGCCCCCTTTTATTGGCCACTTGCTTGCCCCACGTGGGCGGCTGAGGTGTTCTTAAAATTCCGCTTGTTTTTCGAGTAGCTAGGAAACGAAAACTGGCGAGTAATGCTGTGATTACTCCCTTGAAGCGTCATAAATCTCCGAAACCTTTGATCCAGGCACAGCATATTTAGTTGGAAAAGTCAAACTGCATTTCTTTTAACTCGACAAAATAGAAGTTTTGGAAACATCAGGGTAAAAATCTCCAATAGGAACATATGGACGTATTTATATTTGAATATGTGAAAAGATGATTAAAATAAGTCATTAATAGATATATTGAAAATCGAGAACGGTTGTTCTTATTGAGGTAAGGTACACAAACTAGAATAATTTGACGTAAATACCTTAGATGGACTTGCCATTTAACCGCCATACAAGAAAATCTTGAACAGTCTTTGCTGTACACTTTCACTCTTCATCCAGCCATCCATGGGCCTGTCTATCCACCATACATCAGTTATGTATATCCATCGACCGAACAAGCCATTATGTATGTATGTATGTATGTATGTATGTATGTATGTATGTATGTATGTATGTATGTATGTATGTATGTATGTATGTATGTATGTATGTATGTATGTATGTATGTATGTATGTATGTATGTATGTATGTGTGTCTGTGTGTGTGTGTGTGTGTATGTATGTATGTATGTATGTATGTATGTATGTATGTATGTATGTATGTATGTATGTATGTATGTACTAGTATGTATGTATGTATGTATGTATGTATGTATGTATGTATGTATGTATGTATGTATGTATGTATGTATGTATGTATGTATGTATGTATGTATGTATGTATGAATGAATGATGTATGGATGGATGGATGGATGGATGGATGGATCAATCACCCAATCTATCTATCTATCTATCTATCTATCTATCTATCTATCTATCTATCTATCTATCTATCTATCTATCTATCTATCTATCTATCTATCTATCTATCTATCTCTCTCTCTCTCTCTATCTATCTATCTATCTATCTATCTATCTATCTATCTATCTATCTATCTATCTATCTATCTATCTATCTATCTATCTATCTATCTGTTCGCTAATTTATCTCTCTATCGGTGTATATATCTATATGTCTTATAGTATCTGCTTGTTCCACTTGTCTGTCTTCTGTATCTAACATCTATCACCGAACCGTACATTTGTATCTATGTACCAACAGATTTGATCCCTTTTTGGCGATAAAATATTCGACAAGGTGTGATGTCAATTCCCACGGAAGAATGAAGAATGGTATTCTGTGACCCATGGTGACACACATACGTGTTATTTTTAATGTTCTTGGTTACGACTTTACTTTTCGCCGACCAGTCAGCGAATCGTGTTTTCGCTTGTATTCACTGATACGTGCACTTCGCAGCGTAAGAATGTACAAACTCTCAGACCTTGTACAACTGTAGCGTATGCCGAAAGCGCTCTTCTTCGCATCCCTGATTTCAAAAACTACGTATTGCTTGTATCTGCATTTATACAGCCATCGGTCAATAAATATTTTTCAGGACCAAATTTGAAAAAAAAAAATCTTGAAGTTGAAACGTTTTTAACAAACTCCTTTAAATGTTTTTTGAATTTAACCTATCAGGTGGTTGAAGTGAAATATTATGTTCCTGTAGCCATTTTTTTTGTCGGCTGCTTTTATATCAACCCCGGGTGAACTCGTCACACATAAATATACATGGTTTACGCTGCACTAAATTATGCACAATAAATGGGATTTTACGCAGTTCGAAGCTATTCCTGGCAAATTGGCTTGATCATCTGTATTCTGGACGCAACGGCAGCCAAGTCATTAAACATTCTCTTCTCGCACTCCTTCGAAACTGCGTTCATACTGCAGGATGGTAGCATTGAAAGACATACGTAAGGAAGAGCTCGACGAAGCAGCTATCATATATGAACGTTTCTTTTTTTAATATTTTATTACTCATCCAACAGGCGAACCCAATTACAGGATGAGGTACCCATAACCAACTACAATGTTTCTACATTGTCCGCCACATGCAAAGCATGAATTTGAGAACCAACAACCGCAAGTTGTAAATGGGTCGGGTCTCTCTTGGTTTTTGCTGCTACGCGCCATCAATTTGATACAGAATTTTACAGGCTTAAAGTTATATATTACATTTAATGATGTAAAAGTGGGGAGAAGTTGTCCTTACTACGTTCAGTCAGTGTACCATGTGTAAAGCATTTGTTTCACCGACGTCTGTAAGAATAAGATATTATTTGTTTTTTAATGACAGGCAAAGGGCGTCCTCTCCTGGTTTTAAGTAAAACACAGAAAAGTATTCGGAACAAAATGACAACAGACGTCGTAAAATGGCGGCGATCACAGGTAACCCATTTGACAAGTCTTCACTCGAACGTGGAATAAATTTGAACCGAAGGAAGATTTCGTCTACGACACTTGAAATTCTCTTGACACAAAAGTCAATAAACATAACAGCGACAATTACAACAATTCCCGTCATTTCATGGTCACCTGTACCCATGGTAAAGATAATACTGCAGTAATACACATCCGTGGTTATTCAAATGTTGATGAAGTTCATTCGATACAAGCAGAAATTATGTTTGCATTTACAGAGTCAACAATTCCAGCTGCGATGAAATGACAGCTTACAGCCGGCACTCTGTGGTCAAGATATTATCATTACACTACCACGTTCTGGCTGAAGCGATATCTGACCACAGTATCATTACACTGCCATGTTCTGGCTGAAGCGATATCTGACCACAGGTGCTGATCAATATCAATCTTGATAGTGTGCGTTCCACATTACGATGTCACTACACTGGCAGCACAGTGGTTGTATTTCTCGTGCTTGTATGCTGCAGTGTTGCTCTCGGTTCAGCTACAGTGCAGGGTGTGTGTTCAATTCTCACAACCCTGTCACACAGCCGTAGTGGACAATTGCATGTAACGACTGTTGTTCGTTACATCTTAAGTCTTCAATGAATTAAAGTGCACTTATGAAAAACGTAGATAATAAAGTTCACAACTATCTACTTGTCATACAGAGGTTGTAACTAAATTAAAGATGAAACTGAAGAAGAAGTATCGACTAAAATAAAGAATAGCAATTCAAATTAAGTTAAATTCAAATAAGTTTGTTAACTTTTACCGTGGCGATGGTAAGACCAATGTCCACGAAAAAGAGGTAAGCAAATAAGTAGACTTGTTGTTCATCATTCTGAAATGACAACTGACTATACGTCATATTATCAGTCTTTGAGAGAAACCCAAATGGAAACACATGTTTCAATATGAAATTTTATTGTGACAAAAAATTGTAAGAACAGAAAAGTGAGCTGGGATACTTAAGGTGACCTTTGAAAGATTGCTTTAGCATTGAACTTCAACTTTTAAAAGTTAAACTTGCGACAATTTGCTATACATGACGTATTTCTGCATAAATGTGGATCATACAGTTCATGAAATAATCATACTGCATCGAACTCTTCTCGAAAAATTCAGTCACGGCTCAGTGACCTATAACACCTATATAATACCTGTGCACCTCTTTACACAAAGATCTGACTCTAAGTTTAGTTTTATTACGACAACTTCATGATAATCAAAACTTACGTCATCATGTATAGGTGGTCATACAAGTTCGCATCTCACCGGTAGTCACTGTCAACAATCTCACCGACGCTTATTGTTCCCAAAGTCGATATTTTAGGATGAGATAAGCTGTAAAATTGATACTTTACTTTCGCATTCCCACCTTTTTCCTGACAGACATGTTTCGATTTCGGTATAGGATATGGGTGTCGAATGATAAGCTTGTTTACGGCAAAAAAGGAGATAACGGTTTGTAACTGTGACAAACGCATGTTTATTATGTGACATATACCGACTGAATACAATTGTGAGCTGTCATTCCTTAGCTATTGTTACACTTCGTACGGAAAAAAAAATAAGTGAGACATCTACATATGGTCGCCCATGGTCCTTATTCATTTTGGATGTATTGAAGTCAGCACCTAAAGGTGGACTTTGTCTTTGCGCGAAAAACGCAGTGCATGATGGTACATTGTTTCGAAGTCGATCATGCGAATTTTAGCCATCGTTTAAACACTGTAAAATTCGCTGATTTCGTTTTCACATACCCCTTTAAAATCTTGGGACGACAACGGGTGCGGTGAAGCGACATATAATAACGCAGCAATCTTTAAAGGGACAAAGCCGCTCCTTTTGATACTTTTTTGACCTGTTTTTGCGAGATCAACAAAACATGGAATATTTGCATAAAGTCACGCAGCGTACAAAATGACGACGGTATATAACAGTAAAAGTGTTAAAAATATCCCTTTACTGAACGCAAACAGATGATTTCGTTTTTGACCTCCAGACAAAATGGATTTTATCTATTCCGACTTGCTTGCATGTGGCAAATAAACAATGCCACAATATAAAAGGAAGGCTGCCATCCTTATCTACATGAAAGGCACTGCAAAGTATGATTTCATTACAAAAGCTTGCACGAGGTTCAAACTTGAAGTAACAGTGTACTCAGACAAGCTTATGTATGGTGAGAGTTGATGCTCGGAACTTGATTTTTTGGTTACGTACAGATCGTAAAATACCGTAGAATGTTTCACTGAATATTTTAATCATATCTGGCTGCAAGCAGAGTTGACTGAGGTTGTGAACAGTTTGCAATGACCAGTACCTCAGCGTGTTCTCAGACGTCACACAACACAAACTACCTTTCATATCAAACAAAATTCATAAAAAACTAAAACAGAGTGGCTTCGTCCCTTTAAGGTGGACCCATGGCTATGCTAACGCTCTGATATAATAATACAACACGCCCAACCCTCTGGCAATGGCCATATGTTCTTCCATCGGTTGCGATATAAACACATGCTGTCTTCTGTTCTACCCACGGCAGAAGAGCCTAACCTTTATAGCGCCTCCAGCGTCCAATATGTCTTTCGAACGATCTCCGTCGCAGACTATGAACGATAGATTTGTAGTGAGACGAAAGCATATCTTGCGTAAACGGTGATTAGCATGGTTTTCCCAAGCCTTTCAGAATTATATCACTACATTTTTACAGACACACAAGTAGAAACGTCCACTTTCTCCAGTTCACATTCCTAAAGACTTTAAAACCGACAGTTAGTCTCATTTATGAATTTTTCAACGTATACCATGTTCTTGCAGGAAAACGAGAGAGAGAGAGAGAGAGAGAGCGAGAGAGAGAGAGAGAGTGAGAGAGAGAGAGAGAGAGGGGGGGGAGAGACAGAGATAGAAAGATGCAGAGACAGAGGGAGACGGAGACATTTATCCGTTACCGTTTTTCAAATCTGGCAAAACATTTGAAGACGTCATATGTTCTCAAATTAAGAATCTTTACCTTTGGTGCAGTATTGCCTAATCAATCAATCAATCAATAAAACAATTCGATTAATCTTATATATTATGCCAAAATTCAGTTACAAATAATATCCAATGCCCAAAAATAAGTATTGTGATTACTATGTTATTACATCATTGTCTGAATGTTGGTACTTGATAGAACACACAGTAGATTCTGAACTGCTTTTGACACTCAGTATGCCGTTGGAGTGTTGAACATGTTCTCAGAATGTGAGACCCCAGACATAGACTTCCATAATGCATTTCACTAGATTGACAGGAAGTCTGTTGTTCTGCGTTGCCCTGCGCCAATCTTGCATTTTCAACACTCAGTTCGTCCAATGGGAAGCCAGTGACTGTTTTCTTTTCTGTATAACCACAGAGAAACATGGACAGACTCGCAACGGGTATTGTTTAAGGCATGAAGCGGTTACGTAACCCATCCATGTTCGCCTCGCCTCAGGTTGCTCTCGCCTCTCTTTTCCGAAGAGTGCCGACCATGCATCCTTCGGTAATTTTCGGATTTTCGCCGACTGTTAAGCGAAAGTATATTCGGCAAAGTTTGTGTTGTTGTTGTCGTGTGGTGCTTAGCGGAATTGACGTGCTGGCGAAAACGGGAGTGTTTTGAACTTCAGGAAAGTGAGTTTTACCGTTTTAAAAATTCCTCTCATATTTTTATAAATATATAATGAGTGTGTTTGAACGAAATTTTAAAGTCTTTTATCGATACTGTCTGGTTTTACTCAATGGTTTACGGTCAGTCATACCGTCTTTTACACGTGCGTCAAGGAAGGACATGTTTATTAAACTGCTGGCGTGTTATGTTTTGATTGGCGTGAAGCAGTGTTTCTGGCCTGAGAGCTCACAAAGTAACTATGGTTGCTACGCGACTGGAAGTACGATGCCATCTCGTCGTATTTTTCGCATAATCTCGTGCAATTATCAACCACAAACAAAACCTCCAAAAAGTTTTACACCTTTGAAGCTCATTTTAATATGAAAAGCCAATAGTCTACCGAGACGACCATGGAACAAAAGGCATGCCGCGTTACCAGTCTGTCTATACTATTTGTCTGTGGTATAACGTAAGAATACATTACCCTCAACCAATCGTTCCTGGTCCAGCCATTCCTTGATAGGAATGAATTTTCGTATGCAGAGGTACAGCTATCAACGTTGTCAACAATCTCTTTTAAAATTTCACCTTTTCATGAGCGAACGCAGCGGAAGGCAGACCTGAAGAAAACTGGGTCACATTCTCTTTATGGTAGAAACAATGCTTATCTGGGGATACTTTCACCGATGAATAAGTGTAAACATGCCCGAAGATAATGCTTGATTGTACTCCATTTCAGTATGGGTCCAGCTTACTTCAGTTGTGCCCTCAAAAAACTTCAGCAGCATATTGCTGATAGAAAGTGTTTGTTCATGGCCGCAAATGAATTTCACAAAAAGTAACAAGTTGTTACTAATGATTAAATTGTTTAAATGTTAATGTTCAAAATGGCTAAAGAAGTAAACAAGAACAAACAAATGTCAGGGAAAAATGTTTTACACTGACTCCCTCTTCGGGAAAAGTCACTTTTATTACTGATAATATTAACTCTGTTATAATTATAATTTGTAGTGTTAACTGCAATATGGTGTAGTGGTGTTGTACAAAACAGTATTGTACAAATATATGTTGATGCTTGCAAATGAAATAACTTAATAATTCATCTGGTCCTTACAATGAAAGAGAATGCTTGGGCAAATTTAAACTGTAACTTTCCCTCGGAGAATGTAAAATTCCTTTCTATATGACACTTCAAGTATTTGTTATATGGCCGTTTCGTCAATAGTAACCGGAGAAGGTTTTCTGTCCAGTTACTGTAGACGGCTAGAATGGTAGGCTACTTGCCTCTGTGTTAGTCAGGCACTCGCTGCCCTGAACGTTTGCGGGTGGTTCGGTTGAAATCATTGCCTCGCTTTCCTTTCAAATCAAAATAAATGGATTAGTTGACTGACTGTAGCACATTAATTAGCCTCCAGAAGTGGCATATTTTTTTAAGAAATTAAAGCACAGAAATGACATTATTTCAGGGGGAAATTGGCACTCTTCGAGAAAACATTACTGCGTCGCCCGGGGCGCACTATCAATTCCATCGCTCAACAATATTAAATATTCATAAGTTGTATTAAAGATTATTAACCTTATAACGGAAAGCGAATTTTAAGATGATAGTCATTATTTGTCTCGTCGTTAAATTGTCACATAAAATATTGAAGATTTGTTTTTCACAAGTATATAAATGACATGCCTCGAACAGAGAGTAAAAATTAACATTTATCATGTGATGTTATCGTCAGAACGTCTGTCATACAAAGTAAAATTTACAGTTAATGACCCATCGTCAGAGCGTGCTTATATTTCAAATGTGATACGAAATAGTTCTTTTTCGGCATTAATTATCCCCCTTCATTATCAATTTCTTACTGACAATATTGTCATGGATCTCGTGGTGCATTTATGTATTTTATAAAAATCCTGAATTTTGAAGTTCGACTAGAGCGGTGAAATGTGCAGGAGACGTTGGTGGGTCTTCTGGCCACCCGCTAAATGAGTGAAAAATACGGGGATACGTGTGTGTCAGTGAGTGAGGGGGCGATTTACAAGTGAGACAGGGTTTGGATAATATGAGTGAGGTAGTGCGTCAGTGAGTCAATGTATACGAGTGAGTAAATGAGTGAGTGAGTGAAGGCATGAGTTGTCGGTCAGTCAGTCAGTCACAGACAGTCAGGCAAGTTTGGAGGCGAGTTCGTCGTCAGGGCTAAGTTAGTGTGTGAGTATCATCGCCACTCGTCAAAACACTCCTCCACCAATCAATCCATTCATGCCACCATTAAACGCAAGCTGTATGGCCAAATAAATAAACCCTTACCTTACCTTTTTCAGATCACACTGTGGTAATACACTTTGAAAATGTTTTACCGCTAGGTACACACAAATACCCTCCATAGGGTCTATGGTAAACAACCAACCCATGGCGGCGTGTGGGTCATTTGTCTACTCGCACCTCGTTCAAACACATGATGTAAAGCCAAAGTTTCCAGTTTTCGATAATTGAATATTTCAAAAGGCTTAATATCCAAGCTACACATAATATATAGCTAGAGTTACAAAACAAACAATTACACATTGATTTTGTTTTTCCAATATATGTGTAATGAATCTAGAGTACTTCGAATCAGTATATCATCACTGTCCTTTCTCGTCTCTGAATCCCTCTCTCTGCCCTTCATTTCCTTCCTAGAACTGTTTCATACATTCATTCATCAACCTTGTTCACACAATCACACTTTATGAACTGGATAAACGCATCTACTGTTCAATTGTAGGTTAAAGGGCGTCAATCCCGCCACACAGACACGCACTGAACATTGGCTGTGTGTGCGAGCGTGAGAACTTCTATTAGTATTAACTTTTCCAACTGTGAGCTTGCTCTGTATACCCGGATTCTCCACCGCGTATTACAGTTCACCGTCTCCAATATTCGGGGAATAGCTAGCGAGAGGTCGTCGGGATACAGAGAGTGTAGAGGCTCAAAGTCTTCAAAGATAACACCGCTATTAATGTGTTAACAGAATAAATTAGATGTGTAAACTTCAGTATACTGTGTTGTGTTGACGGCTGCGTGATCGCGAGCCAGTAGCTACCGCCAACGCCCGAACAAAATGCAAAATGAAATATAACGTAAGCACAGTTATGCATTTGTTTTCATTCCGTGGGAAAAAACTCTGTAAGGTATAACCATTTCTGGCTGAGACCAGGGAGGGCAAAATGTTTTGGCTTCATCTTTCTTGGCATAATAAATGGCGTAATGATGTTAACTGAATGGAAGTGCTGCTCTCAGCCAGTCTTGAATAAGTGAGATGTGAATATTAATGCTTCTCTATCTGAGTTTATGCCACAAAATCTTCTGAATATAATCAAAATGTGCATCGAAATGCAACAATTAATGCACCCTCCGTTTCCTAGGCGATGGCACGACCCTTGCTACACCCACTGGAAGAGCCAAAGTGGGAGGGGTAATTTCAGTTTGGTCGAACAAGAGGGCTCGAGACCAGAATTTAACATTTAAACTTGTAACATGTTTAATCGCTGACAAGATGTGGACTAGTGTTAATCAAAGTAAAATTGTGAAAAGGAAGGTTTTATATCCCGGACACAATGAAAAACATTACGACTGAAACTGTACCCCCAGTTGAGATAGTAATGCCCACAGCGATGGAGAACACTTATCCTTGAGCTGAGAAAACCAGACCATCATTTCGAAATAGAGCTGCAGATTCGAGAAGCTCGTTCAAAATAGCTAGGTACACCCCATAAAGGGGTGGTTTCGAGTTTTGAGGGCAAATTTCGCCTCCTTCATATAGAAATCGTACGTTTGTTTTTCCAGGAGACACACCATTTGACACAAAATTTGCATGTAAAGGGGTCGCCAGTAAGCACGTGGTCAAATCTGGCATAAGAAAACAATATGAAATGCTGGGTAAAGCCAGTCCAAATAAACTGATTTGAACTTTTGTGTTTTGTAATTTATACCACTGCAGTAACATCACTTTTTTGACAACATCACACAATGTAATACGTTTTGAAACTGAATACTCCGACGTATTCTGTGTCTCCTTTGCTAAAAAATACGGTATGCCGATTACCATGTAAGGAGATGATGACGTCAAGACAGATTTGTAGTGCGTTTGGTCCTTGATGGTGCACGAAGTTTTGTCAAGGTAGCTTGTGTATTTATTTCCTAAATGGGAGAGATTAGGGTCGATCTAAACGAAGGCCGAAGAATGTTATGATACTCTAAGCGAGCTGAACTCTAACGCGAATGGTTGGATAATTTGGAGGATGTTTAGAATGATCTCGTCTCATT
The DNA here is from genome assembly GCF_041260155.1 of Ptychodera flava. Classification (NCBI taxonomy): domain Eukaryota; kingdom Metazoa; phylum Hemichordata; class Enteropneusta; family Ptychoderidae; genus Ptychodera; species Ptychodera flava. Next base: position 24,570,535 of record NC_091949.1, on the reverse strand, counting down.
AAGATTATTTGGCGGTCAGTATTGAATTTCAACTGCGTCACAAGTTTGCGAAATGAGTATTCCGTCGAACGGTCAACGAACGATATTTTAGAAATCTGGAGACATGGCACATCGCATTTTTATTTTAGTATTTTATATTTTACAAAAGATTTACGAAGCAATGATTTTGTCGAAATTTCTGAAAAAAATATAGGAAGATTTGATCACGAACACATTTTCACTTGGGGTCAACTAGCCCTGCGTACGATGCTGTGTGTTCCGCTACAGCTAATCGCCCCGCTCACCACAGCCCTGCAAGACCCGTACGTAGGGTCGGTGACTTCAAATCCATTTTGGGACTTGACGTAAAAAGCCAAATTACTGCCGAAATTCAGCGTTCTTGGGCCCAAGTCGTATCCCAGCCTACCTCAGCTACTCGATCGCTTCCAAAAATGACAGTCTTTTATTCACTTCTCGTAAATAACCGTCGATGTCGGCAACTCTCTCGCTAGCCCTGCGTACGATGCTGTGTGTTAGCTGTAGCACATAGCATCGTACGCAGGGCTAGGGGTCAACATGGGGTCACAGCCATGTATGTTGCCTCAAAACTTATTTCTGTCTGCACTCAAAACTCAAAAATGTCGGATATGAACCTGAAAAATCGATGCAATTTTGTCAAACTTCGGCGAAATTTCAGCCTATGCAAAATTTCATCTAGGTAAGGTAAATTTACTGAAATTTGATCGACAAATAATCCTGAGCTTGAACGTGACAGCTCGCCTTCTCCGGGAAGTCAAGCATCCAGCTGCCCATACACAGTTGCCCATATGGCCAGGTTTATGAGATTGTTTTCAAGCGACGGCGGCAGACCGTACGGGGCTCTGGATATGAACCTACCGCCGATGTAGCTGTAATAACTGTTGCGTTGTTTTTAGTGCCCACGGACGAAGTCCTGGGGGAGTTATAGGTTAGGTCATGTCAGTCCGTCCGTCCGTTCACGCAGATATCTCAGACATGCCCTGGTCAATTTCTATCAAACTTTGCAGTACAAGAATAGTACCCAACCCCATACAGATGCACGTCGATTTGTTTCACAATGCGATCGAATTTGGCCGTGTTAGAGGACTTTTTAGTTTACACCTCCATAGACTCCCATGTATAAGGCAGTTCTCCATAGACTCCCATGTATAAGGCCAAGAAAAATAAAAATTTAGTTTCTCATCGTATTCATATTGCCTAAAGGATGCAGTGACACAGTTTTTAGTCCCCACGGATAAAGTCCAGGGGACTTATAGATTGGGTCATATCCGTCCGTGAGTCCATCAGTGAGTCCATCAGTTCACGCAATATCTCAGACATTTTGACAAAATATCATGTGACCTTGGTGACCTTTGACCCCAAATATACATTATTGTCCATAACTCAGTAACCACAAGTGCTAAACCTTTCATATTTGGTATGATGGGACACCTTATGACGCCGCATTTTGTACGCCATTAATTATGCGCATATCTAATTTTGAGCGAGCAAATAGAGCTAGAGGTCTGATTTTTGGTATGTACAGATAAGTTAACAATATAATTTGTTTGACAAAACGTCACGTGACCTCAATGACCTTTGACCTCAAATATACATATTTGTCCACAACTCAGTAACCACAAGTGCTACACCCTTCATATTTGGTATGATAGGACACCTTATGACACCATATATTGTACCTCATTAATTATGCGCATATCTTATTTTGAGCGAGCAAATAGAGCCAGAGGTCTGATTTTTGGTATATAGGAATAACTTAGCAATACAATTATTATGACAAAATGTGACGTGACCTGAATGACCTTTGACCTCAAATATATATATTTGTCCACAACTCAGTAACCACAAGTGCTACATCCTTCATATTTGGTATGATGGGACACCTTATGACACCACATATTGTACCTCATTAATTATGCGCATATCTAATTCTGAGCAAGCCAATAGAGCTGGATGTCCGATTTTTGGTATATAGGGATAACTACAGGTAAAAATCTAAATATGCCCATCTAAATATTAGACATCTACCATCGAGAACAAAAGAAATTTGCAGTAATTTGAATATTTAAGGAGTTTAACCAATTTCCACTATAAATAAAGAACCCCTGCCTCAAACTCCACAAAAGTTGCTTGACATATTTTGCCGTTGTCATGCCATTGCTTCGTTTAATAACCAGTTAATCAAATGCCTAACTGACAGGAGGAAATTCAAGACCATATTTGAATAGTAGTATATATTGTCCTCAAAATTACTCTATCATGGCCCAAGTACTCATTGCCTTCAGCAATACTGCCTTGTTATTATTATTATTATTAACAAATAACACACGACATGCAGGCTAGACTATAGCACCGCAGATACCACAAGTATGTCAGAGCATAGACAGTAGAGGGGGAAGACTCTCTACTGTCTATGATCAAAGATAGCACACAAACACCCTCTACGTGCATGCAAACGAAGTGTTGACGATCTTAGCCTCTTAAATGTATTTCAAGTTATAAAGTGAGTCAGACTTGTTGTATTTTATCGAGGTTTAATTCATTTGCGTGAGTTTTAGCGAAATTGGGCTCGAACCTAACCAGTGAGCTGGTAAGTTTTTTAATTAAAAGATACGCTGAATCATATGCATCTCCAGTCAAAAGTACATCACTCAGAGGATGGCAAAAAACCTGAATTATTCGAACACTGACCGTACTTTCTACATACGAAATCAATAATATTATATTTTAATTCTTGCGAGAGAGCGCCGCTGGGCATGTTTAACATGAAGTATAAGTGTCAGTCAGCTGTTCAAAAACAATTATAAGCGCAAGCAGTCGCTTAATTTTGCATTCCAGTGATCTCCCCCTTATTTTGGAATGTCTTTCAGACGCTATGAGTTTCTCGGTGGTTAGTGTGTGAAGATGAGCGCCGACATTTCTCCGAAAGTTTTGCACAACCGAGAAGGTAAAAACAAGCAATGTTCAAACTGCTCTCAAATAGTTTAAGACACCTTATTTTGATAGATGTAGACCCTTCGCGCGAATAATTACACCATGAAATTATTTCGCTGATATAAATCTTTCATTTACATATTTCATTTTTATCATACATTTTTTTCAAGGACACGAATCCCAATGCCGTAACTTTACCGGCGATAGATAACCTTCGTGATGTCTCCATTATGTATCGGCATTTTGGGATCATCTTCAATATTTAAAGGTAATGAGATCGGATGTGCCCGTTCTTATCTCAGAAACTGTTGTCGCAACACAACTGCCCTGGTTTACGTCAAACAGAAGCGTAGAGGGACAATGTTTTTGGAAATATGAGCACCTTTTAGTCGCTCTTCTCCTACCCTTCTGTCGACTATCTCGAAAGTAGAGTAACTTTTAATAATTTCTAAATTTTAGTAGGGTTTCACAGTGGAGGTGCATTACTGTATAAGCCAATGCTCTCACAATTGCCGCGACATTCGCGTGACAATATGGCTTAGAGGCTGTTACATACCCATATCATCGGTGTCGGTGCGCTGCAAACTGCATGTCACTGAATATATCTTTCCTTTATTTAAACTCTAATTATAAACTTATATATATATATATATATATATATATATATATATATATATATATATATATATATATATATATATATATATATATATATATATATATATAAGTTTTTAATAAGAGTCCATTAATAGGAACCAAATGATTACAAGTTTATTTGTCAACCAGCGATTTCTATCGAAACGTTTATTGGTCTTGAAGGTCAGAATAAAAGCGAATAACACGTTCTGATTTGGTATTGGCATTCGCCCTTTTCAGTTGAATAAACATGAAATTTTCAAATTGCAAATGTTGGAGAAATCGCGGAGACTTCCTGTTGATTTTCATAACACATGATTTGTTCAAGTGATCCCCACCTTACATTACATTACTACAGTCATGCATTTCTGAGGTGAATGTTATTTAACATTTACAGACTTCACCCGTGAATCGCAATTTAAAGGTCTGGAAGACCAAGTTACAGAAAAATCATTTCTAATCCTTGACCATTGGCAAATGTGATACGATGACGTAATTTTCGTTTTTTTTGTAATTTTCGTTTTTTTTTTCCCCGTAAACACTTTTGTGTAACCATTGCCGCAACACTTTCTAATGGGCAATGGACAGGAACAACATCGCGCAGAGTTTATGTCGTCTTTCATAAGACATCATCTCGGAATTTACGCAGATAATATTTAAAAAATTCAATTTATATTTCATTTATTGTACTGTAATGTAGCATTTTAGGAGTTTGAAGGGACAGCAGCGCCACATCATATATAGAGTTTATTAATCTTGATTACATTATATCGTGTAACGTTTAGACTGTGGTGTTTGCTGTTTGTGTGGAAATACTAAAGTGAGGATTCTGTTAAACTTACTTGCGAAGGCTAAAAGACAGAATGTGTTAAGCAGGTCTCGCGGGGGATGATTAGAGAAAAAAAATTATGTTTTTGACCGTACCCACACTAACATTTTCTTAATGATTATTCCAAATAAACGTAATAAACGATAAGTTGTCCTCTTTGCGAAACATTCTCATCCGTCAGATAGACAATACCATTGAAATTTGAAGGTACTTTCGACCGCGTCCGTTTTTTGCACATTTAGTGATGACTCTTGGTGGCGCTGTCGCAATTTAATCCTGAAACAGCGTATGGCTACGCTCTCAAAGAAGATCCGGGCACAAGGGCTCGTAATTAGTTCTGAATGTCCGGGCAAACTTTCTTAACATACCTTTTACGGTTCGACAATGAAATGTTAAGTTTTAACATAAAATCATTACAATTACGATAAACACGACATCTCTCTTCTGCTTGTTCTTCTTCTTCTTCAAAATATATTGTGCCTGATTTACTTAACCATATTGATGTTTAAAAATGTTTACTTTGCCTAGGGGCATGTGGGGCGTTAAAGCCGCACTTTTCAATCCCAGGTTCTCGCATTAGTGTAGTTCTCCTCCCAGTCAAACACCTGGCCAGTACGACGTTTGATTTCTCTAACATTAATTAGATAAACTGATCTCAACCTTTTGTCACATTATGCTAATCCTGCAAACAGAGTTTATGCAAGCTTTTGATTGACGGTCGGTTCAAATCGCCAACGGTCATTGATTCCCCACCACAACGCTTGAATTTCCTAAAAAATTGTCTTCCAGTCGCATTAGACTTTGAATATAACCACAGAGTTCGATCGGCAGCAACTTTGCGCTGACCGCTTGGCAGTCTGTCTGTGTTTTTGCGGCCGGGGAAAACTAAAAAGTGGCATTTTTCTGGAGCGTGTGCCCGTGTGTTGCCTGTTTGGTGTCCACTTACACAATGAACGCCGCCATAGCTTGGCGTCCTTTTAAAGGGAGTCTCCGCCTTTAAGGGTCTTTTCTTTTCTTCCAATCAAAACATTTCAAACGATCAAAACCGAAAAGTCCATGGCCTCTATACAGTGCATTGCCTTCCATTTAAGACCAGAAAGTGCATAATGTCTAAATTTTACACTGGCAAAGATATAAAATTTCATTTTTTTAACATTAAGCTGCAGACCAGACACGGACCCAAAGGCTATGACGATATGAATTTGGTTACAAATAGAAACATCGTCTGTGGTATCATTATCAACTTGGGATATTTTTTAACATGGAGCATCAAACTAAAAGAATATGTAGAATCGTTATAAGCGTTAATGCAGGGAATGTCTCGGCTTTGTCTTCTGTGTAATGGTATGATTTCAACAGCAATAAAAAGTACGCGAGTAAGACTTTTGGTAACCTTGGTGAATTTCACGATAAAAACTAGACGTAGCCCGTAGACGAACCATTATTGATGTCAAAACATTCTCGGATATTATATATGGATATCTGAAACTTTTAACAAATCAATTTTCGCTCGCGAGTGTCAAAGTCCTTTGAGAAATCTAGAAACAAGATCGCATCCTCAGAGCTTTTCGTCATTAGCAAGTTCACTATTACTTGGAATTGGACAGATGTTTTGGCCAGTAAACGACCTAAGGGAGAAACGGTTTGGTCTGCATGTGAAAAGTTGTGAGAGAACCTTTGTGAACGTCTCTCAAAAGCCGCTGCCGAGAGTTTGTAATCTGTTCTGAGTATCTCCACTTCGACAATTGGTCGCGTTTATATTTTGGTCGGAAAATTTCATAACAGTACTTCATCCAGCAGAAGTAAACATGCTGGAAATTGATAATCACAATGCCTATCAACATTGATTTCATATATCATAGACCCTCGAGAAGAGTCTATGCATATATACAAGCCAAAATTGTCCCATTCGCAAAAGCGTACTGTTACACGTCTTTTTGACGCAGCTGCTCCTTGGCACAAGTACCGAAAAATATAATTGATGCTACAGCTTTTACAGATATGTTGCTCCTGCTGAGCTGCGTTTGTTATTGTCTCTATTATCGAGAGCGGTGTACGGTAAGGATGAATTTATCAAAATATGCGCCAACTATGACTCCAAATGTTTTGTCGTTCCGCAGTGTCTGTTGCCCTGTTACGTAAAAATAATGATCCTAAATAGTCAAGTTTCGACCAACGTGACATAAAACAAAAACGACAAACGTAAAATGAACTACGAAATCAATAAATGCATACATGGAATACACACACTCTAGACAAACATAATACAGTAATGACAAAAACTGTACATAAACTAACAAACAAACAAACAAAACGTGTTTTTGAAATAGGTTTGAGAAAGACGTGTGATTACCTGTGGCGTCGATGAAAGGCCAACCGTTGATGTTAAACATCTGGGATTCTTCACCAATGTTTAAGATATCCTTTGTAAACTTACCAATGAAGTATTTAAGCCATCGAGCCTACAGTTAAAACCGTATGATCATACATCCGGGCATTCAGAGTACTTAACACCAGTCGTATTTCATGTCCTTCACTCTATTCTTTTCTTCCCTCCCGAGGACAATTTTAATAGAATCATTTGTTAAGATTAACATTTCGAATTAAAATACATGTCTTAGAATTGAGAAAAAATGACATTTTAGATGGATCGGTTATGTTTCTAATTTTTTACCGGCTCTATGTGCGTCATCTATGGGAGATCTCGTTTATTGAACATTTTGTAATGTTTTGTGACTTATGATATAAATTGACCCTAACATTAGGAAATATGAGATTGCGATTGCCATTGCCTTCCATATTCAGGCAGTCTTCAGTAAAAGTAATGAGATAATATCCATGTCTTCGCCGGAACAAGAGAACTAAAAATGTCTCTCTGGCTTTTATTGGGTAATTTTTTTGATGTTCCGAGAAGAAATCAATGATTAGATTTCAAAACCATGATAGTTTAGAATTTTTTTGTGGCTTGATTCATTTTTTTAATAATAATGAAGTTTACTTGCACTATAGGCCGCCGTCCCTATGTACTAAAGAAATTACAGATATGCATTTGAGTCAAAGAAACAAGTGAAAATATAATTTTAGTTTGTACAGTATGCATTTGTAATCCACTTTGTGCTTTGAAAGCAAAAAAAAGAAATTTGCTAACATTGCGAATAATCTCTGTGATCTCAATTTGTAATAAGCGTGTGAATTTAGATAAACTTGGAGGATTCTGATAAATGATGGGTATGTATTTCACTCTTACATTATGATATAAGGGACAAACCAACAAAACATGAAATTCGTCCTCAACAGTTCGTTGGTCACATAAACCTTGGACTAGTATACCCAGTCCCAGCATAAACACACCCTTTGCACTCTTGGTAATTTTTCGTGTCTCCCTTGTTCTATAACTCAGTTATGACCGAATATACGAAATGAAGTCAGACAGAGTCTAAAAACAGGTTTCATTGAAATAAAAAGATACTTCTCAATACAAAGAGAAGTTTTATACAATGAATATGTGGCAAGTCTATTATAGTTATTGATTGTGTCGTGCCAGTTCTGGGTATCAATATCTGAACATTGTTGTCCGAATAAGGATAATAACAATGGCTCATTCCCTACTCCTTGATAGTACCAACTTTCAGCAAAGCCATAAGAAAATAAAACATGTCTTAAATTTGATGCCCAGCAATCTTTTCTATTTTCAACCATGGTATTTTGAGACTGATAAGCATGATATATGAGTCAGTTCGAGTTTGTGTGTAATAGCTTAAACCCTGCAGTATTTTACCATTCTAGGAAATCTTAGATTTCAAAATCATGATAGCTTAGAAATTTTGGTGGCTTGCTTCTTTATCAGGATGTTTCAAGTTGTACCATTTCGCAGCTTTATCTTACAATTTTAATCTATTAAATATATTTCATCACGACATTTTGGAAAAAAAAACATTCTCCAGTGATCTGAATCTCAAGACTACGAAACAATCACCCGTACTTGCTAACCTCCACAGTACTTGATTGGATCTTAAGCACATCGGAATTAACCCCATACCCCACCAGACAAGTAACTCTTTCTACGACACCTGATGCTCCGGGCATGAGTGTGGTGGCGTGCACTACGTCACTTTTCATTATTTTCGAGTTCTGTTTGACCATAACATAAAGCGAACGATTTTACAGTTAATAAATTTTAAACCAACTAGAGAGCGAGACTTACGTTAATTAACCGGAGCGATGAGGACTTTCTCGAAATGTTCACAGCAATTCACCTTTAACATCGTTTTTCCGGTGAATCTCAACGACTTGGAAATTTAAGACTTTCTAGAAACGCTGTCGAAGGAAGTTGTTGTTTTGAATACGGCGTTTATTCTAACATATTTTGCCTTTTGGAAGTATTTATTCTTATCATATCGAGGAAACATAACGCGGATTATAGAACTAATTGAACACAGACAATGTTTCCTGAAGGCAAAAATATATATGCCAGTCAGATTTTACATTAGTTAAAAGTGTCGATTTACTCTTCAGATAGTGTCAAGCCAACTTCTGATGTCAACCTGGCTTTCAAAATCCTTAAAGTCAGGGAATCGTCGGAACTGCGCTCGAAGTTCGTATGGGACATAGGACCAATGTAAACACTGTATCCAGGGTAGGTTGGCAATTGATGAAAGTTAAGAAAAGTAGAAAGTGTGACAGTTGGTGGCGCTACAGCAAATAGAATCGTTGAGGCAAGGTGCAATGACGAAGTGTCTGGTTAACGTGGATTGTAATTAACTCGGTAGAAGAAAACAAGTGTGTTCGATCAGTGTTTCAGTCTTCAAGGAAGATTACTTTATTCAAACCAACGTTTCGGCAGTACACAGACTACTTTCTTCAGGGTTACACTAATGGAAAAAACATATGAAAATACAACCTAGATAAGGAATATTGGATAAAAATAGGTGTCGAAAGAAAGCAGATAAAATATCCATGATGTAAACCAGAACTGGAAAAATCATACATTAAAATCCGAGATGAAATTGAGAAGAAAGTACTCTCCAAGTTTTAAAAAGGATTACATGCCAACAAAAAGTAAGAGTATATCAGAAATTTTAAAAGAAAACTAACCTTGTTGACGTTGTTGTGTGTCAACGTTCACCAGTGTTCTATAGTAACTGAACGGGACCTGACTCCTTAGACTATAATAGATCTGCAGGGCTATTGACCCTCTAAGTTAATGAAGAATTGTAATACTGTTGTTCTATAGCAAACAATACAAAACGGAAAGAAATTAGCCCTCTTTGCGGTTAATGCCATTAGGTGAAAGAGTGCCAAATGCATTAATATAGAAAAGCTCCTTTTTTCGTCGTTGCTGAGTATTTGCAGAAGACATGTTAGAGGCCAATGGCGAGGAAATGACTGAGGTTGTGACCTGGTTGGGTGAAATGTTCAGCAACGGGTGTTAATTTTTTATTCTTGATTGTATACGTGTGTTCATACAGACGTCGTTTTAGCTCTCTTTTGGTTTCACCGATATATTGGAAAAAGCAGTTTTGGCAATTGATGACATAGATTAAATTGCGGGTGGTACATCTGATATTGCCAATGACTTTGTAGGTTTTTCCGGTATGTGTACTAGTAATGGCGTCTGTTTCTTCAATGTATTGACATTGGTTACATTTTCCGCAGCGCGAGGTGTTACCAGGGGTGTGATTAGCAGGCATTGTTTGTACGCAGTGATGGGTAATTATTTAATTGCTTTGTTAATTTCCTTATCATTGGCAAAAAGGCCCCGATGTTTTGAGAGAATATCTGAAATTTTAGGGAGGGTCGGGTTGAACGTAACTACAAGGGGTATCCGTTGTTCACTAGTTTTGGTGTTGGAGACACTAACATTGATGAGTTGGTCTCTATCAATCGTTCTGGCTTTGTTAATGTGGTTGTGAATGACACGTACGTCATATCCCCTGTCTATGAAATGCTGTTTCATTTTTTGTGTGGTGGTATCATATGAACGATAAGATGAACATATACGGCGGTGGCGTAAGGTCTGGCTCCACGTGATTGAGCTATAAATGTGTTTTGGGTGGCATGAATTGTACCAAAGATAGGTATGATGATCTGTAGGTTTACTATAAATGGAGGTTTCGATTTTGTTATTGTGAATAGTCATAAGTGTGTCTAAAAATGGTAAGCTTACTGAACTCTACTCTATGGTAACTTTCAGGGTGAGATGAATTTGATTGCAAAATTGAATAAAGAAATATAAATTGTCAATACCATGGATCCATTTCAATAGTTGTAGTTGGACCGACTCTCTTGTCAATACCATACAATTTGTAATTAACGATAATCACTTTTTTTCTCTTAACAGCAATTGCAATCTACATTTTCTGTGTCTTTTTCGTTACCGACGTTGATGCACAACAATTGCTATACGCAGACGACTATACACATGTACAGGTTAAGTGGGCCAGCAGTGTTCTTGGTTTGATAAAATGACCCTTCTTTAGATACGTGAATTTATAGCCATCATATATAAGTACTCGTAGATTTGAATGTTTCCCCACCTACATGACCAAGAGAAAATGTTATTAATGTGCTAAACCCAGGCTATTATGTACCTTGCATTAAAAAGTCGACTTTTTTTACCAACAATGCATTTCAATGTGATGCAGTTTGACCCCTTAGCACCGGATAAACGCTATATAAGGTAGTGAGAATTAGTAGCCGACAAAGTCGAACATAACTTTTCATGCCGTTTAGTGATTTTTTAATTTCTATAATGTTTACTAGGCACTTTTATTCGCTGGCAAAAATTGTAACAAAATGACCACCATGATGGATTGAATCATAATGTACAATTATAGAGGCAGGTACAAAGACCTATGCGTTTTCATGAAGGCTGTAAATATGCTGAACTGGGGCTAAAAGAGGATCACCTCATCGCGGATGTCATAAATGTTCAGCCTTAAAGAAAGCAATGAACGTTTGCTTTAAAGGACAATAAAGTATAATGCAATTTAAAGTAACACAAGTACAACACAGTAAAATCAAAACAGTTATTTAGATCTAAATTAAATTCATTTTCTTCAATATTACCGCTCGCCGCTATTGCCCCTTACATTTTTTTCATCTTCGACCCTTAGTTTGCACTTATAGCCGGCATAAAAAGGTTAAATATACCATGTTTAATTCAAACTCTTGTACCCTTCTCAGAGTTGAAGCTAAAGTTGTTCCATTTTAGATTAAAGTCCTCAAACTCGGCCTATGTACATTTAGCCAATGGTCTAATCATCTGAACGATGAAAGTGAATATTTTTCCATTGTCCATCAATTTTTTGCCATACACGAGTTTCCTGTGATCGCAAAGTTTCTGTACCAGTCCTGTAGACAATAAGAAAAATGCAACATGTATAAGGGACAACAAACCTGAAGGTCTGCCCACAAAAATATTCGTTTGATTTCTTGGCGGACTGCTGGCTTCAACAGATAAATAACGTTTGGTGGGAAAAGCGTTGTCATCAATGGAAGGGAAACTTTATTCTGTTGCTTAGCGGACAACTTCAAATCGTTTTTTGTCTGCTTCTGGTATAACAACTTTTATCTAATTTTCTTCGATAAAAAGATTATTTTTGAAAAGGGTTTATTGTTCTAACTTTTCTGACTAACTCTTCACAAGCTGCTGACAATTAGAAAGGCCTTAATGTTAACATACTTCTAAGCTGGGTTATACCTTTGTGAATATACACGTTGTATATTTAACAACGAGCAGACTTTACCCATCACATATTTACCATATGGCAATATGTATTTGGGAAAAAAAGAAAGTGTCTTATACTATCTTTGGTAAGTAATATAGCATATGGCTGATATACCATATCAGACATGCGTGAGTATATCTGCGCAATATAAAAAACAACATATTTCAAATGACGGACTCGTGCAACGTAGTGCTGTAGAATGTACCAGAAAAAACGCGTTAATCTCTAGGAATGTGAAGACATACCCCACCATTGTCTGTATCAGTCTGACATACCCAATACAGGCGACATCTGTGCCAAATAGATGCACATGGGGGTTAACAATAATAGTCGGGCCATCATTCGCGGGGACTGCCGATAGAGAAAGGAACCAACATATCAACATTAAAGCTATTGGACCAACCAAAAATTAAATTTTACCTTCAACAAAGCTATACTTCATAATCATATGAATTTCGATACGAAAGAAAAGACAATTGCATATTTTAAAATTAATTTATCTGATCAACAAAGGTATCTTCTGAAAATGGTCACCATTCAGTCGGTTTTCTTGATCGATTGTCTGAAGTAGAATACATGGACAAAGTTTGGACTTACAGTTATCAAAGTAATACTTATGGAAGGCCAACCCTTCGACAAGATTTCCCATGGTTCCTGGCTCGAAGCAAGTTATGTATGGCACTGTCATGTTGCTGTTCACGAGAAAAAATGGCGGGAAAACATGCATGTAGCGTTACTATTGTGTTTCTGCTGACAAGATCAAACCTTAAATTGATCATTTTAATGTAGTTTACTTTATTTCCTATTTTCATTTTTTCGGTTACAAGGTTACTGTCCTCAAACATTCGTATATCAAAAAGTTTCAGACAGAAATGTAACCTTTTAAAATAGGTATATTTCTGCATTATGCCGCTGTAAGTTATGAGTCTTTGGTAATACACGGTGAATCACAATTGTAATCACAATTAGGAAAGTCGTCATTAAAGGCATTGGGTAGGGAATGTTAAAAAAATCACCAACCTACCGGTAGGCGTCAAACTTTCTGTGGTCAATCGCATAAAGCAGATCTTTTGTAACCTTGATGATTTCCTCTTTAGGGTCTGAATATAAAATAAGTAGATATATAAACAAACAAACTAACTAACTACCATCAAGGTTTGTGTATTACGCAAGGGACAACTCTGTTGGCCAGCAAGCATTGTCATGATTCTTACTGTTGTACTTGTAGTTGTCGTCTGAGTTTTCCCATTAAATTTGAAAGCGACAGATTAAACAAAATGGTGTAAATATGAAGAACAAGTTTGTAATTCGTCTGAATCGGTCACCTGTAATCATGTCATTTCTTTTGAATACAGGACAATCTGTTCATCTTCAAAGAACATCATGTCGTGTGGCCTTCTGCGTGACCAGAAAGGAATTACACAAAATGTTTACTGTTCTGAATTCTAGCAAGACAGACTTGTATATCTAAGTTTTGGGCCGTTCACAAGTTTGTAGGAACTGGGAACATAGGAGAAGCTCCATGGTCGATGCATACAACTTGAAGGTATCAGTGGTCATTATGCTATGATTGCCTCTCCCTGCAGTCTTTACCAATATTAAGTTCAAATATCAACATAAAATTTGAAAACTATTTATTTGAAAGTACAGGAAGAAACTGATGATGACCATAAGTGATGAACCTACGATGATATTAATTCATGATGAATCTGCAAAACCTCAGCTGGCAAGTAAGTTATCATCTTTCTAGTCAGTTACTGTTTTGATTTTTTCGTGTATGGCAGATGGGAGCACGCCCAACAGTGATTGTAGTCAGGGTGATGGTAGTAGCCATGCAACTATTATCATATAGGTGTTGCAACAAAGCAAGATTCCAGTATACCGTTCAGATTGGTATCAGTCAAGTTGGCATCGCCATTATGGCTGCCAGTAGCACCGACTGTACAGAGAGTTGTTATAACCACCCAGGACGGCTATACGACACCCTTATTGCTGTACCTCCACTTAAATGGTCACGTGTCCTGAAGGATATCACACAGATGTCGATAGCTGGTTCCCGTATGTCACCTTTTCAATTGTTATTGCCATAACCGCCCACCACTCTGCCTTGCAATTGGCAAGGCCTTAATAAATGGACTCTATATGACGATTCTATGATTTCATCACAAGACGGTTCACTTTCTTTTCAGGGTTAGCGGTACACTGCTTGCGTCCCGAGATGATATGTCATTTGGGGTGTCACATAGAATGGCAAACATGTTAATAATTTAGACATACCGTTTGTGCCGTATGATTTTACCCTGTACACTGTATTTATTGCCATTTCCCCGTTGTGGAGTACGAAATCAAGACGAAATCATACACTCTCCAAGTCAGGAGAGACGCCCACTTTTTGTTTATTGAGCCCATATCATAGATTTTTGCCATTGGGACCAAAGAACTAGACAGTTGACGCCGATAAACGTGTATCGCAAAGGTCATTGGCTTACCTGCCATTGTAGTCGTTACACCCAGTAGTAACAGCGTAATTATCAACCCTGCAGAAAAAGTGTAAGTTGCTCGGAGTGGGGATTGGTGCAGTCTTTGACCGCTTTCTCGACGGAAACTCTTGGCCATGTTTAGCCGTCGGCAAGAATTTGAATGTAATGCTTTCTGTGAGAGTTACCGCGGCCTACTTGGTTGAGCGCAGCATCGGTCTATTGTACTGCATTTAATGTCGACAAGAGTTCACATGGGGTCAAAAATGTCAGCTAGTGAAATGTCAGTACGTGATCGTTCACGACGTCAGTGCCCTCTGGTGGCAGTCTCCCGGAATGTTATATAGAATTCTTGCTCCAATCTTGTAGGAAATTGTTTTTCATCAAAGTGCGAGTCAACAGAAAAGGGACGAGCTTAGGAGAAGCTTGTCTTCGAAGGAATTATTGACTATCGAAAACAACACCCACCTTGAAACCGCATTGGCAATGTAGACTCCTAGATTGTTCAAGTAGTTCTGAAGATGTTTCCTGCACGAAGCAATCAGGTTCTACCAGTCTCGTTGACGGACTGAAGTTTACTCATTTGGACAACAAACAAAACTACAGTAGATCAGGGCGTAGTAATTAAGAAAACAATCCAACAACAATGTCAGCAGAGAAAAATCACAAAAAACGCAGTGACAGCAATAAAGAATTTAGGTATTTAAACTCTGAATAAGTTCGCACGGAAAAATTTGTCGCCTTTGACCCAGCTCCTTGCTTTGTAATTTACCAGTCCTATAATGTGTACAAAGAAAGGCAATTTGTCTAAAATCAAGTATTCAAATAAGTGACGGAGTGTTTTCGATCATTTTTCATAGACTGGTGACAAACTGGGTGTTTATAATGAGATTACAAGGAAGGGTCTCTCGTTAAACATCCTTCTGACAGAATCGCTCGAACCGCATGCTGCTCCGTAATTCGTAGTGAGCAAAGTCGAACATATATTTATCGTTCTGTTCAAGTACCTGCTTACTGTTTTTGTTTCCTTATAATGATTGTATAGAGAAAAACATGTATCCACAGCATAAGTATAGTTTCAAGTTCACTAGTCACGAAATATTTTCGCAAAATGACCGTTATGACTCGTATCGTACGACACAATCGTACAGTGTGGCATTAAGATATTTGCGCTGCCACCTTCATATTCAGTTCAATTTGTTGTGCTACAGGATCAAACACGGCTATCAAAATGTCAGGTACTTTCGTTCTATTGGCCGGGATACCATTCTCCAGGAAATACGGAATCAGTACATGGTGTGAAACTTGATTCAATCTTTGTTTTAAAAATATGACTTATTTGTTTTTGTTTTTCAAAATTTGAAAATGGTAGTAAAGCATATATTTATTTCCCCTGTCCTCTTCAGTTGACAGATGTACTTTGAATCCATTGGTTGTTCCAAGTAGCTTCATCATTCTGCATTTTATGGTCCTTTGAATGAATGTTACAGTTATTGTCATGAATGCAAAGTTCAAGATGGCGTTTCTAATATCATTTGTAAAGGTAGTGTTGTTTTATCTGCTGGAATTATGCCATTTGCCGAGGGCAGGGCTCCTTGGCTTAAAGTGTGCCTTTGTCGGGTCATTGTCGCCTGTACTGTCGCCATCTTGGCTCATTCATGGCATTTTTACCTGACCAAATCATTGTCACCGAGTTACTCTTCTGATGAAACAGTGGTAAAATTACTGACTTTATTAATCTGTTCACACATACATCACCTCTACGATTTTTACTGCAACCATCAAATTGTATGAAATTGCTATTCTTAATAACTGTGAAAGTTCGCTCGCGACCTACCTCAATGAAAGAAAACTTATTAAAAAATCTCAGCTATCGTCCCAAAAACTTTTGATAATATTTCCATTGCCTTTGTTCTGGAGAAAAGAATTATTCTTGTTGTTCCCCGAGGTGTCCTTTAGTACAGAGTACGAGCTGTGCAAAGACACAGTTTGTACAAAATACAATTTTATTGTTGATGACTGAACTCTATTCAGGACTATCCTTCAGTTGTGAACAACATTAGGGATAATATATGCATACAAGTTGTCTTGACAATTGAAAAAATGGCATTTTTGATATGACATGGGGGATAGAACAGGAAATTGGATTTGGCAATCACAACAAAAAATAATTAAAAGTACATGACAAATTAAAGTAAAACTTAGAGTCGAAGTAAATTAAAGATCAAGCAACACACTCAGAAGACAATACACGAACGAAATAAACATACACAAGACAAAACACACAGAAAAATCCATCAGAGAAAGACGAGAAAGAAACACTCCTATTTATGAGCAGTTTGTGATTGCAAAGAAGATAATTCTTACGATATCAACCGGCAGTTGAGATTATTTTATGCCAAAGACAATTCTCGTATCAATGATGATTTCACCGTTCACATTCTGACAAGACAAACCCTTTTATCAGCGTATTGTCTCTCTCGTTCACATGATTGAATTGTGAAAGTGAACTATTTTCCACTTTCCATCAATCTTTTGCCATACACGAGTTTCCTGTGTCCGATGAGTGACTGCGCTGCCAGATCTGTTGACAACCAAAAAGGAAATAATAAATACCTAGGAAGGGAATTAAAGCAGTCGTTTCATGTTTTATCAATTGACCACAAACAGAATGGTGTTCATCGCCACCGTGTCTGAGCAATGGCTTTGAGATCAATTTCAATTACAGTACAAATACGTTTTTCTTTAGCGAGTGCAAGTCATTTCGTCAGAACTTGACATCGTTCTTGAAGATTGGATGAATACTTTAATAAAGTATATACAAAAACACGGCTAGATGGAAAATTCAATAACACATGGACTGTATATCAAAATATTACTCGATTAATAGATTTTATGTATGTATTAAGGTATTATTCACTGCAGAGTCTACGAAGATTAACTGAATATGTAGATAGCTCATGAATATGCAGATTTGTGAACAACATTAATATGCAAGAAATGTCCATTATGGTATGTAAATAACATGGAGTACTAATATATTCTTAAAGGTATACCGTCACCTGTTCCAATTTTGCCACAGTTACCATGGAAAGAGAAAATCTAACCAATCACAGATTTTAAACGGATGAAACAGCGCCCTCACATAGGCATTTTGAATACCAAGGAACGCCCCTTTGACCATATATGGGCATATTAGATTACAGGTGACTGTATACCTTTAAAGCCAAACTTTTACATGTATTTTCTCTGATGCTTCACCCATACAGTGACCAATCCAAGCTCGACTAGACAAATGGATGATGAATTTTCTGAAAATCGTATTGACAGGTGACCTTTAACCTTATACTGTACCGCCTAGGCAAGCCATGAAGCCATTATAGTACGACTACGCCGTGATAAGATTAAAATGATTAAAATGACTTCAACGAAAACAAGGCAGTATTGCTGAAGGCAATGAGTACTTGGGCCGTGATAGAGTAATTTTGAGGACAATATATACTACTATTCAAATATGGTCTTGAATTTCCTCCTGTCAATGAGGCGTTTGATTTACTGGTTATTAAACGAAGCAATGGCATGACAACGGCAAAATATGTCTAGCAACTTTTGTGGAGTTTGAGGCAGGGGTTCTTTATTTATAGCGGGAATTGCTTAAACTCCTTAAATATTCAAATTACAGCAAATTTCTTTTGTTCTCGATGGTAGATGTCTAATATTTAGATGGGCATATTTAGATTTCTACCCTATAGTTATCCCTATATACCAAAAATCGGACATCCAGCTCTATTGGCTTGCTCAGAATTAGATATGCGCATAATTAATGAGATACAATATGTGGTGTCATAAGGTGTCCCATCATACCATTTATGAAGGGTGTAGCACTTGTGGTTACTGAGTTGTGGACAAATATATATATTTGAGGTCAAAGGTCATCGAGGTCACGTGACATTTTGTCAAAATAATTGTATTGCTAAGTAATTCCTATATACCAAAAATCAGACCTCTAGCTCTATTGGCGCGCTCAAAATTATATATGCGCATAATTAATGAGGTACAATATGTGGTGTCATAAGGTGTCTTATCATACCAAATATGAAGGATGTAGCACTTGTGGTTACTGAGTTGTGGACAAATATATATATTTGAGGTCAAAGGTCATTCAGGTCACGTCACATTTTGTCATAATAATTGTATTGCTAAGTTATTCCTATATACCAAAAATCAGACCTCTAGCTCTATTTGCTCGCTCAAAATAAGATATGCACATAATTAATGAGTACAATATATGGTGTCATAAGGTGTCCTTTCATACCAAATATGAAGGGTGTAGCACTTGTGGTTACTGAGTTGTGGACAAATATGTATATTTGAGGTCAAAGGTCATTGAGGTCACGTGACGTTTTGTCAAACAAATTATTTTGTTAACTTATCCCTATATACCAGAAATCAGACCTCTTGCTCTATTGGCTCGCTCATAATTAGATATGCACATAATTAATGGAGTACAATATGTGGCATCATAAGGTGTCCCATCATACCAAATATGAAAGGTTTAGCACTTGTGGTTACTGAGTTATGGACAATAATGTATATTTGAGGTCAAAGGTCACCAAGGTCACATGATATTTTGTCAAAATGTCTGAGATATCTGCGTGAACCGATGGGACTCACTGATGGACTCACGGACGGATATGAGCCAATCTATAAGCCCCTGGACTTTATCCGTGGGGACAAAAAAACTGTGTCACTGCATCCTTTAGGCAATATGAATACGATGAGAAACTAAATTTTTATTTTTCTTGGCATCATACATGCGAGTCTATGGAGAACTGCCTTATACATGGGAGTCTATGGAGGTGTAAACTAAAAGTCCTCTAACACGGCCAAATTTGATAGCATTGTGAAACAAATCGACGTGCATCTGTATGGGGTTGGGTACTAGGCGTGAACGGACGGACGGACGCACGGACATGACCAAACCTATAAGTCCCCTCGGACTTCGTCCGTGGTGATTTAAAACAACGCAACAGTTATTACAGCTACACCGGCGGTAGCTTCATATCCAGAGCCCCGTACGGTCTGCCGCCGTCGCTTGAAAACAATCTCATGCACCCGGCCATATGGGCAGCTGGCCGGATCCACAGGCGTACGGAATGTTTCCTAGATCGTCGTCGGATGGGAAGTGACGGACACTGCATGCACCGTGAGGCCGAAGGCCGAACCTCGGTACTGTATAACAATACCAAGGTATGACGCGGAAAAATCGACCGGTGGCCCGAAACAAACGAAATAAAGCATCTACCTCAAAAAAATTACATCGACCGGTCGGAAATACCTTCAAACTTTCAAATCTTTACTCTGGTTACAGCATTTCTTTCAAATCTGCCAGTTATGGGCGATAATTAACTGTCCGGCGAGTACTCGCACTTGCATTGCCACTTCGCCATTTTGAATAGCTTTTTTACTCCCGAAAGCCTTTGCAAGTGGACGAGTGACCCTGTGAAGAGTTTGTTTACAAATGTCAGATGGCGGGATTCACAAGCATAACTTTCCCATCGTTTACGTTGATTGCCTTGTTGCCAGATAGCTGAAGTTGTATTCACTGACAGTATAAAATTTACCTAACGGTTAACGGTTGAATTTAGCGGGTGTGGGGTCACGGGGTCACTCTTCCACTCGCAAAGGCTTACGGAGTAAAAAAGCTATTCAAATGGCGAAGTGGCAATGCAAGTGCGAGTACTCGCCGGACAGTTAATTATCGCCCATAACTGGCAGATTTGAAAGAAATGCTGTAACCAGAGTAAAGATTTGAAAGTTTGAAGGTATTTCCGACCGGTCGATGTAATTTTTTTGAGGTAGATGCTTTATTTCGTTTTGTTTCGGGCCACCGGTCGATTTTTCCGCGTCATACCTGGTATTGTTATACAGTACCGAGGTTCGGCCTTCGGCCTCACGGTGCATGCAGTGTCCGTCACTTCCCATCCGACGACGATCTAGGAAACATTCCGTACGCCTGTGGCCGGATGCATGACTTCCCGGAGAAGGCGAGCTGTCACGTTCAAGCTCAGGATTATTTGTCGATCAAATTTCAGTAAATTTACCTTACCTAGATAAATTTTGTCTATAGGCTGAAATTTCGCCGAAGTTTGACAAAATTACATCGATTTTTCAGGTTCATATGCGACATTTTTGAGTTTTGAGTGCAGACAGAAATATGTTTTGAGGCAACATGGCTGCGACCCCATGTTGACCCCTAGCCCTGCGTACGATGCTATGTGCTACAGCTAACACACAGCATCGTACGCAGGGCCAGCGAGAGAGTTGCCGACATCGACGGTTATTTACGAGAAGTGAATAAAGACTGTCATTTTTGGAAGCGATCGAGTAGCTGAGGTAGGCTGGGATACGACTTGGGCCCAAGAACGCTGAATTTCGGCAGTAATTTGGCTTTTTACGTCAAGTCCCAAATGGATTTGAAGTCACCGACCCAACGTACGGGTCTTTGCAGGGCTGTGGTGAGCGGGCGGTTAGCTGTAGCGGAACACACAGCATCGTACGCAGGGCTAGTTGACCCCCAAGTGAAAATGTGTTCGCGATCAATCTTCCTATATTTTTTTCAGAATTTTCAACAAAATCATTGCTTCTTACATCTTTTGTAAAATATAAAATACTAAAATATAACTGCGATGTGCCATGTCTCCAGATTTCTAAAATATCGTTCGTTGACCGTTCGACGCAAACTTGTGACGCAGTTGAAATTCAATACTGACCGCCAAATAATCTTAATGAGACGAGATCAGTCTAGACATCCTCCAAATTATCCAACCATTCGCATTGGAGTTCAGCTCGCTTAGAGTATCATAACATTTTTCGGCCTTCTTTTAGATCGACCCTAATATCTCCCATTTAGGAAATAAATACACAAGCTACCTCGACAAAACTTCGTGCACCATCCAAGACCAAACGCACTACAAATCTGTCTTGACGTCATCATCTCCTTACATGGTAATCGGCATACCGTATTTTTTAGCAAAGGGGACACAGAATACGTCGGCGTATTCAGTTTCAAACGTATTACATTGTGTGATGTTGTCAAAAAAAAGTCATGTTACTGCAGTGGTATAAATTACAAAACACAAAAGTTCAAATCAGTTTATTTGGACTGGCTTTACCCAACTTTCATATTGTTTCTTATGCCAGATTTGACCACGTGCTTACTGGCGACCCCTTTTCATGCAAATTTTGTGTCAAATGATGTGTTCCCCTGGAAAAACAAACGTACGATTTCTAAATGAAGGAGGCGAAATTTGCCCTCAAGACTCGAAACCACCCCTTATGGGGTGTACCTAGCTATTTTTAACGAGCTTCTCGAATCTGCAGCTCTATTTCGAAATGATGGTCTGGTTTTCTCAGCTCAAGGATAAGTGTTCTCCATTGCTGTGGGCATTACTATTCTCAACCGGGGGTGCAGTTTCCAGTCGTAATGTTTTTCATTGTGTCCGGGATATAAAACCTTTCCTTTTCAAACTTTCTCTTTGATTAACACTAATCCACATCTTGTCAGTGATTAAACATGTTTCAAGTTTAAATGTTAAATTCTGGTCTCGAGCCCTCCTGTTCGACCAAACCGAATTACCCCTCCCACTTTGGCTCGTCCAGTGGGTGTAGCAAGGGTCGTGCCATCGCCTAGTAAACGGAGGGTGCATTAATTGTTGCATTTCGATGCACATTTTGATTATATTCAGAAGATTTTGTGGCAAAAACTCAGATAGAGAAGCATTTATATTCACATCTCACTTATTCAAGACTGGCTGAGAGCAGCACTTCCATTCAGTTAACATCATTACGCCATTTATTATGCCAAGAAAGATGAAGCCAATACATTTTGCCCTCCCTGGTCTCAGCCAGAAATGGTTATACCTTACAGTTTTTCCCACGGAATGAAAACAAATGTACTTGGGCTGAGGCCCAAGTACAACAAGATGAACACCATAACACTTTGAAAACAATAAAAATGTGATTCATTACCAAAAGAATTTTGACAACGAAGTATTTTGATGTCTATCTCATGAAGACTGTCTTTTGAATGTCTTAGGGAAACTTACTCAGTCATTCTCTGCCTCAGTCTGACGTAAGCAATACAAGCTGCATCTGGACCAATCACGTGCACACGGGGGTTTACTATGGTTACAGCACAATTTTCTGTAGGGGCTGGAGAAAGACAAATATGGCAACATTGATTTCAAATTCAAAGTGCGACAAAATTAATATCTAGGTAAATAAAAACTTTCTTGGGTGATTGCATTGTAGTCAAATCTCAGAGGTCACGTCCTCATAGTTGGTCCACGACAAGGCAGGCACCCCTCTGTTGTGGTCAGCAAGCATCTGCTAATGGTTGTATTTTGTAGAATTACCTCAATGCGCAACAAATCTGACCGAATTACACAAGTGTTGATAAAGTAAGATCAATATATGAGTTTTAATTTCACTGGTGCCATACTCAAAGATTTCTGTGTCACTGACATTTCAGATATGCAATATCATAATTATAATAAAACCCTGATGCTAATTTTGGCTTTATGCTTCTCTCTTCCTATACTAATTATTAAGGTAGCACGCACCTTGAAAGTGAAAGACTTAAACTTTTGCTCAAACTTTCCTTAAATAATCTTTTAACCACTCTATTTCAAAATCAATAATAAAAATCGGGGGTCACCATGCAAAATTTGGTACTAGAGAAACAAATAACCCAAAATTTACCGCTATTTAAAATTCAAAATGGCTGCCATCCCTGTGTTAACTCTATAAAGAACAATATATTTTTTTGAATTTTGGAAGACTAAGCAAGAGAAAAGTTTTCTTCCACCAAGAGCTTTAAAATGAACCCCAACAAGTGGTAGATCAGAAAAGAATTGTAAAAGTTTGAGAGTCCGAATATCTGTCCCCGAGGCGCGTTCTACCTTAAGTGTTTCACCGACCCGAAATTAATGCCACAACAACCCTATCTATGCAAAGGCTTCTTGTACATAGTGATAATTGTTCTTGGCCCCTTATGTGAGGACCACTCACATATTTGGTTGTATTCTGTGTAACCTTTGATAAATACACCAGTTTTTGTAAATGTAAATTTAATTTATGGCTAAACAAAGTTCTCAGCGTGAAGATTAACTATCAAAAATCCACCCTTTGGGAGAAGCTGTATTACAGAATCCTATCTTCTCAGACAATGCATGATGTGTGTGATTAGAATTACGAACGTAGATATTGACCTTTTACCCCACTTGACAAGCATGTAGGTCACTCCAGCTTGGTCACCCTTGAATCTTTTGACAAATATCAATAATTTCCTTTATGAGATTAATCTACTATAGAGTGCAACAGACTGGTAAAGTTTGGTAATATATTATTTTGATAGAAGTAAACGTTTCACTTACTCTTGCCAAAGTAAAACTTTTGAAAGTCCAATCCTTCGGCGAGATGACCCTCTGTGCAGGGTTCAAAACAAGAAACGTTTGACGCCAACTTGTCACTGTTGAATAGGAAATTTTGAAAGACCAAGGAATTTGATAAAATTGCACAAATAAGGCATATAATAGGGAGCCTTCAGTAATTACAAGGGGGGTGGGCCGGGGGAACTGGGGGAGGGTCACTTTTTAGAAAACAGTTCAAGGGGGAGGGTCACTTTTTATAAACCTATCTTGGGGGGAGGGTCACTTTTGACAGAAGCTGATTTTATGGCCAAAACTTTGATTGTCCGTGTGATGTTTCCTGAATAGGAAATCACCAACAAAATAGGTACACACTTATAGACCGCCATGCATAGTGAATTGACATTTTGGTGAAATTTCAAAATCAAGTTTCTTACACAACCATAGACTTGTAACCACTCTAGTCTAATCAAGAACAATAATCTAAATAGTCTAGCATACAGAAATGCACAGATTTACCTAATTTTGTACTGAAAAAAAATTATTCATAGTTTCATCATAGACCCCATGCATAGTGAATCGACATTTTGGTGAAATTCCAAAATCAAGTTTCTTACACAACCATGGACTTGTAACCACTCTAGTCTAATGAAGAACAATAATGTGAATAATCAAGCATACATAAATGCACAGATTTATCTAATTTTGTACTGAAAAAAAATTATTCATAGTTTCATCATAGACCCCATGCATAGTGAATCAACATTTCAGCGAAATTCCAAAATCAAATTTCTTACCCAACCATAGACTTGTAACCACTCTAGTCTAATCAAGAACATTAATATCAATAATCAAGAGTACACAAATGCAAAGATATACCTATTTTTGTATTGGAAAAAACTATTCATAATTTCATCATAGACACCATGGATAGTGAACCAACTTTTTAGATGGAATTCAGAAATCAGTTTCTTGTACACAAATGCACATTTTACTTCCCTATTTAAGCAAAGTACATTTAAATACATTATCAAACATGTATAATATACAGATATAACATATTTAGTGGGGGTAAATTGTCAATAATTTGCCTGATAGACTCCATGTATTATGATTTGAAATATTTGGATGAAGCACTAAATCAGCCACATCTTGCCTTCTTATAGTTGCACAAAAGATGGTGACCCTCCCTCAAATGTATGAAATAAAATATCTCTTTAAAAATCCTTGCGTGATAAATTGTGACTGGCCCTCCAAAAACACCAGCCCTCCCCTCTGTATTTTGTCCCTAACATAACGATTGAATCAATTGTTATGTAAATTAGCTGATACTGTTTTAGTTATTCTTGGGGAGAATAACGCAGTGGTTGGGGGGGTCACGTTTTAGAATGTGGGACAAGGGGGAGGGTCACATTTTAGACAGGAGGATAGGGGGGAGGGTCACATTTTACGGTACAGGTGTGTGCGAAATTCCCCCGGCCCACCCCCTGTAATTACTGAAGACTCCCTAACTGTAGAGAAAGACACGTAGACCCAATTTTAATGGCCATGGACACAACAAAGACTAAGATCAGGCGACGTTCAAAATTTTGCGGAAACGTTTAAACATTTAAGAGGAAATGAAGCATTGATACTTTTATTACTGTCATTACATATTTTTTACATTTTTCCTTATTCATGTTTCACCATTATGCACACCAACTCGCAAACATTACAGTAAGTTTCAGTCTTTTATTGCCATCTTTACTTTGATCTTCTTGCGGCAATAAATCACTGCTTAGTTACGACCAGGATGCTCCGTTATTGAAGTACTGGGTAACTTAACCCTTTGAGTGCTGTAATTTTTTCCCTCCAAAATTCAGTGCAACATTTTACCGATTTTTATAAATTTTTCTGCAATCGTTTGGATAATTTTGGATTAAATGGATATCACATCTCTTTGGCTGAAGGTTTTTATCAAAATTTTGGCAGGAATCTGAAAAAAATTGACTGGGGTATATTTTATGAAGATGACAAAAATTGACTTTGGCGCTCAAAGGGTTCTAATGTTAGAAATACCATGAACCTACCTACCTGTAGGCATTATAGTCTTTCCGGTCTATCGCGCCTAGGAATTCTTTAGTCAGTTTGATTATTTCCTCTTGAAGATCTTCATGTAAATAAAAACAATATTTTTAATGTTTTATGTTTGTGATAGAGAAAAGTAATATGCTGCTGATAATGCCATGATATTTAAAAAGACATATCCCAAGGGATTAGATGTATGATGTTTACCAAGGTTTGGATATTCACTGAAACTGTAATTCAGTATGGGTAAATTTAACTCCGTTAACATGCCTCTGTAAAGCAGGGTAAGTAGGTCGGAGGAAAAGTTTTTTTATTTTTATTTTTGTTGATCGTGAACCATAGAATACCGTGGGATTTAGAGAATATACTCGAAATTTTTGAAAATACGACAAAATGTCCAGGGCCGAAGGATTTTCCTACTCCAAGGGTAGGCGGGCTATCAAAAATGCAAATTTTTTTTTTTATTTGGCCTAAAAATAGTGATCCTTATTCTTTAATTCAGAAGAACGCCCCCTGTGAGTGTGAATGTGTATATTTATGCCTTTCGATTGTCTATCTGTACGCCAAGCTGCACGCCTGGGCAAGCAGTATGCTTGTCATATTTTCAATTTACTGTGACCTGCCATAAAGCCCCATTGCCTGTATCATTTTGTATTGCTTTCGATGACTTGGTTTCAAATCAAAAGCACCTTATTTAAAGTGTGACCACACATTTTGTTTCTCAAACATTGGCAACAAACGTAAAAGTTAGATTTTCACAATTAATTTTTTACTCGTAAGTCATATATGGCCGCTGCGAAATGAAACAATGAACGATCGACCGAATACATCGCCATTGAAACGGTGGTATTTTCAAAAACAATATGGCTTAATAATGGGAATAAAAAACAACGCAAAGCACAACAGGAAAAGCTATTACGGTTTTTTATTTGAAAGGAAAATAAGATTTATTCACAAATAATTACTTTGATTGAAGATGTACCAGGCGCCAAATGTAAAATAATTATTTTACACATTAGAAGAACATATTCATACGAAAAGGGTGTATTTGCATGTATTTATCAATAAAAATAAACTACTATAGCATAAGTATAAATAAATCAATACAGACATAAGTAAATACATATATGAGTGAAAAAACATACATATATGTGAACCAATTCACACAAGACATGAAGACAGACACATACATACATACATACGTGCATACGTACGTGCATACATACATACATACGTACGTGCATACATACATACATACATACATACATACATACATACATACATACATACATACATACATACATACATACATACATACATACATTCATACATACATACATACATACATACATACATGCACTCACGCACGCACATACATACGTGCATACGTACGTGCATACATACATACATACATACATACATACATACATACATACATACATACATACATACATACATACATACATACATACATACATGCATGCATGCACTCACGCACGCACGCACGCACATACATACATACATACATACATACATACATACATACATACATACATACATACATATACACACATACAGGATCGAAAAGTTTACATGAGGGGAACGAAGTACGCATGCGTATATCCAGTCGCACACACACACACTCACACACACACACACACACCGCTACTCGGAAAAGTTTACATGAGGGGGAACGAAATACGCATGCGTATATCTACTCGCACACACACACACTGCTTCTGAAAAGTTTACATGAGGGGGAACGAAGTACGCATGCGTATATCCACTCGCACACACACACTTACACACACACACACACACACACAACAAACACAAAACACACATTGCTACTCTCTCTGAGATACACACACTGACGCGACGATCTGCAGGCCCGGAAGTGCCACACCGGGGAGCTCACTCCTAACTCGGACTCTACGTACCTCGCGGCGTCGAAGGCTAGTGACGATGACAAAGATGTGCGACACTTTTTCTCTTTCTTGCCTTTGTGTCGTGAGTCGGGTTCGTACAGGGCTTTACACAGTGGTAAAGTGGTAGTCGGCCTGAGTAATACTACACTGCTTAGAGGCCCCGTAAGGGTTTCTGACTTAATGGTACCTGCCATGCCGGCGAAGTTCTGCTGGGGTTAACGGCCCAACCCAGGCCAATAAAACACTGGGAGTCGTGTATTACAGCTCTCTGCCATTCGGCTTATATTCTTTAATGGTTAAATACAGCATTCAACAGGAACAACAGCAACAGCTTACTGGAACTTAAGCAACAGCTTTACTGCTAAACTCTCTGCTCTCTAAACTCTCTGCTTACTTTACTCAGGATCGTACGTAGTTCCACTCAGCAGGGAATGAATGTCTGGAATGCCAAGTATGCCCACTGGAACTAGACAGCAACGGAGTACGGAGAACCAGTCCGGGTCAGCTCCAAAATTGGAGACGCTATACCATAATATTTTCCCCCTCTCATTAGCCAATCAGCGACCAGCGCGCCATCAGTAAAAATTATATTTCCTGGCAACCTCCACATGCGTCCTTCGTTACGTACGCCATACTGTGTCGAACTCCCGCGCCGTATTCTGTCACAATGTCGAACAGTTGTGTGGCCACTCTGTCAAAACACAATTTCAAAATCGCGTACCAGTTTTATTCTGGCTAAGACAACCAAACCCCATATATCGCTGTGATTCCTAGACTCTGGCTTGAAGTCCTGCGAAATATAAATCGTGTACCTACACAGATCGTTCAGAATACCCCATTTGTATCGGAGATGGCAGCGATACAAATTCTACCGTATGGGGAACAGTTGTGTGGCCACTCTGTCGACACATTTTCAAAATCGCGTACCATTTTTAGTCTGCGTTTGACAACTACAAAACAGGTATCGTTTTAAAGCTCTGACATTGCTCTTCTTTCTTGCAAAATTTTATACGCGTACCTACACAAATAACCTTTATAACAGTATTTCTAATAGAGATGACGAACATCGACAAAATGATTCTCGGTACTTGAGCGAAATCGATAAACTGGGGGTAGAAATGAATCGTCAATATTTCGAATATTTGTTCACTAATCGGACTCCTTGTTGGACATGACCTTCTGCAGAACACGTGGATTATGTTGACTGTCGAAATTCGTCGAAATTCACAAGACAGGGGCTTAATAAGCGGCCCAAAACTGCCGATCACACTTGGTGGGTAATTTGTGACCAAGCGTGACCTGTACTTTATTAATGATGTAATCTGGTCGATGATTGGCTGAATGCCGGAATACATTATCATAATGAGTCTCCAATTTTGGAGCTGACCCGGACTGAGAACTGGAATTTTCAAACTAATATTAAGAGCCACTGTGTATTTTCTAATAAACTCATTTTCACGCCTACGACATTTTAGTGCCTGATGTACAAGGCAGTGGTATTTTTTTACGAATTTTCATTAGTTCTACGCGTGAATTTTTTGATCGAAAAATTGATGCTTTGTAAAGTTTGGTCAAACATCAAATGTATTCACTTTTCCCCGGACGTTTTTTGATGAAAGTCATATGGTCAACCCGGTCAATGTAGTATCATTCGACTCTTAAGGGGAGAACCATTTGATTTCTGGGGGGGATATGGAGGATTTTGAGAAAAAAAAATTTGTCACCAGGTGAGAGAGAAGAAAAAAAAAATTGATCCTGTCATGGCCTGAGAAAAAAAAAATTGTCAGAACAGACAGAAGAGAAAAAAAAAATTGTCACAATGCACCAGAAATAAGCAAAATTTGGAAACCTTATTCTCATGTATTCTTTGCCGGCGCGCCGCCATAGGCGGCGCAAATGTTTTACCACAAGCAATTCTTATGTTTCTTTTCCCAGCACTTATGATATAAGCATGCACTACATAGGTCTACTTTACACCTCAGTACACTCAATGTTTTCCTTCCCTTTTCTGACCCAAGAAATCATTTTTCAGGATTTCTGTTGCAATATCTCAATGGCATAGGCACTATCTAAAGGGGACTATTTGACTTCTGTAAATTGTGAAAATTTAAAACACAAGACAGGATTTAATAAAGTAGTGTAAAAACCAATATATTTTTTCAATATAAATTTGTTAGAAAGATGTACCTTCACAATGAAAAATTGAGGAACAACAAATATAATGAAATACAATGTGTGAGCCTTGTTTTTCTGACCACAAACACCGGATCGCAAACATACCATATCCAGGCTTTTCATTAGAAGCTGGCAGCTGGAGAAATGACACAAGAAGGTCACAGATTTTCCGTTCCTGTATATTCATTTGTCTTCAGTCTCTGGCAAACAGAACTGTTTTTCACAAATTGTATTGTCATTGTTTGGTTGTTGAATATTGTGACTCAAAAACTGATCATGCAAAAAATGTAAAAAATATCAGTGTTCAATGTCATTTTCAAACAGTTTTACCGAGTGCAAAATAAACTGAAACTCCTCTCAGATTGCACCATTAAACACATCAATTTCTCAAAATTTCCAATACGAGAGGGGGAATCCCCCTCTCGTGCTCTCCCCCTTGGGGTATTCTAACAGTTTCACTTAGTAAAAAAATTAAAAACTCCTCTCAGACTGCACCATTGCACACATCAATATCTTAAAAATGTCCATGCAAGATAGGGGAAAGCCCCTGTGACACTTTCCCCCTAAGCCTCTCTCATGTTCTCCACCTGTACTTTCAAATTCTGCCTGGTCAGATATCCTAGTGAAAACCCTGTCATAATATCCATCCAAATTAAACAATATACTATATGATTAGATACTGCGTGATCTTTTATATCTTTATTTTATTGTGACTTTGAATTTCATTTTGATGTGTTCACCTTTTTTTAACCATCATGAGATAACTGATGATAGTCTAGCAGGGTACATCAGGATTTCAAAGGTCTTTACTGTTGCTGTATTTTGTAAATTTTACAATTACATGTATTGGTATTTAACTTTTCTAAGTGGGAGGATCTGTCAAAATTTCAGAGTTAGAGATGGAGGTTACTCAAATTCATCATGGTTGGCGAAGGGGGGGGGTCAATTGAAATTTCGGAGTTTCAGGCTGTAAATAATGCCCAATGACGGCTCCCTTATATACAACGCATTACAAACTTGAAAAAAAAAATTTGCACTGCTACTCAATTCAAAAAAAAAAAAATTGATGCAGGTCTGACAGTAGAAAAAAAAAATTGCTGTCACTCTGACAGGAAAAAAAAATTTGCTCCCATACCCTCTTCCTCCATACCCCCCCCCCGAAATAAAATGGTTCTCCCCTAATGGTACGAAATGTGTCAAACTGTCATCCGACCCCTATCGACCCCTAGCGTTTTCACGTAATGGGGGCTTTCTTTCTGCCTACTTTTAGTGATTTTCTAAAATGTGGACGCCTTATGTAAACATAGCCAGGCCGTCAGGCCTGCAGTTGAGGACCGGGGCAGCAGGTCACCTCGACCCCTGTCCGTTTCGACCCAAGTAATTCACACCCTCTTGTCGTTGTTTGTGGTCAAATCAATCCCGGTGCCTTAGTCACTTCGACCTCAGTCAGTTTTCATGTTACATGTACCTGACAACGTTTTACTGAGTACATTATGCAACTTGTTTCTGTGAGAAAAACTGCTGGCTTCGCTACAACAATCCACGGGGTAGCTGTGATATCGCAGCGGTACTTGTGGCGTGTCGAACGCGCTCGGGTCAATGGTTTGGGGTCATCGCCACAGTCCTGTGGCGATGACCCCAGTGACTCGATCGCGTTCGCCACGAGTACCGCTGCGATATCACAGCTATCCACGGGGCTGTGAACACTCTGATACTTGTGGGAGCCTGGGGTACCCCGGCCCCATTGTCATTTACTGACTGGGGAACGTGTCTCACTGAAGTACGGATGGATAAAGCATGTCATTTACTGATTTTTGGAAATAAAGCATTCGTCATTATCGCAATTGCTTGCCATATGCGGCAAGATTGGATGAGCGAGGCCGGTCCGCTCGCCTTGGTGTCTTGACGCCAAATGAGCCTATTTCCGGTTTAGGCGTTGGGCTTACAGCAATGCATTATAGGATATCTTCCAGGGCGGCGTGGATCAGTGTGTGTGTGTGTGCGAGTAGATATACGCATGCGTATTTCGTTCCCCCTCATGTAAACTTTTCAGAGCAGTGTGTGTGTGTGTGTGCGAGTAGATATACGCATGCGTATTTCGTTCCCCCTCATGTAAACTTTTCCGAGTAGCAGTGTGTGTGTGTGCGAGTGGATATACGCAAGCGTATGTATATATGTATGTATGTATGTATATGTATGTATGTATGTATGTATGTATGTATTTATGTATGTATGTATGTATGTATGTATGTATGTATGTATGTATGTATGTATGTATGTATGTATTTATGTATGTATGTATGTATGTATGTATGTATATGAGTGTGTGGGTTTGTGTGTATGTGCGTGCGTGCGTGCATGAGTGCATATGGGCTATGTATGTATGTATGTATGTATGTATGTGCGTGCGTGCGTGCATGAGTGCATATGGGCTTGTGTATGTATGTATGTATGTATGTATGTATGTATGTATGTATGTATGTATGTATGTATGTATGTGCGTGCGTGCGTGAGTGCATGTATGTATGTATGTATGAATGTATGTATGTATGTATGTATGTATGTATGTATGTATGTATGTATGTATGTATGTATGTATGTATGTATGTATGTATGTATGTATGTATGTATGTATGCACGTACGTATGCACGTATGTATGTATATGTCTGTCTTCATAGGTCTTGTGTGAATTGGTTCACATATATGTATGTTTTTTCACTCATATATGTATTTACTTATGTCTGTATTGATTTATTTATACTTATGCTATAGTAGTTTTTTATTGATAAATGCATGCAAATACACCCTTTTCGTATGAATATGTTCTTCTAATGTGTAAAATAATTATTTTACATTTGGCGCCTGGTAAAGATGTGACTATCACCAACATGAAGTACCATGTCTACATAACTGAATAAGTAAAGCAAACGAGAAAACGAACATGTCAGCACGACTTGCTATGAGAGCTTGTTTTTTGAAAGGAAAGTAACATTTATTCACAAATTGTGACTTTGATAGTAGATATGTCTGTCGTAAAAATAAATCATTTTGTCTACGTAACTGTAAATAAGCAAAACAAACGAGAAAAGTACAAAGAATATTTTGAACAACAAAGTGACAATAACATAATGTCAACAGTGTAGTTTAACCGTCAAAATGAGTCACGGTTGAAGGGGCATCCTTTACCAACAAGCACACCATTAACTCAGTTGCATCAAATTTGCAGGGGGCTGTTTTATCTGTTACGGGGCTATTACGGGGTTTAAATATATGCAATATATACAGCGCCCTCGCATGGCAAACTTTAGAAACCCTTTTGTCTACACAACCTTGTCCGTTCTTTCATGCTTTATTGTGATATATTGAGACCTTTTCCGGGTGCCTTCATTTCGGGTCCCTTTAACCAAGGACAAGTGTATTGACTGAAGTTCCAAAGACACGCGCGAGACACGTGTCTCAAGGTCTATTAAAGAAGCAGGCAAAGCAGACTTACTCTGCAAACAGTAGATGAAATATTAGAAATGACACAATACCTTACCTACAAAATGCAAATCAGGCACGTAGTTTTCACTTTGGCAAATGGCTTGTGTCAATTACAATGAATACGAGCTGTTTTAGTAGAGTTCAAGGGCATGGTCATGGGGAGGAAATACCGCTCGTGTTGTTTGGTTTTCGCTCAGCCAGTACACCATAATTATGGTCATTTCGCATATTTGGCAGCGAGAATAAACTCTCACGCCGTTAGAAAAGACGCCTGACATTTGCTCATAGAACATGACGCATGCGGGGCCTACATATACGCTTTTTAAAGCCACAAATTAACAGATGGGAGACGCCGATAAATGTGTATCGGAAAGGTCACTTGCTTACCTGCCATTGTAGTCGCTATACCCAGTTGTAGCAGTGTGAAGTTAATAAACCTTGCTGTATTCGGTAGCTAAAGATTAACATTTGACCCCACTGTGCGTTAGGCAAAAATTGAATAGAACAGTATGACAGGTAAACAGGCGTGGTGTGGTCAGGTCAGCGTCGGTTGAATTTTAAACCCTCATGTCTAATAAAAAATTGGGTCATGTCGTGAACCTCCCATACGCATATGTTACGAGCCTGGTTCCCTGTCCCCTTTCTAACGCTGCTGGCGCTGAGCAGCGCAGCCAGCCGTAGAAATGGGACTGGGGACCAGACCAACTCGTCCGTCAGACGGCCACGGGCGTTGCTTGCAGTCTCTCTCATAAGTTAGTAATTTTTTTCAAGGAAAAACTTAACTTAATCTGTGCCAAAAAGATAACTTTAAAAATATGCTCGACTATCGCAAAGTACCTTGATACAGTGATAGTGATATAATCTTGAATATTTTTCGAATAATTACCGGAGTTTTCAGCAGAGGGTTGTCAGACTCAATCGGTCTTATGTGCAAAAATAAAAACGACACAAACACACAAAAGTGCAGCAAAGCAGAGAGAAGTACTTAAAGGGGAAGGTTCTGTATCAGCCTTATCTCTGAGCAAATTGACAAACTGTGCACAACTTTCAAAGGAGAACAAAGGACTACAATCACATAAACAAGTCAATGTAAACAGCCACTTTCAACCGACGCTGACCTGACCAGACCACGTCAAACAACACGAGCGGTATTTCCTCGCCATGACCATGCCCTTGCACTCTACTAAAACAGCTCGTATTCATTCAATTTTTTATTAGACATGAGGGTTTAAAATTCAACCGACGCTGACCTGACCACACCACGCCTGTTGAAAATTACCCCTTTAAACGAACAATCCAACTACAAAAATAAGCTTTTCAAACGACCCAAAAATTTACATTAGAAAGTCTATCCACGTTTATATGTTAATTTCTCTTTGGGAGCACTCCCCCCCCCATCGATTAACAAAAAATATCAACTATCTGCAAACTATTAAAAGTAAAACAAAATATGATTAATTCACCAAGAATAAACATGCATATCATACACAGAGTGCAGTGTTTGCAAACCAATGTTTATTATTCAAACAGTCTTTTCTTGAGAAGAAGAATAAGATATAATCTTTTTCTATAATAGAAATGAGGAAAATATCTTCAACCCGTTCACCATTTTTTCCTGAGACATGGCTATAAACTTAAGGAGCAAACCATATTTTTGTAAAATGTTTAACTCCATATTGCATTCAAATTAAGAACTAGTACACTACTTCTCAGAGTAGAACATGACAATTTACATAGAACACGATTGGAACTCATTTGGGAGAATATGGTCTTTTAATTGTTCAAAATTTATCGAAAGTGGAAATTGCCCTATAGTTGAAACTTGCAATATTACAAATTATCCATAAAATCAAGTTAATTGCAAAAAAGGTAGATGATCTTACATTTGCTGAAAAAACAATATGACTACAATATCCTACACTCCATGACTACAATATCCTACACTCCAAAATTAGTTCCCATCGTATTGTAGCTGTAATTTGAATTATTTATCCTTAATTGACTCAGGTTTGTTTTTGCAACCATTGCTCTAGGAAGACTTTGAACGATGAAGATGAATAAGTTTCCAATGGCCATCAATTTTTTGCAATACACGGGTTTCCTCTGACCGAACCGTTTCAGCTTCAGTCCTGTAGACAACAGAGAAAAACAATCGCCATGTTAACAAACCATGGATAGCAAAGAAATATGTTCGTGCACGGTACTATTAGTTTTTTTGATAAGGCATGAAGAGGTATCTTGGCTGGTGGGCAGTAAATGACGATTTGGTCGATTTTTTCTCATCAATACCAAATTCTGTTGTGCGGACAACTTTGAAAAAAGGGCCTATAAACGGGTGGAGAAGGATTCGCCTGTTTGCGAGGGTCTGAGGAGTGAAAGACAAACATATTGCGGGGAGCTCTGTCTGTATGATTGGATAGCAGAGAGTCTTCTGGTGTGGGCAGGAAGAGATCAACTGTGAAGCAGGACAGGACATTTCTGATCGTAAATATAAAGGACAGGCGTGCTTTCGAACACATTTCACTTTATCAAGTAATGCTCAATTTGTTCAAGGTATCGTTTGATAGTGTATTTATGTACATAAACATCTTTGGTTACATTATCTTGTACTTGGCCGGGTCACTGTCTCAGATGAACAGATGTTATCACATTTCGATGAGTGAAAATTGAAGTTAAAAATAGTAATTGTCACCGACTGTACAAAAGCAAATTGAAGTTCATAAACAGTTTAACAATTACAATGTTTATGTGCTTCTTGAGCAAGCATAGAATGTACAAGGGAGATTTTTGTATATCACATATTCACCAGATAGATGAAACAGGAAGAACGCGTCCCATTCTATCCTTCTCAGGTTAACAGCCATCCATGTGCGACATTAGTTAATGTCGGTCTAACAATAACAAACGATTCCATGCAACTAACATGTGAAACGTGGTACCGCTGTACATATGAAAAATGAAATCCCTTGATCTCATGGACTTCTTACGGAGTTTCCTGATGTCCGTCTTTGAAGTATGACTTACCCCACCATTCTCTGCCTCAGTCTGACGTACGCAATGCAGGCTACATCTTTGCCAAACAGATGAACACATGGGTTTACAATAGTAGTTGGGCCGTCAAAAACAGCATCTATCGAGGGAAAGAGCCGGTAACACCAATTAGAAAAGAAAGCCCAATAAGCTTTAAGTTTTGATGTTTTCAAGTATACATGTTTTCACCTTTTGCAAAATACATCTTCTTGTATTACACCCAAAATCACGTACAAATGTCTTGTGTTCGGTTTATGGATAAAATTTCTTTTCAATGGTGACCACTTGTTGCAGTTGGCAACTGATTTTTCCTAAAAAAAACAAACACTTTTAATATTCGTCTCTCAGTATTCCTAAGTTTAGCACTTTAGAATTCATTTCTATTATTTTCTGATTTTTAAAGGCTACATAACTTTCACAAGTCAAGTCTATTTGGAAAAGAAAAAAACAACGAACCCAAAAATACCACAAGAATACCACATTCACAAAAGCATTCCACTATAAATACTTTATTCTCGTATTCACTCTTTTTGTAATAATTCTTAAACACTTCCTTTAGAAAACGTTCTATACATTTTTCATTCAACATTGTCTTATATACTACAAAGGTAGCAATATTAAACACCTATTGCCTGGTTATGAGGGCTATAGCGCCCGTCTATTACCCCGAGGGGCCGTGTGTTACCAGAAACACATCGCTATTCCCCAAGGCCGTAGGCCGAGGGGTATAGCGATGTGTTTCTCGTAACGCATGGCCCCTCGGGGTAATAGACGGGCGCTATAGCCCGAATAAAGACCAGGCTATAGGTGTTTTATAACACACCACATGCTCATGTTGTATTGTTATATAGTTTTTAATGTGTTTTGATAATTTGTACCGCATCAATCCATTGTGACAAGTTTACTTGGCGATGTTTCCACAGCGGTTTCAGTTGTACGTGGTACCACTTTCTTTCAAAAAATATTCTAAGCATACCTAGAGACATCCTTAGTTGCACTTCAATCTTTTCCGTCGATGAGCTGTTCAAGTTCCTACGCAGTTAGAATGTTGGAAAATGTTGGAAAATCTGTTTTGGAGAATGTGTCGTAACCTATCCCGGACGCACATCACGTTCTAGTCACCCACCATTGTTGCAAAGCTGAAGACGACACTACGGTCACGTGACCGGGCACTTTTCCAAAATGGGTCAAAACTATTTCCCTAGGGAAAAAGCTTTTCAAAAAATACCTCTGACGTCACTTTTGTCGATCCGGTGGGGACTAGACGTATCTATTTTCTCGTCACGTGACGTATTCTGGCCAATCGCGACACGGAATGAGCATGTGGCGTGTTATAATTATAACTATATTATACTCATTAAACCTAATATCAAAATCTAACATATAACCATGTGTTTCCAAAGCATTAGAAAGTTTGTTTTCAAACCATATTTATAATCTCATTCACTTTTTGCCAGAAACGCAATGTAGTGATACACTTAAACAGAAAATGTTCCCAATCGCCTTTTTTATGATATGCTTCACTCTCTCAAAAATAATCTGCTATTTTCCATTTCCACAAATTATACCTATGTGGTAACTTATTATGTAACATAAAATAATAAAACTTATATCACCTTTAGCTTAAAATTGTTCTAATATTGCTAGGCAAAGTTGTAATAGAAATCTTTAAAAAAGCAATGTAATATATTTCTCCATTTGCTATCATCACATCTAGCTCATCAACATGTCTATTCTTGTTTTTTTACCCATATCATCCTTTTTAAATTATTTCCATCACCGCGAACCAAAACTTTGGAATAGCCATTTTCGACACTTTTAGTTGTGAAAACCACTCTCAAATAAACTTTCTGGCGAGAAAATTGCTGTTAGTACAATAATCCGTTGTCGAAATTATAGCACTGCATATTGCACAAAATGCATCGTGTTGTATTGATAATACTTTATATTTCATAAACCAACGTAAGGAGAAGAATGAGAAAATATGTACATTATATAGAACATCATAAATGAAAAAATGTCTTCAAAATTTAAAGGTATACAGTCACCTGTAATCTAAATATGCCCTTATATGGTCAAAGGGGCGTTCCTTGTTATTCAAAATGCCCATGTGAGGGCGCTGTTTTAAAAAGTGGCCACCCGCTTAAAATCTGTGATTGGTTAGATTTTCTCTTTCCATGGTAACTGTGGCAAAATTGGAACAGGTGACAGTATACCTTTAAAGGTGTTACGCCTTCAAGGAAAAAGCAAATATCCCTGAACTACAATGCCCTGATCACCTGTTTCCAACGTTGCATTCCTTGTTTTGAGCTCTCACCTGTGAATTTCAAAACTATACTTGGCAATATTGATTGGACTTAGGAAAAGTTAATGGATGGACATGCTACAGTCACAAAAACACATAACTGCATATGTTATATTCGTCCATCTTTTCGAAATAAATCTTACTGAAAACACTGTTATTATTCCAGCAAGCGGAAAGATTGGCCCAATGGATGGTTTTTAAGCAGTGACATTCGCAAAGCAGCATTTTCACTTACAGTGGTCAGAGTAATACTTATGGAAGTCCAATCCTTCAACAAGATGACCCCTGGTCTCCGGTTCGAAAGCCGATAGGTGTGGCACTGTCATCTTGCTATGTAAACAGACAAAGGACAGCGTGTGAGATTTGTAGCATAGTAACCCTTTAATAGAAAATTTTGAACCTTTCCTTGTCATATTTTAGGGCTACTGCATTCAAACATTTATGTGGAAAAAGTTTCAGAGCTCGCTATATCTCTTCAAGAATTCTCAGTTGGCCTCCTTCTGATCCACAAAAATCATACCCTCCAGTAATAGTTTTGTGTAAATTTCAATTTGCACAACAGATAGGAAATGTTTCATGGACCTTACCAATAGGCATCGAAATCCCGGCGATCAATTGCACCAAGCATTTCTTTTGTTGCCCTTATAACTTCCTCTTTCAGATCTCCATCTTGATGACAAAATAATGAATTATTGAATAAAATAAACAAATACTTAATTAATGAGTAACTTTCAAAATGTATTCATGATTCAAGAATAGTGATATTGTCAAGCTCACAGCAATTAAATTTCCGTTCAATCTATGTAATTATACGAGAGAGACGTACATTCCAGATGAGGTCTCACAATCACAACAAACACAGTTTTCAATATTTTGGTGTTGACGAACTCTTAGGACACCCTTCCCTACAGAAAACGAAGCGCAAGAATTCAATATTAAAGGTATACTGTCACCTGTTCCAATTTGCCACAGTTACCATGGAAAGAGAAAAATCTAACCAATCACAGAGTTTAAGCGGGTGGTCGCTTTTAAAAAACAGCGCCCCCACACGGGCCTTTTGAATACCGAGGAACGCCCCTTTGACCATATATGGGCATATTTAGATTACAGGTGACTGTATACCTTTAAAGGCATGTAATTGATTGGGTTGGTGACCATGCGACATGACAACGGTTAGTACTTCTGCTATATTGCCACCACATGTTGTGGCCGTAACATGTTTTTGTTGGTGCAGTGTCGCCTTGATGGTCGCGAGGTCAAAAGTGTATTAAAGGTTGTCAATGGCGGGTTTCGTAATGCTACCATTATCAGCTGCTTTTGTCATAAACGAATAGTAATGGCCCAGTCCCCCTATGTGGTGTATGGCCCTCCACATTGGAAGGAACTGCGCTGTGCGGTGCCCATGCCCTTGCATAGCAATTTTAAAAATTCATAATAATTGTATGTTGTACAATATTATCATTTCCATGTAGGCAGTATATTGCCGACGTCAAAAATAGTTATACTGTGCTATTTTGGGTCGACATCTAGCTATGAATACCAAACATATTGATCTGGATCTTGTCATCCAGTGTGCTTCCCATTCTGTGCATTTTGTAGAAACTTTGCTGTTTTGGAGCAAGAAATCCGTCCTACGTACTTGAGAAGAGACGCCCACTTTTGTTCATTCGATTCCTGTCGCACCTTTGAGACCACATAAAGGCAAGTGAGTAAAAGATAAATGTGAATTGCAAAGGTCATTTCCTTACCTGCCATTGTATTCTTTATATTC
This sequence comes from Ptychodera flava, assembly GCF_041260155.1. Taxonomy (NCBI): domain Eukaryota; kingdom Metazoa; phylum Hemichordata; class Enteropneusta; family Ptychoderidae; genus Ptychodera; species Ptychodera flava. The sequence goes on along the minus strand of NC_091949.1, from coordinate 24,529,720 downwards.
TAGTAGAAGCAGTTAAATTATAGTCTTGCAGTGAAAATCTGATTTGGCCGATGTGTAGATGGGAGCTGTCTTCGATTGCTTTCTCGATAAATGAAATTCTTGACGTCGTTTGGCACTTGGCAGTAATTTGAATATAATGCAATGACAGGTAAACACGCGCCTTGAAATAAGGTCACCGTTTGTCTGGTATCAAGAACGTCTGTCTAGTTTTTAATTGGGTCAAACTCTCGGGTCACACGCAAAAGGTGACAGTGGCAATGCTCCTGTCCGCTGGTGGCAGTCTTTCGAAAACAAATAGAATGGTGTGTTCCTTTTCCGTGGAAGTCATTGAATTTTTATAATCAAAAGCCTTGTTGACAGAAATACCTCTGACCATCTTACTTTATCAAAAGCTTGCCCTGACGGGATTTGTACATTGTGCTTAACTATTAAAATAATATTGATACCGCAGGGGTTGTGCAGTCTCCCGGACTTAGCAAATGAAGGACTGTCTTCCGAAGGGAGGGAGGTCAGGCTCAACGAGCCTTGTTTACAGGGAACAAATATGAACACCATATCAAAAAAAACCTACTGACTTGAAGTGGCTGGTGACTGCATCGCCAACTTTCGGTACATCTCTTAGTTTTATGACCTCCCACCACCATCGCAACTAGGATTGTCTCTTTAATCACTACCGTCATCTTGATTGTTGTTTTTGTAATTATATTGTTTTAATTTAGTTATCATCGTCATTATTCATGTTCTTTTCACCTTCACTTTCATCATTGGCTTTATCATCATCATCATCATCATCATCATCATCATCATGTATCACATTCATCGGTAAAAGTGAACTGATCAAGCATCTTTATTTCCTCGTTCCTTCTTACAAGGCGCGCCTTGAGAATGTCTTTATAGGTATTATATATCTTCTTTGGCCATTATTTGCATTATTTGCAAATCACAATGAATTTGTCGCTTTGGGTCAATCTTGACGGGTGCGGCTAGCTGGCAGGGTACGCTTACCCATTCCGGACACCTGGTACCACCACTATTTTGTGGTTCAAGATGACCCCATTGCCTTTGTCATCATCTATATGTTCCTTGGACCTGGTAAATTTCATAGTTTACCTTGAATGATAACGATTATTGGACCTGATTTGATGTCTATTGCTTTCACTATCCATGCTATTAACATCTACTGGTGTAGTTTTACAGAAAGGGTATAATATTCTGTACACCTCTATGGATGTTCTCATTATGCAATTCCTTCTTTTGCTTTTGTCCTTAAGGAAATAAAACATACACATCATTCTTGCCTCTCTAATCAATAGGTAATCTTTTCATGTAGTTCTGTGATACGTTTATGTAGGTCAATTGTGTCAATGATTGATTCTGTATAGAACAGGTTTTCTTACTCTTTTCCGGTTATGACTTTTTTACTCTTAGTGAAAGATTTGGTATCAATGTCTTTCATAGTTTCAATAATCTCTTCAGGGTCCTTCATCAATTCCTTCGTCGTCACTTTATCCCAACATCATCTGATCACCTGGATTTCAGACATGATTTTCTTTCTGAGTCAATTGTTGACCTCCACTGTATCAAAGTCATTGATGGTATACCGCTCAGCTCAAAGATTAAACTTTGGAATTACCAGAGCCTAGGCAATTGTAGTCACATGTAGACATGCGCAGAAAATGCAGATTCTCATGAAATTACAACTCTGTGGATAATATCCAGACTTAACGGTATACAGTATTGAATTCACGGAAGACGGTATACAAGAAATTTCTGTTGGGGAGCTACCATTCATCATGAGGCAGTATGGGGGGTCTTGAGTTACAAACCTGCCCTTGGGGATGATCATATTTTGTAAACCTTAATAGCATGGATGGTCAGATTGTACACATGATTTTTAAGCGCTGTAGTGCGAAATCTCCAAGTCTCCTAGTCGGCGTGACGGGTTCTCTTTGATTGGAAATACCCCATCTTGGAAGGGGAGGGGTTAGGTTGGAAAATATATTGGTAGGAGTTTACGGCCAAAGTGAACTTTGATCCCCAATTTGGACCACTCCCGGAGATCTCCTCGACCCGATGAACAATTAGATCTTTAGAGTGGGCTGATGATCAGACATAGGCTACAAAAATATGAATGATAAAAAAATCGCAGCCTTGCAGCTACTTCAAAACTATTTACATGACAGGAAATCGAAGACTGTATGATTTTCGGGAAAAAAAGTGCATGTTCAGCCAACTCCAAAAAAGAGAGTAAAATCCTGTAACTCGATAGAAATTACGCACGTAGTCTTGACTATCTCTCTAAAATCTTTTGAGCCACGAAAGACGAGGCATCTGGTACAAGTTTATTTCATGGAATTCTGTGTGAGCTGAAGTACTTTTTATGATTTTTGTAGACTAACACAGTTCGAGTTGCTTCTGGTGACTTTCCTTGTAAAGGAAAAAATATCAAATTGAATGCTTTCATAAAGGAGTGCATAGCCTGATTTTGAGAAGCGTACTGCTTCTGTTCGAATATGTAGAGGCAACAATACGTAGTGGCAGAAAACCGCACTTGTAAGCCACAACGTCGACAGAAATGCACAGATCAAAAAAAAACAAAAAAACAAACAAACAAACCAAAAAAAGCAAAAAAAAAAAGATAAAAAAAGACCAAAAAAACCCCAACAAAAAACACGAAATCGAGTCAGAACATGTAAAAGTAAATAGTATATCATGTGTACAAAATGATTAGCTTAGCTGTAATATTCTTGCAGGTCATGCTTGTTTCACGATAAAGTAAAATTAAAATACTTGAGAATTGAGTGACCCAGTGAGTAACGGTCACACGAAGACACTTGAGAAACAAAGAACCCATGATACCCTTTCGGATCTCGGGCTGGCGTTTTAAACACATTCCATCGAATGAAACAGTGTGTTGGATATATATACTGGTCGCCATGAATCATGATGACTTCACAGATTTCAATGGCTGGGAAAGCAAAGAACATACGTCTAGTAATTATGACGTTGCTATTTTAAATTTCATGGTTTATACACCGACATTTAGTTCAGCTCTTGATCTCTTATTCAAACTCCGATTTTATAAAAAAAAAACTCAGCTGGCTTCCTTTGGAATTCGACCTCTGTCACGCATTATGACGAGCTGCAGCATCCCGCGACCAACTTTTAGTAGTAAGGTACTGTATGTGTTACACGGGAAGCCGGGTTATCGAAGTCTCGACCGGTAGAGGGCGCCCTTCTCCCCGCTCACGTTCGTTCACACCAAGGTGGCAAAAATAGATGAATGGTGTGTACTTTAGACTATCATAGTACTTCTGATCTGACATAGAAAATTTTATTTAGGATATTTCGCCGCCATGGTTTTATAGACGGCGTTAAAAGTGATGTAAAACATTACATATATGTGGAAAAGTTAAACTGGATATAGGTCGATGCGTTATTAATACACACGTTGGCACCATGCTTTTAACACGATTGGAACTAATTTTGGATAACTGGATCTTCATATTTTTCAAATTTCTCAAAAGTGTTAGGTGCAATACAGCTGAATGTTGCTATATCACAAATTAATCATGAAACAAGTGTGTAACTTAAAAAGAAAAGCAGATGAGCTTACATTTACAGGTTAAAACGACCTTAATTCGCCATCCAATTATCCCAAATTAGTTCCAATTGTGTTTTTTTAATAATATGTTAACTTTAGGATCGTCCATAAGATCTTGCGAGGGACAGGAAGACTTTATTTCGACAATTGTATCTAAAACTATATCTGCTTGTTCAAAGCTTTACAATATTTTAACCGCAATTGCCAATTTTTACACAATGCTACATTTTGCAGAATTTAAGCTTGTTTTTGCCAACAAGAATGTCAGTATTTCTGCCGAATGTAGCATGGCTGCAAAAATTTTACCAATATTTGCTCCGCGGACGTTTCCCCCTTTGACCACTCTCTCCCGGCAAGGTAATATGGTGAAACCCCATAACCTACCAGCTCATCTAACAAACTAGTTTTATCGGGTTTGTTATTTCAGTATCGATGGCACGACTGGAACCATTCCATTTTTGCAAAAAATAATACATGCGTCTAACTGAAGATATTACCGCGGGTGCGTGTAACCTCTGAAAAGATATCGCCTTTCAACAAAGACACGGAAAATTTATTTGGGATATTTCGCCGCCATGGTTTTCTTGACGGCGTTAATCATTTATTTATCCTTTGCCCACAGTACAGACCAGGGCACTAAGTTCTGGAAGCACAGTGTGCTTAATTAATGTCACCAGGATACAGTAAGATTGAAGTCACTGATAGCGCGTGCACGTTTACTAATAATTGGTCAGACCCGAATAGTGTCCACGGATGAAGTGCAGTTGTCCGATAATAAACTTCATTGCGGAAATGCCTCGACGATATCAGCTCTCCTACGTTGAGATAATTTAAAATGTGATTGAGGAAATACGTCTTCAGCGAAAGTAGAAGAATGGTCTCTCTTAAGATATGGTTGCCATAATAAAGTAATACTCAGTGTTGTTAGAACCAATTTTTATGCGGCGTGGTCGATCGACAGGGCATGTATTGAAAGACAAAACACCGTAGAATGAAAATATTTGTATAACTTGAGCCAAAAGTACCAATAATAACCATTCACTACGTAAGAATAACAGCAAGGAGCTCAACATTACTGTTTCCGGTAACATGATCAACTTCGGACCTTGGTACATTTTGGAGAGTTGAAACGAAGTGCTTTAAAATGAGGGATTTTTGATACCCTTGTGTACCGTGAAACGTCGTCATGAACTTCATGGGAAGTAAAATCGCCAATATATTAGGTGCAGCCAACGAACAATGCACTTTTAAATGGGTCCTTACTATATATGATGAGATATATTGTGATGACAAGTAATGTGAACTGATTAATTTTAAGTCCAGAGGGTAATTAATTAGCTGTTCATAATTTGCCCTCCCACAGAAAATTTTTCGACTTACCCTCCCGAACTCAAACTTCATTTTTACCCACTCCCCACTTATTTTTGCCTGTTTCCCCTCCCCACTGTGAATTTTTGAAGCTCTCGTGCCCTGTGGCAAAAAAACTTGCCAATTTCCCCTGCCCTCGAAACAATTCCCCTCAAAAGTTTTTCGCCAAGCCCTGTCCCCAGGACAATCAACCGATATCCGCCCTGCCCTACAAAAAAACTAAAATTTGCTCCCCTGCCACCTAAAAACATGTCCCCTGCCCGAGCAAAATTAAAATTTCCCCTGCCCTCAAAAATTGCTCCTGGAATAGCTTTTCCGATGAATAGCTCCGTTGGCTGCACCTGATATATCATCCACGAATCACGAGAATGATGATGATCGAACGTCTTGCTTCAGTAACGTCATCGCACTATGTTCAAACTTCTCATCACTTACAAGGCGTCCTCAATGGACTCTCTCTCTAAAATATCTCAGGATTTAGGAACTTCATTACACCACTTTCTTCATCGTAATCATCAGATAATTGTCTTTCGCACACACTCAGATGAAATTCCTAAAGTCGGCGCCAATTCTCCTCGGCAGCTCCTGTCCGTAAACTCCTCTCCAAATGTTACACATTAAAAAGATATGAACTGTAAATGCTCACGTGTTTCATTATATTTGCCACATGTTTGCAGCTTCATTGAAAGTATTATGATCAACATAATGAACATAATAATTCACCACAGATTAACTCTATAGGTCGTTAAGTATTCAAATATGTAATTAGCTGAAAAAATATTAATTTCTTTGCCTGCTGTCATTGTATCACCACCTATATAGCAAGTGTAATTGCCTTTGGTCAAGTCCTTCAAACTATATATTCCAAACTTTGAAAGCTCATTAGATATGCAAACTATAAATTAGCTGACATGAAAACTTAAATGCGAAATGACTTCCAATATTGATATAACCTGGTATAATCATCAATGTACATAGCATGTTATGCCAATTTTGATCAAATAAATCCAAGTATATATCCCTAATTAGGAAAGTTCATTAAATACACAAATTAGGAATTGGCTGAAGCAAAAATGCTTAATGCCTTTCAATAAAGTTAGCCTACATAATAGTATCTTTAATGTACATAGTAAGTTTCATCAATTTTGGTCATGTAAATTCAAATATATATCCCTAATTTCAAAAATTCATTAAATATGCAAATTAGGAGCTGGATGAAGTAAAATGCTTAATGACTTTCAATAATGTCGTATCATAGTATCTTTAATGTACATAGCAAGTTTCGTCAACTTTGGTCTTGTCAATACAGATAAATATCCCTGATTATGAAAGTTCATTAAATATGCAAATAAGGAATTGGCTAAACTTCAAATGCTTAATGACTTTCAATAATGTTCTATTACAGTATCTTTAATGTACATAGCCAGTTTCATCAACTTTGGTCTCGTCGATTCAGATAAATACCCCTAATTAGGAAAGTTCATAAAATATGCAAATTAGGAATTGGCTGATGTAAAAATGCTTAATGACATTTAATAATATTCTATCATAGTATCTTTAATGTACAAAGCAACATCATCAATTTTGGTCATGTCAAAGCCTTAATTTCAAAAGGTCATTAAATATGCAAATTAGGATTTGGATGAAGTAAAATGCTTAATGACTTTCAATAACGTTAAATCATAGTATCTTCAATATGCATACCAAGTTTCGTCAATTTTGATCGAGTAAATCCAGATATATACTCCTAATTAGGAAATTTCATTAAACATGCAAATTAGTAATTATCTTTCATCCCTTAATATCTTTCAAAGCTGATATATCTTGGTGTGATCAACATTTGTAGCGAATCTCATCAAATTGTGTGCAGTCGTTGTCAATATATATCAGTTTTTTCTAAAATCATTATGCAAATGAGCAAAAAGTAAGCAAGCCACACCCACCAAAAACTAATCAATTCTTGCCATTTGCAAACTGAATCTATGTACCAGATTTGATTCTGATCTGATGAGCCGTTTTTGAGATATCGAGTACACAGACAGACAGACAGACAGACAGACAGACAGACAGAGCTGCAACATATGCTCACGTGTGTCAACACGTGAGCAAAAAACTCAACACGTGAGCAAAAAACGTATGTCTTCCAGAGAGCGTTTTATTATCACTCAAAGTCAAAGCACCACTGGGGCCTTTATACATAACTGGTTTGCATATTAGGCTACATACATTTGTTAGTAAATGGATAGATAGATAGGCGTTTTATAACCCCAAAACATAAGCTTATATTTTCTTGGAACCTCGGGTCTATGATGTGACGTACTCCTTCCCATAGACACCTGCGGAATCGGACGATTTTCACTCCATACACCAGAGTCCCTCCATCACGTGGAGAAACCCATATGGTGTAGGTGTGCCCCTAGACGTGTACTGATACCACACTACACGTCTGGGCACATCCTTCACCATCAACAGCTACTGTACCTCTATAAACAACTCGGCGTAATAATGATTTCGCGATGTATTATTACAATTGTCCGAATAACCACATACATGTATAAGTGTGGTCTATTAGTCACCGTCTAGTCCTAGTCGGGTACTTTACAAAACCCATACACTTTGAAGTGTCGTCTGGCCGCGTTACTTCCGATTTTTCAGTACGCGACCTCCCATTGGTCAAATAATTAGCATCATTGGGCGCGGGGACGGCGAATGACCTATCTGCATTCATCAAACGAAAACGTATTTCACTTGCGCCATTGTATAGTCTGAAAACATCCGATCTGCAAAAGGACATGGTATGACACACGTACTGTTTCTGCAGTTACTCTAAAGAGTGAAGTTGTGATCAGAGGGAAAAAAGCGGAGCATTCTCTTATTCCCAAATCCTCCTCAGAGACCATAAACACTACAAACGAACATATTTCTTTTGGGTTGCCCCGAACAAGTCAGGGACAACACCACTTTAGCACCACCCCCTTCGAAAGCAACCTGAAACTTTGGGCTCCAACTTAATTCTGACAGTGCAGGTCAAATTTGACCACATGGGCGATGGAAAATGATAGGTTTGTATTATTTGCATAGTAAACAGGCGCGTTACAGTACACCAAATCCGTTGTCATTCACCTCATGGACGACCAGTACAATGATGGCAATATCCCATTTCAAGCATACTTTATTCAAACTCGTTCAAATTTGCACATTGCTGGAAGGAAAGCAGTGTAACTGTGAAAGTTGATTGTGATGGCTATTTGCTGCCAGGGTTATGGAACAGTTGTACAATGTATACGGTGCTGTAAAGAGAAGTGTACAGAGGGGGAAAGGAAGGCACTGGCTAAATTTTGCTACACAAAGGTATCAAGGTGTTTCTTAAAACAAAAATTAGTATCACACCTTTTAGTTAACAAGAAACCACACAGAACTGGTGTAATGAAACTTCCTCTTTGAAATCTTCCTAGTTGTATCTATTGAGAGACTGAAGTATAGACAATATTAGTAGATTTTTTAATATTCCTTTTGGATCTATTGAAAGACAAATTTTGACAATATTAATAAATTTTTGACAGACTGTTGGAAATGCTGTATATATCACTAGCATCATGTGATTTAAAAGTGGAGTTTGAGATAGTGTGCAAGAGAAGTTTGCCTAATTCTGGAGATGTCGTGATGAATACAATTCATGCATACTTTCAGTGCAACATTTTTCCATAAATTACTTTCTATATAGTGAATCTCAAGTACGAGCAGTGTTCTTAAGCCCTCCCATTTCAGCCATAAGACATCGGCCTACCCCAATTGTTGTGAAAGCGTACAAGTGGACTGAATCGATAGGGGAAGGGCAGGAGAGGACGGCAAACTTTGCAGATCAAATGTCCTTGGCTACTAGTAATTCAAGGGCATTAATCAGCCCTATCTACCATTCATTCCGAAGTTTTCTCTTGCAGGTATCTATGAATTATGGGTATTTGCATGGCGAGGGTAATATGCCAGTATCGGTCACAAAAGATTGTTTACAACTGGTAGCAAATACAAATGTTACACCTCTACCCAGTCAATGGCAAAACTGCTTACGATGCTTGGATAATTCTTTGTGATAACTTTGGTATAATATAAATTGAAGATGTAATGTTGAATGAAAAGCTGACACAAGGAAAGGTCTGTCTTGAGTTTCCTGCCAGTGACGGGCCTTCTTATGAAACTTTCGTCCTCTGAATAAATACCATGTGCAAACTGTGCAGCTTTAAAAAATTGCACATATCAGAAATTACCAATATCTCCCTCCCAAAATCTGACATCAAATTTCAAACAGCAAAGAATTTCAGTGATTTGAGCACATTAGGCGTACCAAGTCTGCATTTGCAAAACTATTTTATAAATTTCCAGCGTGCTAGGTAGTTCATGGCACTACCTTGTCTCCAAAGCATTGATACATGTCAATGAAAATAGTAAAGACACCCCCAAAATTACTGAAATGAGCACATTGATGCACTAAAATGACATTTAATAGTTTGAATATAAAGTACAGCACAAGCACATCTGCCACAGGATGACAACGTATATTAAAAAAGCTTACACCTGTTCACCCCAATTCTCTGTAAACAGGTCCAAATTCACCATTGATAACAATGGGTTTGGACCAATCCATGGTGGTGACAGGGTTTCACAGCCAAAAAATTAAAAATGCTATACACTTTTTGCACCAACTTTATTAGAAAGTCTTTGATCTTCGTACCAAAGATTTCATGAACCGTTGTGGAGAATATAGTTTAAATGTTGAATATCTTACAGTCGCTAACCCCTTTTCTCATGAATTAAAAATTAAAATACATATATTCCCATCAATCGTTCGATCTCAATTTCCCTGTCACTATGGTAAGAGAATTTCAAGTATGTTTTGTTACCCTTGAAAATGACGAAAAACTAGCAGTCTTGTAAATCGACTGATGCAATACCAACAAATAGCCGACCAAAAAAATGCTAAAATTTTAAGAAACATTTTCACATTTGCAATGCGTGTCCACTGAGATTTATTTCAAAAATAAAAGTCCAAATTCATTGGCAAGAACTTCTGTGGTCACATTTTAGCAATGTCCATTTCCCTATTAAATCTTAAAGGTGCATATATTTATATACATCTTGACTATTTCCTGGGTGCTTCACTGAGAAGTTTGAAAGACAGTAAATATTTCGGACTTTCCCTCCCCACCAGTGATCTCCAAAAAATTAAAAAGCATCTTCACATGTTCTTTGAAATAATGTTCAGTCTTTCAAATACCCACTTTCAAAAGACATGCGAAGTGCCTGAAAATATATATAAAATATTGCTAAAACAAAAAGGTCCGTGTTCGATGCCTGGGTAGTTTTCTGTCAACTTTTGTCCAATTTTACCCAAAATATATTCAAGTTCATAAGCCCAATATATCTACTACAGTTGATCCATAATGCTTAGCAGTGTGTGTTAGATATTTTTTTCTTCTTTTAGGATTTGAACACGAGCTTCTTTGGTTGTTCCCAGGTAAACTCTGGGCGTCCAAAATGGCCATAAGTGCTGGTGTTCTGGTAAATTGGTCTCTTCAAGTCAAGTTCCCTGCAAGAAGAAAGTTTGAGAGAAGTCAGAACCATACTGGTATTAAAAGAATGACCCTTTTGAGTGCCAAAGTCAATTTTTGTTGCCTTTGAAAAATAAATGCCACTCAAATTTTGAAAGATTTTTGCCAAAATTTTGATAAGAAACTGTAGCCGATAAAATGTTATGACCATTTGGTTCAAAATTATCAAAAAAATTCATAAAAATTCATAAAAATTAGTAAAATGTTGCACTAAAATTTTTTGGGGAAAAATTACAGAGCTCAAAGGGTTAATGACCATAGACATTACAATAAGCATTTTGGTCTGAGCAAAATCTTTGAGATATGGTTTTTACTCTTGGCGTGGATCACACCTCGGCAACATTCTTCTGGTCAACCATTTGCATTGTCTCTTGTGGGTAAACCAAGTTTTCACAGCCTTATTTTTGTGAAAATTGACAATATAATTTTTCCTTGAACTAAAACAGGGAGATAATGCCGCAAAAACACTGACAAAGGGTCAAACCCTAAACTCCTGTATTTTAATCTCCAGCACTCATGTTTTTTTATCTACCCCTTCTTTTTCTTTTCTGTAATTTTATTTCTTGAAACTGGGATGGCAGCCATTCTGAATTTCAAATAGTCAAGGTAATTTGTCTTTCTGGCCAAAATTTGGTCCTGCATATTTGCCTTTTGTCTGATATGCATAAATGTCATACAGGAAGTGAAAATTCAAATAAGCTATACATGATACCTTAGAATTCCCTATTTGCATCAAAATAAATAGCAACATGTTACTTATTATTTTATGCAGAACTTTTGAAACTTTGATTCAAAACCGAGCTTGGTTTCCTTTCTTTCAGAAGAATGACAAAAGAGTGCAAAATACTATTGAAGCTACACATTACAATGGAATTTTTTTCTTATGAATGAATATTTCAAACAACTTGTTTCAATAACAATGCACCTTTTCAATGTTAGCCCAGACAAATGAAAATCATTCAGTATTGTGTTCATGTAGAATGCTTTCATTCAAAAAGACCAAGCTAAAGATGGCGATAAAGACATATTTATGCGATCCTACGTTTCCATACCTGACAATGATACCCGGTCTCAAGTCAAAGTTCTCTTTGACAATCTGAAGGAGTTCCTGCTCTGAACGATCTGATGTGCCGTAGCTGAACACAGTAATAGACAGTGGTTCCGCGATACCGATGGCATATGAAACCTGCAGGGAAGGGAGAGAATTATTTGTACATGTACCAGGGATAGAACAATGAAATTGACAGGTACAACTGATGCTTCAATATACAGGTTACAGGAAGTATGTTGGGTAACTTTATGTAAGTTTTTTACATCGCTATGATCTGTTCTGATGGAAGAATTAACAGGATTGTGTGTTGATCCTGACACTTTTGGTGGGAATTTCACGCATGGAGCACAGGCAGTCTGGGAGAAGTCCAAAGGAACTGAGAACCGAGAGTAGTCGTGCAAAAGTGTTTGATTTTTCAGGTAAAAGTGGTAAAGGAAGACATGTCATAATGTGTACTTTCCTGAAGAAATGGGCTGAATCATCCCAACAGGTCAATAAGATGTAGGTACGGCTGAAACAAGATGTTAGACTACATATGATGTTTCTTACCTGTACTAGTACACGTCTGACTAAGCCAGCCTTGACCAGGGACTTTGCAACCCATCGTGCTGCGTATGCAGCAGATCTGTCCACCTTTGTGTAATCTTTGCCAGAGAAGGCACCCCCTCCGTGGGCTCCCCAGCCACCATAGGTGTCAACAATGATCTTCCTGCCAGTCAAGCCAGCATCTCCCTGTTAGACACAAAGACAGAATAACACAGGTTACCTTCTGTGAAAAATTGCAGAAGATTACTTAATATAGAATGTGTGCCTCGGGACCTACTCTGACTTTAAGATTTTTACAATATTTTTATGATGTACCATTTGCATGCACTCAATTAGACGGTCTTGGAATAAATAAACTTTTCTCAGTCTTTATTTTTGTGAAAATCAAATCGGTTTTTTGATCTCATAGAGTTAGCATAGGAATGCCGGCCCACTTTGAATTTCACATGGTGGTAAATCAAAAGTATTCATTTTTCCTAAGACTATTTGTTAACCCAAATCTTATTATTTTGAATGAGTGCTTGAAAGTTTTCTTGAGGAAAGTTTGAGCAAGAGTCAAGTCTTTCACTTTCGAGGCGCATACTGAATGCCTGTTGTGTTTTAAAACAGAGGGGTAAAAAATTTGGTGGAAGAGCTTCCACTAGTACCGTTTTGAAGTTTTGTCACAATTTGAACAAAATTCGACAGAGGCAATCTCAGGAATCTGAACCATCATATGACATCACAATCCCGACTTTCGACAAATCACAACATATAATTTTTATCGTTGAAAATTTGAGGAACTTCATTCAACTGATGAAAAACCGAAAAATTGAGGTGTTTGACATTTCAGAAAGTGTCAGCAGGTTGGAACCCAATGTTATGCTAAGCAGACGCTGAAAAGCAGCACTCTTATTTACTTCTTTGTAAGGCAAATTTGCAATCTATTCTTATGTTAATCTATTAACATTGGCTAATTGTTCCTCAACAGCAACTTGAATTAAATTTCAATTAACACCCATTTTGTCTATTGAAAAGCAATACTCAGTGAGAAAGTTCAGAACATGATATGGAAATTAACTTGTTTCTACATGTCTTGTCCAAAAACATGTGAATACTTGATGACTAAAAACAGCATTGTTAATGACTGTTGAAACAACATGTTGAATTGGTTCACAAGTATGTTTGCTTTCAACCCCCTTCATTTTTCACAAGATTTTTGTTTGATCTCTAATTTGAGCAGTATGGAAGTGAAGGAAACGCAGTCAGAGCCTAGTGCCATGGTCACCTAAAAGAGTCAGAAAACTGTGACCAACATCATGGAGGGTGGATGGTGCATGGAATAATCAATATCAGAAAAGACAAGTGTATTGACGAAGTTCAATATCACTATTGCCACAATCATACTTTTGTTGCTGCTACTGAAAAAAAATTCTGTCTGTTGCTTTCATAATCATCTTTTCTCATTTAGTAGGAATGTTGATCACTACATACACAGCTACTTCAAAAGAGTATTTGCACATGGCCACTGGTCTGTTAGGGTCAGCGAAAGTCATGGAATTGTTAGAAGCTGATGACAGTGTTTGAAAGACCACTATTACAAGTTTGGCCGTAGTTTGTACTTTTCTGCCAGACTTACCATGGGACCTCCCATGATGAAGCTGCCTGATGGGTTCAAGTGGTAAATTGTATTCTCGTCCAGGTACGTCTCTGGAATGACAGATTTGATGACTTTTTCTCTCAGCTCCTTTCTGAGTTCGTCATTCGTGATTTCAGGGCCATGCTGAGTTGAGATGACCACTGTGTGGACGCGGAGTGGGATGCAGGCTCCGTTGTCAATTTTGTACTCAATGGTAACCTGTTGGTGCAAAACATTAACGGCCATTAACATTTCTGTAAAACCCTTTTGCGAAACAGAGCTCTCAAGATTGGCATTTCACATACTTTGGTTTAAATTGTAGGTGTACTGTAGCATGATAAACTTGTTTTCTTCCTAACAAAATCTTTGAAAATGGAAATTCCATTCTTGGTTAATCTGTTCTTAGGTTCATCAGACCAGATATCACTGTTATAGTTGATTTGATTACACAGACAAGACTAGAACAACACACTGCCCGTCAGAGCCCAGTGGCAAACAGTCAATCATCATCAGTGAAAAGCCTGTACAAGAGCGCCCTCTATCAGACAGGCCTTGACAAACAAGCCTCGTATCAGCTTCTGAAGATGTTACAGCCAGCCAATAGCAATTGGTAAAGACAAATTTTTCATACAATGGTAATTTGCATATATCAAAAAGCCTTACACAAATGATACATCAGCATGACATTGGCTTGGCAACATGCCAAATATTGAACACCCTAAGAAGCATGGTTTTGATTTTTCACTTTCATTTCATTTATTCTCTCTTTCGTTTTACTCATGATGACGGCCTATACGGAGAATAAAAGGCTGACGGACAAATTTGCAAGATCCACAATGCAACCTCTCAGATGCACAAATTCGCTGTTCTATATATAATGATCTTCTAGTGAACAGTCTCAATTTACAGGGATGAAAAATAACATTTTCGGGACATTAATTTATTTACAACATCACAAGCTATTGGGAAAGTTTCAAAAGACATTGCTATTAATTCTGAGGTAAAAACTTTCAAAATTTCAAGAGATCACAGTTTGTTATGAGGTAATCTTTGAAACAAACAAATCAATTTTAATCCATTTCGTCTGAGGGTAAGAGAAATCTTGTGTTTGCCCTGTGCTGTCTGACAATGCAATTTTCTCTTCCCTGTTATAGGTCAGTGGTATTAAACATCACTCACAGCAAGATATTTTCCCCGAAAAGTGGCCGCAACGTTTAAGTGGGCGTTCTTTGAAATAATGAACACAATTTTGCTTTCTCTTTGAAGTGATGACAATGAACAACATTCTCGGAACGTGTCGACTTCATCCCTACTTGTAATCGGTGGTAAACAGGACACGCCTCGAAAGAAATCTTTTATGTGGACTAATGAGACCAACTTTGATCAATTCCTTCTAATCTGTAGAGTTGTTGCAAGTTTGTTACCTCAAAAACAGAATGGTGTTAAGTAGTTTGTCAAAATCAGAAGTGACAAATTGACAAAGCTTATATTAGTTTTATTTATGCAGTGGCATAGTAGCAAGGACATGTGAAATTATTCAGCTGATGTCTAACATGTGGACAGGTAGGCAAGTGGAAACCGAGGTAGGGGCTATGAACTTGTTCAGGTTACTGGTTATGCTGGGGCCACTGGATCTGAAAATCATTTACTCCATGAAAAATTTGGGACTCCATAATGACATACTGATTATTATACATTGTTGGACACGGATGGGAGTAAGGCCTCATGTCTCTGTCACAGTAGACTTTACTAAGTTATGTGACATTATCCTTGTATTTCTCCATAGAAATTTATATTGAACTGGTGTATGGCTTCAAGCCTGTACATCAAAATCACAGAAAGACTTTTTAATAAATTTTACAGCTAACATGCTTAATGTTGCAATCAGAAGTCTAGTAATGGCTCAACATCTGCATCATGTGACCTGCCTGAACCAATCAATGACAGGATCTACACTGTCAATCAGTTTTCATCTGCAGAGGTAAGGTATTGTTATTCCATATACATTACCTGGGTTTTTGAGTCGGGACGCAGGTATGGCATGTCGCCATTACGTCTCAATTCTGCTAATTTTCTATTAAGTGCGTGAGCGAGAACGACAGTCAATGGCATGCATTCTTCTGTTTCATCTGTGGCGTAGCCAAACATGAGACCCTGATCACCAGCGCCGACGTCTTCTTCCTTCCTGTTCATATGTACACCAGCTGCAATCTCTGGGGCTTGCTGCTCAATGGCAACTAGTACATTGCAAGTCTTGTAGTCGAATCCTGCAAACAAAAAGAACAAAATTGCTCACACGTCTGTCTGATGTGCTTTTACAGCTGCAGTCTTCAATCCCTGGTTCTCGTGTTAGTTCTTGTTGACACTGACATTGAACACAGCATTTAGCTATCTACAGAGAATCAACTTGTACACAGAAAAAGCTTACAAACAACCTGCCCATTTATTCCCATTGGTTTTGATCAACTTCCTCGTCAATCGTGTGCACGGACCTGTTGTACAGGGAATGGGGGAGTGAATGGTTTGAGAGCTGAAATTTTGATAAGTGAGAAAAGCAACAGTAAACTTCACACAGCAAGCAAATTTTTTTTGATGGAGGAGGATTTTTATCAAACTCTCCTTTGCCATATATATTCTTATCAATTACTGTGTAACATGGACGGATAAAGTTCACACTACCACTTATGTAGGTTGGGGTAGATGAAGCGTCATCATCAGGCTGATAAAAATACCGACGATTGGATTCTGAACCTTTTCACCCCCATTTCATTATACAGAGTTCCAACTTCGCCACAGAAAACAATGCGACCTCACTAAAATATACTGTGAAAAGGATCGTGCATGGAATTCATTCTGTGGAAAGAGAGCAGCCACCTGATTTTGGTAAGCATAGATCTTTTATCAGTTTAACCCAATCACAAACTTACCTTTTGCACAGTTATCATAGCCAATTTTCTTGACAGTGTCACGGACTACCTTTTGGTAGTCGACAACTGCTTTTGAGGTGATCTCGCCAGCAATCAGAACCATACCAGTTTTTGTGCAAGTTTCTATCAAAGAGAAAAAAATTCCCATTTGGTTGCATCATCTTTTTACACAGTACTGCAGTCTGTCAATAATACAGATGTTCATATTTTAAGTGTATTTTAATATCCATACCCTGTTCAGAGTTACCATGACAATTTGGCAATCTACAGCTTAGTACGAGACAGATATAAAATATCAGCAAAGGGCAAAGAAGACCATTGATATAATGATCATTTGCCAACCAGAAACATGTTGCTTTGTTTAACACCAGGATGTACCATTGCCCCTGGATTACGGTTTGTTTATGGTTATCAAAATTTATGCTTTAATTATGTTTTTAGTCTATATGGAGTAAATGTCACAGTACAGGCTTGGTTGGAGTGATGGCAAATTATTTTGAGGAATACTCCAAGCATGCACATAACCAACGGACTACCATTTGCGGTGGAGTAGCTGGCCTTTCCACAAGACAGTGGGCGCAAGATAACATCACACTAGGGCGTGTTATGACAGGTCTTTCATTTCGATGAGAGAGAATCAGAAATTTACTTGACTAATCACACTGTCACGGTAGCACGACGCTATTGTGTTCTATATTTCAATATCTTGATGTGCAACGACGTCAGCGTTCATTACAGGCATATTGCAGTAATGTTCTTCAGCATTAATTATCTTGGTAAAATTGCTGATTACTTAAATCATATGAATAATATCTGTGGCATATTTGTGCAGGACACACACTATACACACTCCATTCAATATATATCAGTTTCACATAAACTATATTGTTAGGCGATTTTCTCCTTCCTGTTGACTAGGAAAGGAAGCAGTTGCTATGGTAACAGCCAGCCAGCAACTATCTGCATCAATTGCTGATATTCTTTTGTTGCCATGGAGACATCCCACGGCTGACGTGGATGTATCAATCATTACAGATCACACACAAGAAAGGTGCAGCAAAGACATATTGGAAAGTGGGGAGGAGGGCTCATGAAGCGAAACTACAGGTAAATGTGACACAATTCTATCGAATATATTTATGAAAAAATTACAAAGTTAAGTAAATTATGGAGGTATATTCAAACAAAGTTTTCGACTTGGCGCAAAAACTATCATAATGACAGAAAACTTTTTCAGGCAAAGTAATGAAACAAACTACTGACACATTGCAATTACACAGAGTATCCAAACCCTTTCCTTGACCAATCCTTCATTCCTGATATTCCAATTGTTTACAATATGGTATTTCGACATGTATCTGGCACATGACTGCGTATTTTCCACATGCCAGAGTTTCTAGAGTCTTGATGGAGTCATGAAAATGTTATGTTGTTTGACTGAAGAAAATTTAACCCTTTTCCTGCCAAGTCCATATTTCACCACCACGTCAAGATGGTTAAAATTAATGAAATACAACGTATTCCATATGATGTATTTTAACATAATATTGTACATTTGAAGGCTGTTGAAAACATAATACTGTAAAGTTGATTTTTTTGGGATAAAAGATGCTATAACATACCAAGCCAAGTGTGTGAAAATACGTCATGTTTTGGCTCAATACCGCTTTTTACTGACTTGGCTGATGGGGAAGTGATACAGTTATTACTGTCTGGCAGGAAAAAATTTAAAGAAATACCAACATTGATTTTGAAAGTCCTGAAATCTTAAAACATTGCAGATGTAAGACCTCGCTTTTCAACACTAAAAAGTGCCGGACAAACCTTGCAAAAGACTGACAGTCAAATAAACAAGTTGTAAAATCAAGTATTGATTAGAAAATGACATTGAAAAGTTTATAAAGACACTTCTGGATAGACATGTCACTAGGAAGCAAAGTAACCATTTTACATGGTAATACATACCACATGCTACCTTTGCATTGGGATCTTGCTGTAAATGAGCATCCAAGACTGCATCGCTGACTTGGTCACACAGTTTATCTGTAAAAAGAACCAGAAAAGATTGGCGTTAAGCTTTCTTGCCTCTCGATCCAACAGATATGCCTCCATACATGTGCTAATCACAAACTTTTGATAATCACAAGCCTATATCATACATGTAGGTATGATACAGCACACACAAATATTTGGCTGCAGGCAGAATCTTTTCTGTCCTATAGGCATTGCTGTACACAGTCAGTAGCTTTGGCCAATATTGCGATATGCCAACAGAAACTATTCTGTGCTATGATACATGCATAGATCCCAAGTTGTCTTTGAACCACAATGTGATTATTATGGTTTTGATCATAACAGCTTGGATGGAAAACCTACAATCTGACAAGATCTCCTTATAACATGTATATTGCAAACTGCATGTTTACATTTGGTAAATTTGTAACTGTATGAAGTGCAGTTCAATTGCTGAAGTTTTCTATGTGCAAAGGCCTGTACTAAAGTACAACCCATTTCACCAAGGACCATACGTGATTTTCTCTCCATTACAAAACCATACTGTGGATTAATATGTGTTCAACAAAAGGTTAACAATGTGGTTAAAAGTACCTGTGGGAATTTTCAAACATGGAAATGCAGACATCTATTGGCAGAGGTACTGTACCTTAAAGTACTGTAAGGTGGTTTACAAAGGCAGCGCAAAATAATGGGTATCCAAAATGCATTTTTCACTTCATCTTTCACTTTGAAAAAGTTTTTTTGTCACCATTTATGTTTTCATTGATCTTGCTCGCAGAGTCAGTACTTACATATACAACTTTGTCTCCTGGTCATGCAATTTTCTGTTGTTTTAAACTATGATTTTGTGAATGACTGTGATATAACTCTTCTTACCAGACACCTAGTGAGAATGTTTGGTCCTTTACTTAAAGAAAATTTCTCCAAATATTCAAACAGTAGCAGAGAGTGCACAAACAATTTATTAACGTTTCTTCCTCTTTGTTTTGATTTCTCAACGTCCTTAGATACAAAGCTTTGGTATTTATTACGAAACTTTGATTCCACGCCAAGTTACTGATAGGGTCATTAAAAGACAGGTGCAGAGTACACTGCAGTTTCCAATTTTTCACTGTAGCAACTTGAGAATGTGACAAAAATATGATCCACTTCCAGTATTTATTGGTTGTTATAGAGGTGTTTATGATAAAATGTCACATTACGTCAGATTTCGACAGAATGGGTACTCAACTTTTTACAGGGCAGCCATTGTGTTCAAAAGTTTTGTCATCTTTCTGCCAGCAGGTTTGATAGTCCAACCCACACCTTCAGAAGTCGTAACACTTAAGTGTACGTGATGGCTTGGCAAAACTGGCTTTACATGTATATAACTGGTTCAATTCTATCCTCCCAAAACGTGTCCAACAGACTATGCAGAGACACCATACAAACAGTGTGTGTCTGCCCAGTTGATTGTTTTGCTCAGAATATCAGATCTACATCTGTTTGGACCTCTATTCACGACAGGAAACTCATGACAAATATGGCTTTCCTCTGAAAAATTTGCAGAAATAATCCTCTTATTCCCACAGAGCTACATTTAACGAAGCTCAGACTGAATTTAGTGAAATGTGATCACGCTCAATTTTCAACAGACTTGCGATCAAATTAATCAACTTTCACACAATCAGCTTGATTTCAAGAGTCATCTGGTCAATGCCAATCAAGAATTTGAATATGGATGTGACATTCTGAAATATCAAAAAAATATTATTTCTTATCTGCATTACTACAGCAGTTTGAACTTGAAATTTCAAGTGTTCAGAGATGTCATACATGCAACATACTCAAAAATATTCAGCTTGCCAGGAAAAGGATTTTTATGAACCAACATTATAAGAAGTCTGAACAATATTGCCAATGCCTGCGAGCAGAAAACCTGCAGCTCATATCATACCCATGTCAACTCAAAGTGTTTTGTTTTCAGCCTAAAGCTTGGATACCACAATCTACACCGACTATTTTCACTTTGGTGTTTGCATACTTTGTATTAATTACAAATTGTTAACTTGGTGGGAATTTTCAACCCATCAACTTGAGAAAATCCCATGGGTTAAATGAAAACAATAGGAGGTACCCTATGGTGCTTGAGCAACTGCCAATTTTTCTTTTCAGAGAATCAACATGAGATCTTTAACGATAATTTTCACTTTGATGTTTGCATACTCTGTACTACACACAGGTTGTTACCTTGTATGGGAATCTTTACTTCACGTCAACTTGTGTAAATCCAATGGGATTAACAAACTCGACAAAATTATTAAAAGGTACGTCATAGAGGTTGAACGAAAGCCAATTTTTCTTTTCAGAGAATTTACTTCAGATCCTTAACGATAATTTTCACTTTCGTGTTTTCTCACATACTGTGTATTACAAAGAGCCACTTTCATTTCATGGGAAATTTTAGATAGTTTTTTTGTTCTTGTTTGTCAACTCATTCGAATATCTCTTTCAATTTGTCGCCTTTTGCTATGGCAATTTGTGAATGGCAATTACACCAAAATTTGTATTCCTGCTGTAAATTTTTTTTGCTCTAGTTACATCATCCTTATTTTAATTTTCAAACAATACTTGGTCCAATGAGTGGGTACATTTTTGTCTCTGTTGAGAGAAAGTTCCAAATACAATGGCAAAAGAGTGACGGTTGACTTCGTTATTTTGGTACACAAATTTCTGTCGGGGACTGCATGAAACAGAACTGGTACGATTCAGCAAACACACCAACGGGGTAGTTAAAGGTGCCTTTTTTTCACTTCTTCAGAATATGCAAACTACTGTAACTTCACATGACTGTTTTCCTTGCTTTTCCACAGCAGAGCTGCACACATGACCATGAGCTTTCTTCATTAATCTCAGTTTAGTTCTATCAACACACCCCTTTGCTACACATCAAATGGATTTTTTGAAAGTGTTCATATTGCTACTTTATAGTGGAGAGGACTTTTGATGAAATGTGACCTTGGAGTTTGTTAATGTCACCCAGTGGGAGCACTGCCACTGTCCAAGTGTGACCCAGTAATGGAATCAACACACACCAGCCTACATGTACTGTATGCACATCAACTATTTGCGCAGACTATCCTGTCTAATGTGGTTTTACATGCAGACGTTTTGAACAAAATAACATCAGATAGGATCTCCCAGGATCTGTCAAAGTTTATGTCAAAGCTTAAGACTTTCACCCCCAGTTCCCTGTATACAGGTCCAACTTACCATAGAAACAATGGATTTGGGACAAACCATAGTGGTGTAAGGGTGAAGAGTATCAAAGTATTGGCAGACATGCATTGATTTCTGCTACATGTACGTGTATCATATTCATAGAAAAGCTAGTTTTGACTGTGCTGCTGGCACTCATGTACCCTGTCCCGTTCCCTCAGTGCAGTACTTCTAGAAGGCCCTTTTGGGAATATCACTAGTACAACTGTGGACAGAATTAAAATTGAGTGTCATGCTCCACTTCTGTGACAAAATAATGCTGCAACCTTGACATGCCAAAGTGTAAATGAAATTCAGCAATGATTGGCTGGAACAATGGTTTAAAGTTGAAAGTTGAAAGGTTAATTCGGCTGTCATTTGAGGTACATCAACAGTCTCGTCAAACAAAACACTGTTTAAAAATGGGTTTATGGGCTTCTTGGGATGAATAAATACCTTGCGGTATTCAAGCAGAAGAGTTCATGGCCATACATGTACAACTTTGATCCAGTTTGTGCCGGTTGTAAGCTTCAAGCAAACCATATATGCTAACATAGGTAAAACATGGTTGCATGAATAGACACCTACAAGATAGCCATTATAATGAATGTGTAGCTCTTGACTTGCCTTGGCCAATATGCAAATACGATTTTGTAAATTTCAAAGATATTCACTGGGGAGAAAAGTTTCTGTTGCTTGTACTTTGTACGAACGGAGGCTTGCCCTAACAGTTCCTTTTGTTTCTATTGAATTCTGCTAATTCATCACAGTGACAGTAACAATGCTTCAGACAACAGGCATGATGATGTAGAAGAAAGTGTACAAATACAGTCACTCAAATCTGACATGCAGCTGGCTTTTTTAGAGTAAATGAAGTCTGGGTCATGTCACTTCATACTTTGCACTGCAATTGTAGTGTTATTTTGCCTTGGGCTTTTCTCAGCCTCTCATTGTTCCACCGAACTATTAAAAAATACTAAAAGTAAAAACATGCATCTCTACGAATATGCCAAGCACATGCTGCGTTTAAAGATGTCAACATTTCTGAACAGATACATGTTTATAGGAGCACAATGAATGCCAACAAAGGTTTTCTTCAGCTGTTGTGCTGATGCAAATTTGTGATGACCTACTGTATTCATATCAAGAAACACCCATTCAGCAACACTGGTACATATATACCTTTTCAACTCCAAAGAAAAGAGTGACCGGCAAATAACAGCCCAAAAGTAGGGATTTACATCAATTCACAGTGGATTTGTCTGAAACAAACCTTACATACACCACACAATGCTTGCCTGTTAGTATTGCAATGTTCAGTTCACAAGGACAAGTCTTGACAATGGTGCAGTCAATGAACCTATAACTTGGCGATCAAAAGACACAGATATATCACTGTCAAAGTGACAGAGTAAAATCAGGCACTGATCAGATCTCAAGAAGAAAATCACTGTATATCTTGAACAATTGGAAGGGAGTGGGGGATTTACTATACTTAGAACTGATTTCCTTATCTTTTGCATAAAACCAGCATATCATCGTTATCATGTGCACATGTACATGTAGTAAAAACTTCGTTTGGCTTTTCAGAACTTTGGAAACCCAACATTCACCATCTCACACTTTTACATTGCGTGTTGGGTCGGCTGCAAGACTGCACGGAATACCGGCAAAGCTAAGCATTGGGTTTCTGAGTAGGGGATGCCCAGCAACTGCAGTGTTTTGGCAGGCAAAACTGCACTTTGGTTTCTTTCAGGTCCAAACACTTAGAAACCCTTGGATTCAACTGGAAATCTGGCAGTGAGGGCTATGGTCACATTCTTTGGTACAAGTGTACAGGGGACAAGAAAATGCTGCTTTGAAAAATGCCATGAAGTTTTTGCACGGTCTAATGTCACAGAGTTGCAAAGATTAGTTTCTCCAGGTGCTTTTTCTGATTTTGTATATCGGCATTTTCGTGGCCCCGAAAAAGGGCATTGACATAGCTTATATATATGCTGCCATGCCAGATTTTTTCACATGTACCTTTACATAACAAAATCTCTAACTCATCTATGTCAACCGTATATCTTGCCACGTTGTTGTTTTGGAAGATGGGAAGATTGCAATTTTGGTAAAGACAATACTTAGCTATCACTACCAATCAATGAGGTGGTGCCAATTTCACGTGGCATGGCCAAAACTTTTCGAAAATAACATTTGATTGACAGCCTCTGTGGCCTTGAAAAGATGGCCAATCAAAGATCTCAAGCTACAGGACCAGGTACTTAGATACTTAGATCCCCTATCTAGCTGAAAAATTCAGGCAACAGGTGTCTCACCATGATTGTTTGAAGAAGAAAAAAATTCACAAAACCTGGGAAGGACAATCCTGACAAATTCCCTTGCCAGATTTGGATGATCGTTGCACTCGAAAGCCAGTGTTTACAATGCTCCGTTGACACACGTGGAAGCTGTTTACAACACTGACAATAGGTTGTATATTCTCAAACTACATCGAACAATACACATGCATTAGCCCACGTTACAAACGTTATGTTGGACGTTCTCATTACATTAATATCAACAATTCTCTTTATTTCAAATCTAACGACACCTACCTTGGACCATCCTCACACAAACCTTCAAATTTCTTCATTTGGGGGAAGGGGGCGTGGCATATCAGTACACATACTAGTGAGGTTTGTAGAAACTGCCCCCAGGGGAGGACCATGAAGGACTGTTCAAATAAAGCATAAATTGATAGAAAAAGCTTGCACATATGACTTCTTTAAAGCTGAGCAGATTTTTGAACTGTAAAGATAACTGCACAAGGTTGTCTGTCACCAGAAGTCCTTAGCATGACTTGCAATAAAATGTGCCGATCTATGCGGAGATGAGTGACAACCATTGAGTGCAGGAGTTTCCTGCAGCTTACACCACAGGGTACACAGGCTTGTTGTTTATTTGTGTTTGTTTGTTTGTTTGTTTGTGTGTATGTTTGTGTTTGTTTATTTGTTATTTTTAATAAAATAACAGCGAAAAGCTGTTTTGTTAATATTTGTCAATAAAGAGCAGTTTATTTGTTTATTTGTTTGTTTATTTATTTATTTGTTTGTTTGTTTGTTTGTTGATACGTATTTCCGATGGTTAGGGTTAGGGTTAGGCTTAAGTTAGGGTTAGGGTTAGGGTTAGGGTTAGGCTTAAGTTAGGGTTAGAGTTAGGGTTAGGCTTATTCACTCCCACTATATATGGAGACAAGGGGAGCAAGTGGGATTCCAACATCTGTATTTTCAAGTCAAGAAAAACACACCAAATAAATGCCGGACAATTGAAATATTGGGTTTGTGGCAGCATCATGTCCTGTACTTACCACACCTATCCTTTAATTCGATGGAAAGGGCAAATTCGGCGATATTTAGCATCTTTCTCCTTTGATTCGTACAGTTTGTACGGCAAAACGTAAGTGTCACACTTTGGCGGGTTAGTACGTCAGTGAAATTCAAATCGGACCAATCAGATAGCTTGTTAGCCCTGCCTTGGCCCGAACTGGAGACGTTACCGTTATGGGGCTCGAACCAGGATGATTTTACTTTGGCGCATTTTGCCATGTTCATTTTCCCTTTACGAATCGTCGACAACTTTGTATGCCGCAACATTCACTTTGGTCTTATGAGAAGAAGGTTCCACTAGAGTACTTCAACTATACATCTGTGCGAAACGCACTCATTTCCAATCAGTTCGTGAGATATACGAGCCTAGATGGACAAAAACATGAGCGTAAACCCGGAAGTAAACAAATACAGAGAGACCGTCGTCGCCACGCCACGGTTGAATTTCCGCGGCTGGAAAAGTTGTTCTTGGTATTGGTTCAATTCTAATAGTTTTCTAGCTATCGAAAGTAAACTACGGGCAGTAACCTTCCAACTATGAACAATACTGTACTCGTCCGAGTATACTATAAGCCCCCGGTTCGGCAACACTGAACAGTGAACGGTGGTAAAAACTGGAGGGGCTCGAGTATCCCATTTTTTTCTGCCACGCCACCACGGTCGCTTAACTTATGCTAATTTTATGCACGATTTTTTCAACTCCTCTGGATGTGTCTATCGCTTTCCAAATCAACTTTATCCAAAGGTATTGATTACACAATCTCTGAATACAGAAGTGACATTTTGGTAAAATTTCAGCGTCGAAAAAACCCCAAACTTGAAACAAAGACGTCATGTACATGTATGCTGCTGATCTGAGTGTATGTGAACTGGCATGGCATGCATATTGCCTACACGGAAAGGCAACTCAATATTCCTGTATCAAACCGTATACATCTTGTGAAAACAACAACATAGCAGTGATTGTAATAGTCACCAGGAAAAAAAGCTTCACAAATGAAAGGATAATTAATTGCTTCAAACAAAAGCAACTGCATGTTCACATAAAACAGACATCGTGGCCGTCAATGAAAATAAACCATGGCAGACGTGTGTGAGACTATTCTATTTAGGCGACGGGGTGAGCAGGGTCAAAGAATCAAGAAAGTACTGGAAAAACGTGTCATTTTCCTTACATTGCTGTCAAGGGAACTCGAGTTTCCCATTGTTTTTACATCTTTTAATGGTTAAAGTATGATCCATTGTCATGAACAGCGAATCAACGACTTTTTTGTTGCATTCTCGATATCTGCGAACACGTATTAGTCACAGACACGACTGCATCTTGCTGTGGTATAGTTGCTCGAGAACTGGCATTCGCGTATACTGCTGTGAGTCTAACAAGCTGCCTGATTGGTCCGATTTGAATTTCTCTGACGTACTAACCCGCCAAAGTGTGACACTTACGTTTTGCCGTACAAACTGTACGAATCAAAGGAGAAAGATGCTATTAGCATATCGCCGATTTTTGCCCTTTCCATCGAATTAAAGGATAGGTGTGGTAAGTACAGGACATGATGCTGCCACAAACCCAATATTTCAATTGTCCGGCATTTATTTGGTGTGTTTTTCTTGACTTGAAAATACAGATGTTGGAATCCCACTTGCTCCCCTTGTCTCCATATATAGAGGGAGTGAATAAGCCTAACCCTAACCCTAACCCTAACTTAACCCTAACCCTAACCCTAACTTAAGCCTAACCCTAACCCTAACCATCGGAAATACGTATCAACAAACAAGCAAACAAATAAATAAATAAACAAACAAATAAACAAATAAACTGCTCTTTATTGACAAATATTAACAAAACAGCTTTTCGCTGTTATTTTATTAAAAATAACAAATAAACAAACACAAACATACACACAAACAAACACAAACAAACAACAAGCCCGTGTACCCTGCGCTTACACATACGTGTACAGAATATATACACTGAAGGTAATACCATGAAGTCCCTCTTATCATAACCTTATACAGGCAAAAAAAACCTGATTTCTTTGAGAAGAAATCACTTTTTTTGAAGCAAAGCCATGCAATCACATGCTATGATTGCTCCACAGCAACTATTAGAATAGTTTGAGGGGAGAAACCCTAAACATAG
This sequence comes from Ptychodera flava, assembly GCF_041260155.1. Classification (NCBI taxonomy): domain Eukaryota; kingdom Metazoa; phylum Hemichordata; class Enteropneusta; family Ptychoderidae; genus Ptychodera; species Ptychodera flava. The sequence goes on along the minus strand of NC_091949.1, from coordinate 24,502,233 downwards.
TAAAAACGTTAACTGATTTGAAAATATGACTCGGTAATTGTGAAGCACAGTATTGCATCAGCTAACTTGTATTCCATCCAGAATATCAGTGTTTGATCAAATCCAATACAAGCCATTCATGGCTTATCACCGGTATCTCCTGAATAGGTGGACAGAGTCCATCTGTCAGAGAATGACGGCATCAAAACCAACATCCCGTTCTCCAATGCAGCGTACCTGAAAATCGCAATGTATTCCTGCAAGCTGTTCAGACTGTTGGATGAAAAATTCAGCTCCGCATAGGAGAAGGGTACAGAAGGCTGCTTTCTGACAAAATTTGATTTGCTGTGAATTATTGGGGGCAACACTTTGATTGTGTCAGCAGTTTTTAAAAGTTTTATTCTTGAAATTTAACATCAGTTTTCAACCCCTAAAATTATCCATCAAACATTACAGTCGTAGTAGTATGAACAATGCTATGAATTTCCCAACTACCAAGACAATTATAGAAGTACCCATATGCTTTAAAAGGTAACCTTCAAGAGGTCTCAGTTTCTTTTGCATCTCAACTCTCAAGGCACATTGACATTCCTTTTAGTTAACCCGTAGTACCATCTTCAGAAACAGTCACACTTGGTTGTTTTCTGAAGACTTTTAAAACCTTCACGCTATAGCCCAACTTCTGTCCTTACTGCCACAGCCGACAGATGAAGCAAAATGTGGATAAAGGCTCGAAAAGAAAGCTCCCGCTTATGAAAGACATGTACAGAACTGTGTCAGACAATTGGTAGAGCTGTCTGTTGACCTTTAATACATCAACTGTCTGAAGGACAAACAATTTAAAATGCTGGGAGTGGAGTTGCCCAAAGATGGTTTTTCTCATTGTTCTGATTGTTTTCCTCACAAAAATTTTGCAGTCTTTCACAACAAAGTCGTGGGTTGCAACCTTGAAGTTGTCAGAGGCATCAAATTAGCATGATGATCATGGTGACCTGACCAAACCAGTTGCACTTCTTCTCTCTGACATCATGGGTTTTGTGGCGATGAAGTTTGGACCAGGATCGATGCAGATAAAGGCCACTGCCCTTTTTGTATAAGAAAATGCAAAAACATTCTGACCTGGAGACAGCGGAGCAGATTCATTCATAGGAACAATCAATAGTACAGCACAATGCTGATGCCAATGATAATCATGTGACCTTTCACCTCTTATCTGTGAACTTTGCCTCCCACCATGAGATCATCTGCTTTGGACTGTCTATAAGTGATCAGGCACATAATTTTTTTATGACAGCAAGGCCAGGTATCAGACTAAGTGCTGCATGTGATTACAGCTCACATTTCTTATTGGTTGAGGACAGATTTCAGTAGCAGACTTGTAATTGACTTTTGACTTTGTCAGCCACAAGAAGTATACAATATATGTATTAGTCTCTCACCTAACAGTAACAAAATGATGGGTACTATCACTACTGAGGAAATCCATGAATGACACTGAAAACTTGCACACTATGCTTTGTCTTCACAGTAACCTTTTACATGAAGGTAAAGTTTAATCCCAATTAATTTAACTACAATTTTGGTAAAGTTGCTTGTAGTAACGTTTACAGACTGACCTACACTGAATTTATTTCAATGTAACACTAAAACCAGTGATTTTTATGCCATTGCCATGTTGTTTTGAAGGTGGTTTCTTCGCAAAAAAAAATGTTTCTCTCATCTGACAGCACTCTTGCAATTCTTAAAGCCTGCGCTAAGAGTGAAACTAGTTTTCTATAATCATGCCACGAATTACACCACGGTTTGCATAGAATCCTAGAAACACAGCTTGATTGCTTTACATCAGAATTGCTGTTTGGATTTTTTCCCTTTATGTAATCCTGTCAACCCTGCCATCATGTTAAGATCTAAAACACACTGTCATTGGTTTGAATATGTACCACTCTGACCTAAACCTGCTGTGATTGGTTTGAACATGTAATATTATGTCATAGGAAGCCCTAAAACAGTATGCTGCATTATCTGGATCCCTGGCCATCATTCTATACACATTACAGCTATTGATAAGCCTGGGCATTTTATATAAAGGGCTACTCCTAAAAAGACTTGCATATTCTGTGTTAAAAGTTCGTTATTACAAAAATGTAACCATTTCACACCCGAGAATTAACACTGAAATGAGCTAACTTGCAATTTACAGTGAATTCTGGAGCCCTCAGTATCCCTTCATTTTCCAGCCGTGAGATCTTTGGGATCCTGTTTGTGTACCTAAAATCTTGAATAAATTGCAATAACAGTATGGGCAAATGGTGGATAATATTTCTTTTTCTATTTGCCCACAGTAAAAGGACTGCAAACCACAGGTGTTTGCTGTATTGCATCAGCCGAAAACATGAATGGGTCAGGAAAATAGTTCATTCATGTGATTGATAAGCTTTTAACTGAAAGCCAGCTCATGCATGACAAAGCGAAAACTTCTTTCATATACTTAACAAAAAAATTAAATAACGTGGGATTGGCTCACGCCAACACATGCACAAATGTTTAAATTTTTCAGATTTTTTCGTGAAAACCAGTAATGGCGAACAATTTACCCATATTTGCCTCTTCTACTAAAGTTGCAAGTCATCACAAATCAACAAACATAATACAAAGGTAGGGAACCATCAACAACAACTCCACTTAAAATTTTTAAAGGGGCTTGAATGACCAGGGGGGGGGGGGGGGGGGGGCCAAGAATGAATACTTTATTACTGTTTGGACCAAGACATTTTCACTATTTAAAGAGGTCGGCAGATCTGCCCGGATTTTCAAGGACTGGACACAAAAATATAAATAATCGACCTTTACGCATCACAACATTGTTTAGGCGAAAAAAAAAATAATGAAAGCTCTCCAGTTAATGAGAATTACTAGAATAATAAATTAGATATTAGATGCCATACGGTAGACTCGTGGTATGCAGCATGCAAGGCCGTGTCCAAACTTGGGAACTGCTCACGACCGCAAAGCTCTGGCCGAGACAGGCAACTCGCGGCGGGCATTTAAACTTCCCACTAATACTAAGCGGACACCGCGCCGGCTAAGCAGATGCAACGGAGCAGTCGTTCCCGGTTGGCGAGTCGTGCTCATGCTGGCACTTATATTACCGATTGGTCTGTACCGATCTGAAGTCCACCACTTGCCGTCCAGTGTTTTCACCTGACGGCTGTAACGGTAAATACTACTATTTTTTACTCATTCTCTGCCTATTTTTCCAGTCAGTAGTTTACGCCCGTCCACTGTCACGTGTTCAAGTGGCGCGTAGTGTAAATCCTTTATTGAGCGTTGTGAAGGCCATGCTTGGCTTCTCGGTTGACAGCCTCGCTTCTCGCCTCACGCCGTAATTGGGTACGGGTGTGCAGAGCGTGTAGTGTTCCGAAGGCCGGAACAACTGTTTTACTGCAGTGCAGCGTAATTTGGATGGGATATGTCCGCGATATAAAATATTTCGCTGTGTTAACGAGGTCCTCTTGCGGCATCGCCCATCCGTCACCAACGTGTTCGAATATTAATTACCGGTACCTAATTAACTACCGCATATATTGGGTTTTGCTCACGTGCCAATAGATAAGTAATTTAGTGAGTGAACCATGACAACATCGGTTGAAGTACAGAACCAAGTTTATAGGACTCAAAAATTGTGCGACTTTGCCAAGCGATGGTTATTCGAAGGACGGAGCGCTACGTAGCTACGCCGAGAGCGTTCGGCACATGGCCGGTGCTGAATGCAGGCAGACTACACTTTACATGTCGGCTAATCCCCCGCCGATAAAATCAACGCGCCGTGAAATGAACGTAACTGGCAAAGTTACTTACCAGGATGTCCCTCTCCGACCGATTCGGAGGTGAAAAGGATAGTTTGGACTTTGTCGACGTGGTTTTGCTGTGACATTTTGTGTTACTGTCTCTCACGCTCGTGTCCTCTTTGCCGTCTAAGGTTAAAAGAGACTTCATTGTAAATACGCACTGGGTTTTACCAAGCAAGTCATGTGACATTCATGTCTGCTTCCATTGGTTTATGCTAATTACATCCCGCTTCGTCGGGCTCTGTCTCGCTGACAATTATTTCAGTCGTATTATCTTCGATTTGTGCACTTCTTGATAACAGATACATGTAGATCTGTAGTAGTAATTTTCAATGGTTCTTATGTATCAAAATTGGCCTATTTCAAAGGTAAATGAGGAAGCAGACATGAAATACGCACTGCATCACTTGAACGAGGCTAAAAGGTCGACCAGGGCCAACGTAGCCCTCACGCGTTGAATTGATGCAATGTTGCAGTTGCACTGTATGTCTCGCTCCGCACCAGTATTGTCAAAGCAAGGGTCCCTTTTGTCAGACACGCCGGACCACGGGTAACAATAGGCGAACTGCTGACGGTATCGTAACATTGAGATTATATAACTGCATTCAAAGTTGGCAACGTGTCGGGCGTTGTCCGTTTACATACAACATTTTAATCGGTTACTTTTAAAAATAGAACGATTTACACCCTATTTGTTATACGTGGTTGATAGAGTCGTCCATATTAAAGCACCGTGATCACAGCAAACACGTGCACAATGAGAATCACGACCCGGCAAAAAATTAGACTAGTACAACGGACTTGGTCGCGACAGTGAACTTATTCTTGCATAGTGATGGCCGCCTGAGAATGTTAAAAGTCTGCTATGAAAATATTTTTCTCACTTCCCTATCCCTCCGGCTGTATAAGTTTGCTCTCTGAAATTCTGCAAATGGGTAGAACGATTAATCGTACATGTGTACTGTAATGAAAAGTGACTGACTCTATTCCATTTTGCGCTGACCAGCAACAAATATCAAATTACATTCATAAATAACAGTTTGGTGACGACCAACTATATATGAAGCACACACAATAAGACTTTAGTAAAACAAAACAAGTCTGAATGTAGGCAAGTCTGAATGTTTGAGTTTTAATTTAATAGGTAAATCATCTCACGAAAATATATGCAAGAGGTTTAAAAATTGATGTGAAATAAAAACTGAATCGTATTTGATGAACGTCGACAAATGACGCAAAACGGTCCCGGATAACTATAAGCATGGAGGTAGTAGAGACTACCTCCATGCTATAAGGTAAAAGTGAAACCGAAACGGACTGACGAGACAAAATCATCCAATTTCCACTAGGGCCAACATCACAATTTAAGGTAAGTATGTATAGGCCTATATCCCTGGGGTACTCATCCAAATATGGCGTCAAAAATTCACCTTCCGCAAAAGACTGGTCAAAATCGAGGCGAAAGCAGGGTAAAAAAATCTACATTATATCAACATTCCCTCGAGGTAGGGGAGGGAGAGTTCAAAATCGCGATACATATGTGTATACCCTACCTGTAGCAGTGTATGTATGTATGTATGTATGTACGTATGTATGTATGTATGTATGTATGTATGTATGTATGTATGTATGTTACAATTACAGTTGCTATATTTTTATCTGATTACACATTTTAAATAAAGTATAAAACCAATAATAATAATAATAATAATAATAATAATAATAATAATAATAATAATAATAACAAGGCAGTATTGCTGAAGGCAATGAGTACTTGGGCCGTGATAGAGTAATTTTGAGGACAATATATACTACTATTCAAATATGGTCTTGAATTTCCTCCTGTCAATGAGGCATTTGATTAACTGGTTATTAAACGAAGCAATGGCATGACAACGGCAAAATATGTCTAGCAACTTTTGTGGAGTTTGAGGCAGGGGTTCTTTATTTATAGCGGGAATTGCTTAAACTCCTTAAATATTCAAATTACAGCAAATTTCTTTTGTTCTCGATGGTAGATGTCTAATATTTAGATGGGCATATTTAGATTTCTACCCTATAGTTATCCCTATATACCAAAAATCGGACATCCAGCTCTATTGGCTTGCTCAGAATTAGATATGCACATAATTAATGAGGTACAATATGTGGTGTCATAAGGTGTCCCATCATACCATTTATGAAGGGTGTAGCACTTGTGGTTACTGAGTTGTGGACAAATATATATATTTGAGGTCAAAGGTCATCGAGGTCACGTGACATTTTGTCAAAATAATTGTATTGCTAAGTTATTCCTATATACCAAAAATCAGACCTCTAGCTCTATTGGCTCGCTCAAAATAAGACATGCACATAATTAATGAGGTACAATATATGGTGTCATAAGGTGTCCTTTCATACCAAATATGAAGGGTGTAGCACTTGTGGTTACTGAGTTGTGGACAAATATGTATATTTGACGTCAAAGGTCATTGAGGTCACGTGAAGTTTTGTCAAACAAATTATATTAACTTATCCCTATATACCAGAAATCAGACCTCTTGCTCTATTGGCTCGCTCATAATTAGATATGCACATAATTAATGGGGTACAATATGTGGCGTCATAAGGTGTCCCATCATACCAAATATGAAAGGTTTAGCACTTGTGGTTACTGAGTTATGGACAATAATGTATATTTGAGGTAAAAGGTCACCAAGGTCACATGATATTTTGTCAAAATGTCTGAGATATCTGCGTGAACCGATGGACTCACTGATGGACTCACGGACGGATATGAGCCAATCTATAGCCCCCTGGACTTTATCCGTGGGACAAAAAAACTGTGTCACTGCATCCTTTAGGCAATATGAATACGATGAGAAACTAAATTTTTATTTTTCTTGGCATCATACATGCGAGTCTATGGAGAACTGCCTTATACATGGGAGTCTATGGAGGTGTAAACTAAAAAGTCCTCTAACACGGCCAAATTTGAAAGCATTGTGAAACAAATCGATGTGCATCTGTATGGGGTTGGGTACTAGGCGTGAACGGACGCACGGACATGACCAAACCTATAAGTCCCCTCGGACTTCGTCCGTGGTGATTAAAAACAACGCAACAGTTATTACAGCTACACCGGCGGTAGGTTCATATCCAGAGCCCCGTACGGTCTGCCGCCGTCGCTTGAAAACAATCTCATGCACCCGGCCATATGGGCAGCTGGCCGGATGCATGACTTCCCGGAGAAGGCGAGCTGTCACGTTCAAGCTCAGGATTATTTGTCGATCAAATTTCAGTAAATTTACCTTACCTAGATGAAATTTTGTCTATAGGCTGAAATTTCGCCGAAGTTTGACAAAATTACATCGATTTTTCAGGTTCATATGCGACATTTTTGAGTTTTGAGTGCAGACAGAAATAAGTTTTGAGGCAACATGGCTGCGACCCTAGCCCTGCGTACGATGCTATGTGCTACAGCTAACACACAGCATCGTACGCAGGGCCAGCGAGAGAGTTGCCGACATCGACGGTTATTTACGAGAAGTGAATAAAAGACTGTCATTTTTGGAAGCGATCGAGTAGCTGAGGTAGGCTGGGATACGACTTGGGCCCAAGAACGCTGAATTTCGGCAGTAATTTGGCTTTTTACGTCAATTCCCAAAATGGATTTGAAGTCACCGACCCAACGTACGGGTCTTTGCAGGGCTGTGGTGAGCGGGGCGGTTAGCTGTAGCGGAACACACAGCATCGTACGCAGGGCTAGTTGACCCCAAGTGAAAATGTGTTCGCGATCAAATCTTCCTATATTTTTTTCAGAATTTTCAACAAAATCATTGCTTCTTACATCTTTTGTAAAATATAAAATACTAAAATAAAACTGCGATGTGCCATGTCTCCAGATTTCTAAAATATCGTTCGTTGACCGTTCGACGCAAACTTGTGACGCAGTTGAAATTCAATACTGACCGCCAAATAATCTTAGAGATCAGTCTAGACATCCTCCAAATTATCCAACCATTCGCATTGGAGTTCAGCTCGCTTAGAGTATCATAACGTTTTTCGGCCTTCGTTTAGATCGACCCTAATATCTCCCATTTAGGAGATAAATACACAAGCTACCTCAACAAAACTTCGTGCACCATCCAAGACCGAACGCACTACAAATCTGTCTTGACGTCATCATCTCCTTACATGGTAATCGGCATACCGTATTTTTTAGCAAAGGGGACACAGAATACGTCGGAGTATTCAGTTTCAAAACGTATTACATTGTGTGATGTTGTCAAAAAAAAGTCATGTTACTGCAGTGGTATAAATTACAAAACACAAAAGTTCAAATCAGTTTATTTTGGACTGGCTTTACCCAACATTTCATATTGTTTCTTATGCCAGATTTGACCACGTGCTTACTGGCGACCCCTTTTCATGCAAATTTGTGTCAAATGATGTGTTCCTCTGGAAAAACAAACGTACGATTTCTAAATGAAGGAGGCGAAATTTGCCCTCAAGACGCGAAACCACCCCTTTATGGGGTGTACCTAGCTATTTTTAACGAGCTTCTCGAATCTGCAGCTCTATTTCGAAATGATGGTCTGGTTTTCTCAGCTCAAGGATAAGTGTTCTCCATCGCTGTGGGCATTACTATTCTCAACCGGGGGTACAGTTTCCAGTCGTAATGTTTTTCATTGTGTCCGGGATATAAAACCTTTCCTTTTCAAACTTTCTCTTTGATTAACACTAATCCACATCTTGTCAGTGATTAAACATGTTTCAAGTTTAAATGTTAAATTCTGGTCTCGAGCCCTCCTGTTCGACCAAACCGAAATTACCCCTCCCACTTTGGCTCGTCCAGTGGGTGTAGCAAGGGTCGTGCCATCGCCTAGGAAATGGAGGGTGCATTAATTGTTGCATTTCGATGCACATTTTGATTATATTCAGAAGATTTTGTGGCAAAAACTCAGATAGAGAAGCATTTATATTCACATCTCACTTATTCAAGACTGGCTGAGAGCAGCACTTCCATTCAGTTAACATCATTACGCCATTTATAATGCAAGAAAGATGAAGCCAATACATTTTGCCCTCCCTGGTCTCAGCCAGAAATGGTTATACCTTACAGTTTTTTCCACGGAATGAAAACAAATGTACTTGGGCTGAGGCCCAAGTACAATAATAATAATAATAATCTACTTATATGTGAAAGACTGACTAACAGAGAGATGAAAAGATAAAAAGATAGATTTATTGATATACAGAGTGAAAGTGAAATTATTTTGTCTGTATTTTAAAAATCTCTGAAAGCATTTTACAATGTAAATCTTATAGAAAAAATAGACTGACCAAGGCATACAGTTTGTCGGTATGGAGAAAGCGAAGGCAACTAAATAATTTTTTTTTCGAAAATGTATCTGGTAGGAGACATTAAGTAAAACTTAATGCCGCTGGTCTGTAAAAGTATCGTGATAAAAAAGTGATTCAATTGGTTTAAAATTGTATGAAAGAGTGGAGTTGAGAAGTCTTATTTATAATTCGATAGGAGTGTACACAGGGTTTTATATGTTTGCTACGTCAAGGAATATGTTTCTTGGAACCATGGTGACAATTGTGCGCTTTAGTTCCTTTGACTTACCGCACACACGTTAAAATATATAAACCGGAATCGTCTTATAGTCGTTGGGAGTGCTGAACATGTATGTATTTCTCTATTCACACAGTTCAGGGACAGAAAGAAAAAACAACACAAACAAACTTGCGGGAAGAAGAACAAACAAATGTTATTATATTACCATGCCCTGCCCGTCGCATTTTGATTGGTCGAGCTGAACCACGTGACTGACCACAAATACACAGTAATGGTTTGTTTACAGGCCCGTGAATATGAATAATAAGATTAGCAACACAAAGTATCGTAACTTTACAGCTCAAACGTAAATCATGATCAATCACAAAATAAAATGGAGCATTTGTAGGTCAAGTTGAGATACTTTTATTCTGAAAACATCTTCGGATTTGCCAATTTTTTACAGCGCGTGACAGTGCGTCGCGTATTGCTCAGTTTCTGGGGCCCCGTTGTCGTTCGCTCCTGAAATTTTCGGAAATTTTGACGGTTTTCATTGGTTCGCTGATAATATAATGGAAATAACAGACTCCGCTCTGACCATTAACGTTTATTTGTGGGTGCGGGCTCGAGGAAAGCCAAATTAACGGGCTCGGCAAGCCTCGCCCGTTAATTTTTGGCTTTCCTCTCGCCTTTGCCCACAAATAAACGTTAATGGTCAGCGCGTCGCCCGTTATTTCTATATTAATTACTGTATATTGCTTCGCATATTCTAATGGCACTGCCGCTCAATTGGTCAGTACATATATCAGTTAAGCAACCAACATCCTTGTGAAAGGAAAGGGCGGAAGCCAGTCTTTGCGTTTTGTTCGTATTTTTGACACCGTCTAATCATGAACATCAGGGTCTAATTGACCCTGACCTTGTTCTAATTACCTCAAAAACAGAGTCACAGCGGAAGTAAACAAGTCACAGCACGTATGTATGCATTTCTAGCTTTGAAACATCTCACTGGTTACAGCAATATCTATATATTCACCATATAATTAGGCCGCGTTCAAAAAAAGTGGTGAGGGGGGGGGGCTGGAGGAATTCAGGGGGGGGGAATTCGAAAATTTTTGGGGTAGTCGAGGGGGGGACTTGAAAGTTTTGCTCTGCCTATAGGGGGGGGGGGCACCTGAAAATTTTGTGACTCCCAACATTTTGATGTCGTCCAATGGTTCCAATGTTAGTAATAATTAAACAAAATCTAGAACCGTTTTGTCATATTTTATGTCTTTAATCTCGAAAAGTCTAAAAATGTATGAATGCCATTAAATTTTCGTAGAACAAGTTTGCCTTGTAATGGGGCAGGAGCTACAACTGTTTATAATTTTTCAATATTTCTATGCAATGTATCAAACACAGTTTCTTGGTGTCTCTCTACAGCATGCTAAAAACACAATATTCAGTTTGTCAACATAGCCCGTTTGTCTAAATATTGGTGATAATTGAATGATGCAAATGCACGGTACACGTAGGCTGTGTAGGCAAGCTGAATACTGGATAGCTCAACATTCTGTAGGGAATAGAACAAGAACACAATTGTATAAACTGAACAAAAATATTGTCAAAATAAAAAGTTAATACAACTACTGCCCTGCTACTACATACTGGCAGTGACAGTGATACATGTAGCTGTGACTCTGATGTAGTTTAAAAAGAGTTTCGGTCATAGGACACTCAATTGACAGTGAAACATACATCTACTTGTACACAAGATCCAGCCAGAGAGCAACACATAGAAGACTAGGGGACTAACAGTTACCATGGATTTTTGAATTCTGGCGTATGAGAACAATAAAATATTAGAGAAAAAAGATGGGGTCACCATAATTGATCTTATACAAATATACAATGAAAAGTCAGTTTTTCTAAAATCACTTAAAATCAATATATAAAACCATTCATTTCAAGTTTATGCAGTGAATGAAACTTTCACATCTCATTGTACCAACAACACAAAAGTAAAACTTTGAATAGTAAAGACTCTAATTTAAATGGAAAAATGTGTGACTAAATGGAATCTTTTATTTTTTATCAAATTTGTCATTATTACACCCAAAATTTCTGAGATTAAAACATTAATTTCATGGAATATTTTAACCTTCCAGTCCAGTATTGTCAATTTTGTAAAACATTTTGTAAGTGGCATCTAAGTTGTGCATGTCTTGTACTTTTGAAAAAAAAATTTTGGTAGGTCACTGTGCTCATTTTTTCACAATTTGGTTAAACGTAGCTAGGAATACATAATTTTCATACTCTCTCATGATTGTCATTTTGTGTGCTTTTCAGCTGGTGCCATTGAACTGGCCAGAGTTGGATAAACTCAAGTGGGCTTAGACTGAGAAATCCAAAAAGTTCACTGATGCATTTAAAAATGAATCAATTTAAGAACTTGCCCTAGGTATATGGCTCTACAACCTGCTGATAAGAGATAGTGTTGAACATTTGCGTGCAGAACGACACATTACATGTTTTTTCTACTCTGCGTGCATTCCTAATAAATATGCGGCTATATGGTAATTTGGGGGGGACTTGAAAATTTGGGGGTTGGGGGGACTTGAAAATTTTTGAGGGTATTGAGGGGGGGGACTGAATATTTTGAGGGTATTGAGGGGGGATCTGAAAAAAATAAGATTTCAATCGTGATTCCTCCAGCCCCCCCCCCCCCCTCACCATTTTTTTGAACGCGGCCTTAGCTCTCCATTATTTACGGACTTCGAAAATGAGAATTTTAAATCAATCTATGGTGAAACCGCCGGCAGTCGTTGGAAACTAAACAGTCCTTTAAACTGTGCAGGTCACAAATGGTGCATACTTCATAGCACTTGCAGAACAGTGAAGCAGAGCTCCCGTGGCATATAATTCAAAAATGGACGCCATGCCATACTTATTTGTGCATATAAGCACCGTAGAAATCTTTGATTTTGATTGAAACGTTAAAACGAAAGCGTCATTTATTTATTTTCCAAAATGACTTCGTGTTATCCGGCTTCTAGGTAATCGTGACACTAAGTGTAAGTTTTTGGATCGAAGCCCACCTGCCGTTATGTTGGAGAGGGTTAGACATCCGACGATTGACAAATAGCCATTTAACGTTGTTTTTACATTCCATCACAGAGAAACATATACAGAGTGGCAACACTTGCATGCCTTTTGTTCCATGGTCGTCTCGGTAGACTATTGGCTTTTCATATTAAAATGAGCTTCAAAGGTGTTAAACTTTTTGGAGGCTTTGTTTGTGGTTGATAATTACAGTAAGTACAGTTGTAAGCTTTCATTTTGTATCTACCTCGGGTTACAAAGTAGAAAAACGTTTTTTCTAGAGGGTCTATGGAGTAACACTAACTTGCACATAACGAATCTGATAATAACTTAAAAAAGCATTAAACGTGACTGGCGCTCGACGCTCTCTCTACCATAGACTTTAAAAACCGATTTTAAGGTCTATGTCTCTACCAATATCGCTGGATTCGTATGTAATAAAGTGACCACAAGTCGCTCAGCACTGATCTATAAGTGTACAGTTGTAAGCTTTCATTTTGTATCTACCTCGGGTTACAAAGTAGTTACTGGCCCACTCCACCCAACCATCAACGCAACAGAATTTGCTGAGTCAACTCTGTTGTGATATTAATAAGCCTACAGACGAGCGGCAAGGATATACGATCAATTCATACCTGCGATGTTTGTTTGTTTTGTTTTGTTTTTTAATTTATTTTGAGGGGGGGGGGGGTGTTTTTCGTCCTGTCTTCAAAGTATGTTGACGTACAACATATTAGCCTCGCCAAAGCAACGCGTTGTGTGACACTGTATATAGGATATAAAATGTTTTTCCTAACAAAGAAATTTTAATCTGTCAAATATGGACAATACACACACATGCTGTATATAGCAGTTGAACACCGAGAATGTTTATAAGATTTTAGTAGCAGGGCAAGAAACTGTATTTTACAAACAGAACACACATCACTGACTGAAACACAAAAGAAACAGCCAAGTTTGCGCCTCGAAAGTGAAAGACTTAAACTTTGCTCAAACTTTCCTCAGTGAAACTTTCAATCATTCTCTTTCCAAATCAAGAATAAAACGGGTTACCGTGCAAAGTTTGGCACTGGGGAAACAAAATACCTGACATTTACCGTGATATTTGAAATTCAAAATGGCCGCCATCTCTGTGTTAACTCTATGGGGAAAAGTAACATCGTCGACTTTCGGAAAACTACTAAGATGAAAATTTTTCTTACTCCAAGAGTTTTAAAATAGATCTGGTTTACCACCTCCAGTGGTAAACCAGAAAATAATTGTAAAGATTCGAAGGCCAAATATCTGCCCTCTAGGCGCATTCTACCTTAAAGGAGATACAATCTCAATATGTATCTGCTCAAAATGCACCCTACATATATAAGCAGTCTAAGATCACAAATGCATTGAATGAATATTAATTTAAGCTGTCTGTCTGTCTGTCTCTTGATCTACGAATTGAAAGTGGATGGCGAAAACACTAGAAAAATTAAATGTGTGATTCAAGTGACCTGATACAAACCGCTTTGAGTGTTGAGTGTACCTACGTACGGTAAGTTAAAAATAAAAATATCCTTTTGTTGCATCCATCCTTGTACATAGCGCCCGTGACACGACGCCGGCAGACCTTAGGGACCGAGCACAATTAACGGCAGGGGGGCCGGAAGAGAAAATGGGGGGGGGGGCACGAAAGAAAAATGAGTACTAGTGTTCTTGGGGTGGGCCATGAAAATTCCAGAGAAGGTAAGGGGTGGGCCACCAAAATTTTTTACACCATGACAGACAGAGAATATTTTTCAGCATGTTTGTTCCTTGTTGAAGCTGGAGTTCCTTGTTAAACTTCTTGTAGCATGATGAAATACCAAGTCTTAAACCTCACAATGCAGTTGTTATGTGTAAAATGAGCAATATTATTATTGAAAATTGACTTGAGCTTGTTAGACTAACTTGGAGATGTGCAGTGAACACTGTCATCATTAAAAATAATTCATGTCTAAATCAATGCTTCAACTATAACAACTATAACAGCACTGAATGAACTTGTAGATTGTTTATAAGGTATTTGGTAATTTCATCATTCTTTGAGATTAAAATAGCACAACACAATACTGAAAAATAGCTGTAGGTGTTACAAGTAGTAAAGCTTGAACATATGTTATTTTGTTTGTTATTATTTATTTCAAGAATGCAAGAATGTTGTTTTCACTAAACCATATATTAAAAGTTATAAGGATTATATATATGTGTACAACTTTATACCTATGATGGGGGGGGCACTAAAATCTTTGCTGGTGTTAAGGGGGGGGGCTGTAAAAATATATATGCACCACATATTTTCTCTTCCAGCCCCCCTGCCGTTAATTGTGCTCGTTCCCTTAGACCAACTTGTTGAATATGTAAATCTTCGTGAGCGAAGTGCGAGGTGTGAAACCAGTCAACTTAAAATAAAGTAATTTTATTCTGGCCGGGCTGTAGTATTAGACAGAGGAAAATTTGCAGAGAGAAATGAAATATTGTTGTTTCTGATAAGGAAACGAAGAATGTTAATTTTATTGAGAATAAATAATCCAATAGAAGTGAACACGTGCAGAACATCCATGTACATAGCTGTTGTACGAAACTGACAGCGACAAGAATTTCAGTGCCAGCCACGGACTCTTTACACACGGCTCACAAACAACACCGGGTCAATAAATCACAATATATAATGAAATATGCGAGAACCTTCTACGCATAACATGACGTAAAGTGATCCGACCAATGCAAACAATATCGTCAACGTATTTTTCTCACATGCAGGTCCCGTGAACAATTTCGCGTCGCCGGATTTAGGCATCTCGCCAAGTTCCGACGACGCAAAAGTGAAAGAAGAAGTCGTGTGCAAACGTTACGCACTATTCGAAAATGGTGAACGAAGTAAACGAATAAGTTAACGCTCATAAAATTGAAAAATTACACGCTGAAGCAGTCATAAGTGGGTTATTGAGACTGTAATGTTCAACATTTATTTGTTCAATTCTGGGTAATTTGAACACATTAGTATAAGCTAGAGTTGAAGTAAATTGCTTTGATATTTAATCAGAAGGGCAACGCCCTCATACGACACTTCACGGTGAGATCTGTGACCTGATCGTGAAGGTGAAGGAGAATTTCTTGTTCTTAAAAGCCACTGTCCCCAATCGCTGGTTTTGGCATAAGGTCTTGATGACCTTAGGTCCTTTCTTTCCCTTCCAAAGTTTTATATCAAGTTGATCAGCTTCGTTTTAAGGTAAAGTTGATAAACAAGCTGTACCTTTAAGTTGTTATGCGTCACCGTTGACTATACCATCGGTCATTGGGACACAACCGATGCAGAATACAGGATCAAACGTTTACTAATCCGTGTATATGACGGATGTATTTCCGGAATATTGAGAATCTCTTCCTTTCCTTTATATTATCATGAGATTTGGCAAAAAACTGACTAAAGAACGACGCTTCCGGAACAGTCGACCCGTATTGGCGATGAAATATGATAAAGTATTTTTACTGCATTAAAACTGTCAGCCGAGATCACTTCCCCTTTGATCGGATCTGTTTCCGCCATTTTGTCTGGCTTATAAGGCCAGTTAGCTGTTATTTAACCCTTAAAACGAAATGCATATTTTTTTATTACAATGCCTGCACGCTGCAGGAATTTTTAAATTGTACTACCCAGTGCACAATAACAGAAACGAATGGTTTTGTTTCAGAAGCATTCACTACAACATGCACGTTTTGCTTCATATTGTAATTTCCTTGTTTTCATTAAGATAATAACCCTTATCCGTTGACGCATAAAAGCTACACTTTTCATCTCGCGAGTTAATGTATTCATGCACGAGGCATTGTGACCTGTCAACTTTCATCGCTATTTTTACAAAGAACTGCAACCATTCTTTGAAAGGGTAAAGGGTAAACAGCATTGAAGTGTTTTCCCATACAATAAAAATATTGTAATGAATATTTTTAACGTTCGAAGCATTTCCTGCGAGTGCTATTGTTTGAGTCTTGAAACGACGCTACAAACAACTGCTTTGCACCTAGAATACATATGTTCTGACATGCTGTGATATTGAAAAAAAACATGATCAACAGGAAACTGTTACGAGAAAATTTAACATCGGCGGGTTCTGCCACGATGCGCAATATAACCATTTTGAAAATGACTGATCGGCGACTCCCAAAGGGCCGTAGACCAAGGCAGACCGTACAGAGAGCCATAAATATACGGTCAGGAAAGGTTACGAGCGAATACATTGATCTGTGTGTGTGTGTGTGAGAGAGAGAGAGAGAGAGAGAGAGAGAGAGAGAGAGAGAGAGAGAGAGAGAGAGAGAGAGAGAGAGAGAGAGAGAGATGTCCTCCTTTTGAAATCAAACTATTATAATATTGCAGTTATGAACAAGTAGCTCCTATGCTCTAACACACAATTTGCACCAGTGTTTACAGATATACAAATAAATATGAAAAATTAGAGCCGGGCGTCATTTCAGAAGCTTCGAGTTCAACGGAATTTAATCTACGAGCGGCTCCGATATTCCGTATAAACACGAAAGAGATCTGAAAGTAATGATATTCAGTTTAAGTTTCGAGGTTGTGCTGAACAATCATCTCAGCCATTCAGTTTACGTCACTTTTCGAAGAATTCACGCATTCGTCACATGTATGAGCAGAGGTAGATGAAACTTGGCAGCCATTCAGAATCTATACCAACAATTAATTATTATGACTTCAGAGACGCGCGACGAAATTAACTTTAATGTTTGCTTTGCCTTCCACCCCACCCCTTCTGGGAATCGATCAAGCTGACCGAGAAAGTATCACGCACTTTCAAATATTCGGGTTTCTAATTGTTGTTGTGGTGAGTCAGCAAAATAAGCTTTTTTGCTGCCCCGACTTGCATAAGTATCATCAATTTCCGTTTGGGGTTGTCGTTGTATAGATACTTAAAATAATGATTGTCTTGTATTTGTGGGGTCATATTGACGACAATAATAAATTTAGAACATTCAGTTAGGATAAATTACACATAATCTTTCATAAGGAAGGACACATAATCTGAAACGGAAGACGGGAAATAATTTCCCTTCCTGAAATATTCCTATTAAAGAATCTGTGATTTCCTTTTAAAGAATATCTGTACGTTATATGTTATTTCTTCTCAGTCAACAATACTATTGCGTACTGAATCGTAAATTTCTCCGTCGCGAATGGTATACGTTGTCCGTTTTCACACATCGCGATGTTCATAAGTTTGGGAACGACTCATATTTTGACGGGGGTTGCAAATGAATGACGTAATCGATAGAGTCTCTCTGCAGACAGACAGATATGTAGCAAAAGTGAAAGCGACATTGCCGTGAAAGCGCCGCGCATTGACACGTACTTGATGTGAATCGATCGGGCATGTTCCTTGAAGGCAAAACATGTAGTGAAATGCCTTCACAAAACCTTTATATCTGAACTTTCATATTTTGTTCTCATTAACAACAAAAAACATCATCTCTAAATACAGTGCTGTAAAAACCGTTTGATTGTGTGCCAATCGTTCGGCGAAAAACATCAAGGACAACTTGTGACGCACAAGAAAGATCTGTATATACGCGACGAAATGCGACGAAACAATGAAATATTTTTAATCGATGGATCAGTCTGAAGGAGCTACAGATAATCAGAATTCATGTATAAATATTAGTGAAACAAAAGTATAGTAAAAAAATTATATATTCGTCAACAATGTACATGTGATATTTTCGACATATCTGTGACCCAGCAAGATCTGTACGCCCTCAACGGTCAACTTTAGATATTCCTTTGTAATTGAAATGTTATGTGACTGTGCAGCAAGAGTAAAAAGACATTGTACACAGCTGGACACAAAGAAAGTTTAATCCTAAGGCATGATAAAGACACGCAGACACATACAAAAACTGGACAAAAAGTTACTTACAAAAAAAACTTCGGCCTAAAAAGGAAAAAGAAGAAAAAAAACCAATAGAATAAAATCGGTCAAGAAATTGTTTTCTCATATTACTCTATCGTGTTTCACTAATATTCATTCATGTACTCTCATGTACTGTCTTTGAGGTTCCCCGTGGACCAATATAAAACTTTTATTTGCGTATTTCTGAGTCATTCGGTCTGATTTTTAAAAGGTATCATCGATATTTATGATATATATCATATATATATATATACATATATATATATATACATATATAGACAAACAGAAAGACAGACAAATAAAAAAAAATAAAGGATATATATATACATATTTACATATATACATATATAGACAAACAGACAGACAGACAAATAAAAAATAATAAAGAGATAGATCGACAGAAAGATTGATAGACAGACAGACAGACAGAAAGACAGACAGATAGACAGATAGATAGATAGATAGATAGATAGATAGATAGATAGATAGATAGATAGATAGATAGATAGATAGATAGATAGATAGATAGATAGATAGATAGATAGATAGATAGATAGATAGATAGATAGATAGATAGATAGATAGATAGTAAGGGACAGTTGAAAATTAATTTAGCTCAATTTGGATCAAGTGAGCAGGTTTTAGCACTAACTATACGCCAAAATGACCAAGTTTACCACGCTCATACTGCAGATTCTGATTGAGTGTAACATTTCGGGAAGATAGGAACAACGTCGTTTTGTGTAAATTTAATCTGGAGAACATAAACATTTGATTGCGGAGCCACTAAAGAAATTAACAAAGCGCTATCAGTGTCTGTAGAAGTAGAAGGGATCGTATACGCTAGAAATCTAAAGAAGACAATTTCACCAAACATGTATCAGTGGACGACACAGCCAACTCCTGTAAGATGTTTTATTTTCAAATATTTAAATAAAAAATAAGTTTTCATGTTCTGACTATTTGTGATATGGACTAGTAAACATAGTACTAATATGTTAAGATGCAAAATCAGCAGTGTTTACGAACTGAGTTGTCAAATGCCTGTAAGTTCACTTGTAAAGATTTATTAACAGACACCCACATATTGTCTTTGTTGTATGATGTTTCACAACCTTATTGATCAACATAAAATATGTTGTTGTTGTTGGATTTTTATTCACTTTCGACGTTGTGTTATTTCTACGTTGCTGGAATATACTGCATTGTCCAAAGTTGAAAGTTTCCTTCTAGAAGCAAGGTGTAATAAACGACCCCCTTCTACTTCCACAGACACTGATATCTTTAGTGACATTTCATTCCAATTTTTATGTTATCTTGATGAAAATGGACACCAAACGACGTTGTTCCTATTTTCTCGAAATGTTACACTCAATCGAAATCTGTAGTATTTTCATTCTCTTTGGTCCCTAAATGACTGATGACTTAATAGTCATCGTCAAACTGATGCATGCTGAGAATTACACGAAGCACTTGACAGACTTATGATTAAAGTTTTGACAGAATTCACGCATGCGTGTATGACATGCACACCACCTCGATCCTCACCCCAGATATTCAGACTTGACGAAAAGATATTAACCTTCAATTTTGTTTTCCACTCCTGTTTCTAGCAATCGATCCAAATGGCCGAGAAATATCTCTCAGCTGACCAGAACATCAGATCGTTTTTCTGTGTACAGAATCCAGCAATTGGCACAAAAACCGGACCTCCCCAGACGTGTAGACCCTTGCTTCGTAGACACGTGAACGTCGCCCTCACAATACTGCTTGTTCGTGTACCTGACGCTAGTGGCGCACTTTCAAACTTGAAATGACGGAACAAACTTTTCGAAAATAAACCTTGATGTCGAAACCAAAGTGACTGCTCCAGAATTTATTTGATAAAACTGGAATGAAGTAAACATTCAAATTTGTTGTAAGTGGACTTAGAATTTTGATATTATCGGTGACAACAGAGCTTTGAAATCTGCTATTTAGTCGTTATAAGTCGAGAAGCATTGTGAACAACATGATAAATGATTGGTGGAATTCCGTAGGAGCCTTGTCACATAGTATATCATTTGGTCACAGGAAGCATGATCCAAATTTAAATTTGACTGAGGGTAAATGCCACGTTTGTGCGAACGGCTTTCATATCTTTGTGACAAAGGTGAAACTCTTGAAAACGCTTTGTTTGGGTGCAAATATGCTCAAGAAATGGCGGAAGGCAAGTTTCTTTCTTTGTCAGAAAATCACAATTACATCAAAAGCAATATTGACAAATGAATGCAAGAGAGTAGTTTAAGGTTTCCCTGATCAGAGTTCCTACGCTCAGTTCCAAACAAAACCTTCCTATATCTATCTATCTATCTATCTATCTATCTATCTATCTATCTATCTATCTATCTATCTATCTATCTATCTATCTATCTATCTATCTATCTGTCTGTCTGTCTGTCTGTCTGTCTGTCTATGTCTGTCTATCTATCTATCTATCTATCTATCTATCTATCTATCTATCTATCTATCTATCTGTCTGTCTGTCTACCAATATCTATCTATCTATCTATCTATCTATCTATCTATCTATCTATCTATCTATCTATCTATCTATCTATCTATCTATCTATCTATCTATCTATCTATCTGTCTGTCTGTCTGTCTGTCTGTCTGTCTGTCTGTCTGTCTATCTATCTATCTATCTATCTATCTATCTATCTATCTATCTATCTATCTATCTATCTATCTGTCTGTCTGTCTGTCTGTCTGTCTGTCTGTCTGTCTGTCTGTCTATCTATCTATCTATCTATCTATCTATCTATCTATCTGTCTATCTATCTGTCTGTCTGTCTATCTATCTATCTATCTATCTATCTATCTATCTATCTATCTATCTATCTATCTATCTATCTATCTATCTATCTATTTACCGGCACTCATAGAATACACAAAAGAACAACAACGAGCTCGAGTGGAGGCAGACGAGTTCAACTCGCTAAACTTCAGTATTTCGGTAAATAGGTCCATACTTGTTATTGAAAGCAGTGACTTTTGGCTATACCATGGTTGTGAACCGAATAAAAGGTTGGATTCGTTGATGTCAGAAGAGTTCATTGAAGATTCCGAAGATTGGAAGAAGTCTGAATGATCAGCGCCATCCAGAAGATCGAGTTTTCTATCATTTTGTTTGTTTGCCTTGGACAATGACTGAATGTAACTTCAATATATGGTGTGTCAAGAGTCAAAAAACACGGTATTCGTTTTATTTGACCTTGTCTGGTTTTCCGGTGTCTACCTGAATCCTGGAATATAGGCATTGTATAGAAAAACCATTGTTCTTATTCATGTAAAGGGCATTATATATTTGGTTTCTTATCTCGTGAAAAGGTTATCTCTAAGCGCAGACACATTTTTTCTTTTGAATTTCACAATAAATGCCTGAACCCACTTAGGGACGTGTATCAAACTTGTCGAAATTGAGTATTGGATTGTTTTGTCCGTCTTATCGATTTATAAACCAGGTCGCCGGTATCATGTAGAAACTTGGTCGCTCAGGTCAAGCTGAACAGGCGAGCTCAGCCGAGTGCTGAGATGACCTGTGACCTCGGTATCTCATAAGCCACCCCGTGGGTGTGTACTCAACCACTGACTTGCCATAGTGACCGGTACAATATGGCTGCCAAAGAGAGCTGTCAGGTAATACAATAGACGTAGAAAGAACGAAGGCTGTGTTGTTAGTTACGTGACATTTCTTGTCCGCTCGGGCCCTGCAGGGCGTATTACACCGATTGTTTTCTGAGGATCATTAACTTCACTGCAAGGTGGTGTGAAGTTCAGCCCGGGAACTTAGAGATTTTGATATTTTGCCTCAGAAATAGTACCGCTCTCAGGTTGTGACCTCTGGTCTTTGGACATTGCAGTGTTATAGGTTTGTCGAACACCATTTTTAAAGGGATCAATGACAAAACGAATATGAACATTATAGTGCACGTCAGCAATCGCTCTGCACGGTGAACATTTTATGAGCAAATTGGAACACGGCGGACTCCAGGGATTAATAAGTTTGAGCAATAACAGCTATAAGCCAAGACATCTATCATCTCAGGTGGAAGTTAAACACCAGGTGGTATTTGAAACATGAACACGCATGTAGGGACGCTGCCCAACATGGAATCCGAAACAGGTAACGATTGTTTAACTGCGCTCGAAAGAGCGTGCGAAGAAGAGATCAACAAGGTGAAGGAACACGCCAAGAAAGTTGCTGTAAAACTCAGGGAAGACGAGCAGAAACTGATCGAACGTTTAAAGTCTGAGTACGAGTCCCAGAAAAAGCAAGTTGTCCCGGAAATAAAGCAACCCACAGTTCACTTGGAATTCCTGCCAGATACAAGCTTGCTCGATGACGATAGGGTAATCCTCGGCAACATAGGGGCATTAGATGTGAAAAAAACAAAAGTTGGAATTCCGAAATACGTTCTTGTCGGTGACTCAGAAGACCTGAAATTGGAAACGTTTGATTTCTATGGAAACAGGGCGGCAGGGTCAAATGAGTACGACCGAGTAAGCGTCGAGGCAACGTGCTCGGGAGGGGCCAGGCGAGAGTTAGACGTATCACACAAAAGCGGAGGAAAGTTTACGTTCAAGTTTTCCGCGGACACTGAGGGCGTGCACCTCTTATCCGTATCTATAAGTGGTCGTGAAATGCCTGGCTCCCCCTTCCACGTATCAGTTCTATCAAGTAAGTTGTTAATCGCATCTGAGTGGCTTATATTATGAACACCACGCAGGAGTAGACAGGGAAAATATTGGAGAACGACACGACTGTACATACGACAAATGACGCGACTTTCGGGGAAAAATTACAGTCAACTGGCTGAGTTTTCGTATAGGATTCATTGTGGGGAGGTTCCCCTATTTCCTTTATATCCACATGTCAACTCTCTGAATGTCGCTGTTTCAGGTAGAAATATTGATATTCTCAGGAATTCCAAAAGTACATAAATTTAAATTTTCGTGGGCTATGACAGTGACTGGCACATCAGAAGTACACTTTCGCCATCAGCTGTCAAAAAAACACATGCGTCACTCCAACCACAGTCCCTCTAGAGGGACTGTGCTCCAACCGACTGAACAATTTTGTGATCGTGGGGAGGGGGGGGGGGCAATTTCATCATGCAGTCTTCCAGATTTAAAGGCATAAATGTAATCAGTAAAGAGTTTGTGTAATTCACATGTACGGGCTGGTCTCATGGCATCTAGCCATTTTATCAACATAAGACCATCATGAAATAAAATGTGAAAGTCTTTGTGATCTTGAAGCTTACCGTTGATACTATGACACACATAAATGTTGCAACAATTTAAGGTAGTGTGCGACTCGAAAGTGAAAGACTTATAAACTTTTGCTCAAACTTACCTCCTCAGTTAAACCTTCAACCATCTTCTTTCACAATCAAGAATAAAGACCAGGTGTCACCATGCAAAGTTTAGTACGAGAGAACCAAATCACCCAGCATTTACTGAATTTTGAAATTCAAAATGGCCGCCACCCCAGTAGTAACTCTACGGGGAAAAGTGAAATTTTCGATTTTTCGAAAAACTAAGACTGAAATTTTCTCTTACTCCAGGAGTTTTGAAATGAGCGCTCATAAATGGTGGATCAGAAAATAATTGTAAAAATTTAAGTCTGAATATCTGTCCCCGAGGCGCATTCTACCTTAACCGAAAACTGTTAAATTTTTATGGAACAGACAAGAAAGTAATTTCGAAATAGGCTAGTTTTTAGTCAGAACATTAAGTCAATATTTTCTCAATACATACAGTAAGAAACTACGTTGAAAAGGTAAAAATAGGAAGTCTGGTTGCCAGAGGAAAAAACTGGGAATACAAAAATGAGGTGAGCGTTAAAAAATTGTGTTACTCAGTATCTTTGCAATGGATAAAATCAAAATGTAGAGGGAACGACGTTCCCACACCTGTTTGTTCTGTGCTGTTCTCATTACATACTATCTCTATAATCACATTGGACATCTTTGCTGCAGTTCCTTTAGGTCACACATGCCATGATGAGGTCTCCTCATGTAATATGCGGAGTGGCGATGATTTGCGCCCCCCTCTCTCTCTGTCGTCAAATTATTGCATTCGCCATACATATATACGCGTATATATATGCACTTACATAATCGGATAGACAGATAGACAAATTCGTAGATAGATTCTTATCTATCTACCTACACATACACATACACGCGCGCTCTACTGTTTGTACGATTGGACTCCCTATGGAAATATTGTTAATGTGCACAAATCGATAAATATATAATTTATTGCGGGCGCTATAACGCTATATCGGTGTGGTTAGGCTAGACGGAAAGTTGCATGCTTCTACAATCCTTGACTATTGCCACCGATAATGAGATGAGTTTTGATTTTAATTGTCAGCAAGAATGATGCTTTCTCCCCTTCCTGTACTTTGGGGGAATAGACGGCGGGTAGCTCGGAATATAGAGTCTATTCGTTTAGGTAGTGTGTAAAAACTGTTTGTTTGACAATTTTAATATGCAGGAATTTTGAACACACCAAGGAAAGATAAATTAAACATGTCGTAAAGGTCTACAGTGATGTAGACTGGAAACTATTTTTTGACTTACCAACAAGACAGATTTCGCCACCGTAACAAACAAAAGGACATCTTTTGCCTTTTATATAAGATTGACATGTAATTTTTTCCCCGATATCTTTTCAGGATGGCAATCCGCCTGGTAAAGGGAGAGTGACACGAAAGCAGGGTGATGACGTCACTGTCCAGTGGGACTGCGGAAACCAGGGCAGCTATTTCATGGAGGCCAGCTCTGGTTATTTTCAACTGAAACTTGCTGAGTGTCACTGAATAAGCACAAAAATAAAACTTCATCTACAACCGTAGGTGGCGCAGTAATAGCGGAACAAAAACGCTCAAGCCTGACAATGATAATTTCTCATTCAAGGTGCTAGCTCTTAAGAGAAAGTGAAAATTCAACGTCACAGCTATCGCAACTTGCTCTATCTGCTAGTGCGACGACACTTGGTCACGTGGAGTTCTTACAGACTAGACCGTACAGCCACTATTTCACAGTCTCGCCAGACCTTGCCAGACCTGGAACTAGCGGGTGTGCCTAACGTTTTTTGAAAGTTAACATTCCAGCTGACATACATGACTGGCAAAATTCCATGAGGTTTCCCTACAGACTTTCGAACTGTCGTAATTTTCAAGTTTATCTGAAAGATAGAACTTTGTGCTGCTTCGAATTATTTCTTGACTTTTACAATGTCTATATAGTAAATTTTTATGACGTACTGTCAATGATAAGAAAAGTAATATTTTGTTTTTCAGATTAAATTTAGGGCACAGGAAAGCGACTTCCACAAAATTGATAAGTATGTCGAAGGAAAAATAGCTGTAACCTTTGACATTTCGTGATTTTGTGTATTGTAAATGAAGTGTACGTTTTTATTTGAGTTCCTAAAGTATGTCAAAATACAAAAACCAATGGCCTTGACAACACAGCAGATTAAGCGTACAATTTGCAATTATCATTGTCTACAATTGAATTCCAGTCCAGACTAGAATTTATCAACGACAACACTGAGCATTACACACATACATGTACATGTATATGCAGAGTTGACAAACTGAACACTACTGGTAGAGACAATATTCTAGTCGTTGTGTTTGGCCTCCTGAGACACACGATGAATCATGGTCTGTTTGCAATATCCAATGCTTGAGTGTTTTTTTATTGACATCAGACTTACAATAATTGGCCGGCAACAATTCAAATAATGCTGTTACGGTTCTTCAAGTTCAGTATCGCCTACACCTTTCACCTATACTTTCACTTTATATCGATCTCAAAGTCGCGACACAGTGATTACCCACTTGCTTAACCCTTTCACCCAGTTCCCTGTGTACGGGTCCATTTTTACCATAGAAAACAATGGATTTGGGTCAAACTATGGTGGTGAAAGGGTTAAAACGGAAAATCCGATAGGGGAGTCATAATTGGAAGTATATGTACTTGGTCAAAAATATCCCTATGTAACAGTATTGAGGTTTGGTTCCAGTATCGGATACCACCACGGCACTAATAATGTTCTGATCAAAGAAGTGCATATGTATCGTCTTCAAATATGTGGCACATAAACCTACGCTGAGATAACATATAGCTATTTTGTGGTTCAAAACAGTTTACGTATTCCAAATCGGTGTTTTTGTTTTAGCTGAGTGACGATTGTTAGATTCTGGAGTCTGTACGACACTAGCTGCACCAACGCTTATCTCCCCTCACGTGCACCCGATGGCACTGCCCTAGAATAAAATGTACCTCCCGATGAATATTTCTAAAAGTAATGATTTGATACCTATCGCAAGAAATGAAAGTCTGCTTTTAACGCACATTAGTTCATGGGTAACTTCTTTTGCAAACGTTCTATTCAAGTCAAAACACAGAAAATTAAAATGATTATCCAGATCGTCGTCTGTTTCAACACGTTTAGAAACTCTTCTCATGCTTCTCTGGGAATCGCCAAGGGATGGGCCATTGGATCATTGGAGGGGTGGTCAGGGAGCTGAAATGCACACTTTTCGGATTTTATAAAGCATTACGTCATTCAAAATGCACACCTTTGTATAGGCCGGTCACTAAGCGAATGTTCTGTTTTGAAATCGGTTTGGCTGCAAAAAAAATTGTTTTCGCAATTATTACTCCACGGTGTTTTTTTTTCCATTTTTGACCGTCCCCACCTTGGATCTAATGCTACAAGTAAACCACATGAGATTACAGAAGCCAATGCATACGGGAATTGTACATCAGAAATTTCTAAAAAGCTAAAAAAAAGATGCATGCCTTTTGCTACTTTATGAACAAATAGAACATGCCTTAAAAGTATTGATTAGATCACCTCGCATCTCAAACTCTTGCTCAGTGGTGAGATGTCAATTTTTACCCACAATGCATTTCAATATCCTTGGGGAGCATCAGTTCTCAGATCGAATTTTCTTAAAGTAGGTTTAGGGAGACTTCAGTAATTAAAGGGGGGTGGGCCGGGGGAATTGGGGGAGGGTCACTTTTTAGAAAACAGTTCAAGGGGGAGGGTCACTTTTTATAAACCTATCTTGGGGGAGGGTCACTTTTGACAGAAGCTGATTTTATGGCCAAAACTTTGATTGTCCATGTGATATTTCCTGAATTGGAAATCACCAACAAAATACGTACACATTATAGACCGCCATGCATAGTGAATTGACATTTCGGTGAAATTCCAAAATCAAGTTTCTTACACAACCATGGACTTGTAACCACTCTAGTCTAATCAAGAACAATAACCTAAATAATCAAGCATACATAAATGCACAGATTTATCTAATTTTGTACTGAAAAAAAATTATTCATAGTTTCATCATAGACCGCAATGCATAGTGAATTGACATTTCAGTGAAATTCCAAAATCAAATTTCTTGCACAAACATGGACTTGTAACCACTCTAGTCTAATCAAAAAACAATAATGTGAATAATTAAGCATACATAAATGCATAGATGTATCTAATTTGTACTGAAAAACATTATTCATAGTTTCATCATAGACTGCTATACATAGTGAATCAACATTTCAGTGAAATTCCAAAATCAAATTTCTTGCACAACCATGGACTTGTAACCACTCTAGTCTAATCAAGAACAATAACCTAAATAATCAAGCATACATAAATGCACAGATTTATCTAATTTTGTACTGAAAAAAAAATTATTCATAGTTTCATCATAGACCGCAATGCATAGTGAATTGACATTTCAGTGAAATTCCAAAATCAAATTTCTTGCACAACCATAGACTTGTAACCACTCAAGTCGAATCAAGAACATTAACATCAATAATCAAGAGTACACAAATGCAAAGATTTACCTATTTTTGTATTGGAAAAAACTATTCATAATTTCATCATAGACACCATGAATAGTGAACCAAATTTTTAGATGAAATTCAGAAATCAATGTCTTGTACACAAATGCACATTTTACTTCCCTATTCAAGCAAAGTACATTTAAATACATTATCAAACATATAATATACAGATATAGCATGTTTTGTGGGGGTAAATTGTCAATAATTTGCCGGATAGACTCCATGTATTATGATTTGATATTTTTGGATGAAGCACTAAATCAGCCACATCTTGCCTTCTTATAGTTGCACAAAATATGGTGACCCTCCCTCAAATGTATGAAATACCATATCTCTTCAAAAATTCTTGCCTTTGTAATTTGTCCCTACCATAACAATTGAACTAATTGTTATGTAAATTAGCTGATACTGTTTTAGTTATTCCTGGGGAGAATACCGCAATGGTTGGGGGAGGGTCAAGTTTTAGAATGTCGGACAAGGGGGAGGGTCACATTTTAGACAGGAGGATAAGGGGAGGGTCAAATTTTACGGTACAGGTGTGAGTATTTAGGTTGCAGTGGCGGGCATATATACTACGGGATCAACAGATCGATTCGAAAATCGATCTACTTAGCAGACTACCCAGCTAAGGAGCGCCTGTGGTTTCAGTGTGTTTTTGGGTCTTCGCGACTCATAAGAGCGCCGTCAGCGGCAGAATTTGGCAACTTGGCCACTTTCAGCGGAAAGGATATACACCATGGCCTCTGCAAAGCCATTGGAAGAGAACGACAATTTGGGAAAACTCGGCGAGTATTTCTTGACCTGCAGTCTTTGTCAAGAGTACTACAAGAATGCCAAGACATTACAGTGTCTACACTCTTACTGTGAGGGTTGCCTGCAGACATTGGTGCAGAAGAGCGCAGAAACTCTCAGATGTCCTGAATGCCGATGTGAATTTCAACTTCCGGTTGATGGCACCTCAGCTCTTGCCTCAAATTTCCTTATCAACGGGTTAGTAGAATATGTGAGAGCGCGTGACACGCGACCGATGGGGAAATCAGATCAAGGGATCATGTGCGATTTCTGTGAAGAAACGGTTGCCGAAAAGAGATGTTGTTCTTGCGTTTTGAATTTATGTGAAAAATGTGTTAGGGGTCACGCAAAGATTAGAGCTATCAAGGGGCATCGGATGGTGGCGCTGTCCGACATAGAGATTGATGAAATTGCAAACTTTTCGTCGTTTAGGTCGCCAACTTTCTGCACATCTCATGAAGAAAACATCATCAAGTTGTACTGCGACTCATGTGAGAAGCCTATTTGTTTGGAATGCGTGGCTTTAGATCACAGGCCACCCGAACATAAACACAGATCCCAAGAAGAATTTTTCACAGTCTCTGTAAAGACCTTACGAGATTCCTTGGACAATCTCAGGATAAAACAGACAGAAGCACGGGAAAGTGCACAGAAAGTTACAAAAAATCTTACCGAGGCAATCGAGCGCCACCAAGAAGACGTGAAGAAGATACAAGCACACACAGAAGAAATTATTCGGAAACTTAGAGATGAGGAAAAGAAGTTGCTTGAACAAGTGAAAAATACCACGATGCCGAAAAGAAACAAATTGAATGTGATATCGATCATTACGAAATCGCAGAGAAGAATATCGCCAGTGTCTGTGACTTCATTAATGTCCTTATAAACTATGGCGACTGGGAGGCGGCCGCTCAGTTCAAACAGGCAACTGTACGTGTCAATGAAGTTATGAAAATAAGAACAAGATATTACCCTCCGAAGATTCCTGCTATCTTCAGACCAAACAACGAGATGATGAACGGTGAGGGGGTTATTGGAATCTTGGAGGAGGCGATCAAGGTAACGCGATCTAAAATACCTAAGTATGCTATCACAAAGGAAGTAATACAGATAGATGTGCAGTACACAGACTTTCATGATTATACAACTGATCGACTTCAGGCAACCCTTACTGACCCAGATGGAAAAGTGAAACAACTGGACGTTAGCCGTGGATCGAACTGCTACAGAGTCAAATTTCGTGAAGACGCTGAAGGTCTCTATGACTTGTCATTGACTGTTGACGGATATAGCATGCCCGGTTCACCATTTACCATTCACGTCATGTCAGGTATAGTGAAATACAGTAATAAACGTCAAAAAGAACATGTATTATGTCACGTGAATGATTCACCACGTGTACCAGAATCATCCACACCCGTTTGAATGTTTGAAGAGGGCCGGACATTCAACATAGTGATAGTTTATTATTTTCCCATTTCGACCATTGTTGAATTGGCTTTTCACGTATTTTGCTGTCGGGGAAGGACTTCAGATACTGAAAGAGTTGTTTCGTCTTTATAACTACAATACGTTGTCGGGTTCGAATTAATTTCGATCAATCGATATGTTTGTGAGTATCATGATAAAGAGCATGCGTAGCCGCGTACACTTAATCTAGTGAGGAACGAGCGTAAGGTGCAGAACAAACTGAGTGTCTGGCTATTTGCATCCGTTTACTGTTCTATGTGGATATTGCAAAGGGTATTTCATTTATTTATGTTACAGGTGAAAATATGGCTGCTCAAATGAAGGTGGGAACGGTTGTTATTAGGGGAAGAGATTGGAGCTATGGATCCGAGGTAAATTTTCCAGGTTATGTATGTCCGTTCGCGTTCATAGGAAATTGAAATGCCTTCTACCGTAGACTCCAGAAAATGAGGTGTATGGTTCTAAAATGATAACTACAGCCACGATTCATTGTCACATTGATTTTGTATATGACCTACATTTAGTGTAAATTTGAAAATGACCGCCAGTGTTACACTTCCCTCGATAGAGCAAAGTTTGTTTGTTTTTTCCATTACAGTAATTGCAGTGACAACTATATTCACCCATAAAAAAATACAATGAACAATTTCCTTATTGCGCGAGACTTTAAGAGCCATATCATTGCGTGATTATGACGTTTGTTGGAAATTGTTTCTCAACAAAGTGCAAAATGGATGTCACGTGTAGTGCCGAGGACTGCATGAGTGACCCATTTGAGTCCCCAACAAATTTTGAGAATAATTATTCAAACTTTGAACTTGTCGGCAACTGAGGCTGATACTGAATATCGCCTCGCGAGATCTCCCCATGAACGTAAAATACTCTGCTGTGTTCATTTGGCATTCAGTGCTATCGTGAAAGAAATCAAACAGTAATATTGTACGTTTCTATTTTGTGTTTATTTCAAGGATGGGAATCCACCGGGCACTGGTGAAATAACGGCTGAAAGACAGTACAGTGGATTGATAACGGTTAAGTGGAGCTCTACAGGCATTTGCAGGCAATATTTTATGAAAGAAGGCATTTACCGCTGCAAATTAGCCGGTTTCTACTAAGATAGGCAGTGTTTACATCAAACCAACAAAATCATGTAGACTTGGCGAACAAAGCTGCCATATACATGATGAGTCTTGGGCACATCTTTACGAATACCACTCACCTTTCATTTTATCGACAGACAGTATGATTAAATTGAGGACTGCATGCCAGTCATTTAAATTTTGTAAGCTTGTTTCTTGTGCTTTGTATTACAGCAAAGGTAGAATGGCGCCTTGGGGACACATGTCTGAAATATCAAATGTTTCCAATAATCTTCTGGTCTAGCGCTTGTATGTTGTAGGCACAGTTGCGAGTGGAGTGATACATACCGGCCGCCGCGTAGTATGCATAGAATAATTGGCCAATTTATTCTATGCATACTACGCGGCGGCCGGTATGTATCACTCCACTCGCAACTGTGGTTGTAGGGGCTCATTTTGCATCATTCAGTGACAGTCCAACTTCAGTACGGCTTTCTTCTCTCATTCCTTTTAAACGATAAGATTGATTCAAATTTGATGGTAGACATATTCATCATCAAAATGAAGTGTCAAGTATTGAAATGAAATGAACGCAAAACGTTCAAAGGAAAGATCTGAAAACAGAAAATGTGAATGTGTATAAAATGAGTTCCCTTCGCATCCGTTGACATTAAGTCTCACAAAGCCTGAACATGTAACCACAAAATCATCAACATTATTTTTCAACATAAGAATAAATTACAGGGTATTCACCCAGGAAGAGAAATAGCATTTCATTTGATTTGCACAGGATTGAAAGGTTACCTTACCCTGCTGCCGTTTCTTTTTCTTTGAAAAATGAATTTATTCCAACAAAGTGAAATGTAAAAACACATCTACATAACTGAATATTTTGGGTTGAGGAAGATGTGTGAAAAAAAATAGTAATTTAAAGGGCCAGTATTGATACCTTTCGATAATTTTTTCACCAATTTTGTTTTGAATGTGAATCATAATTCCTTGTTCTTCTCCTAAACACTAGTTGATATACACAGTGTTCAGCTTGTCAATTCAGCCTGAACGCATGTAAGCTGCATTGTCAATGTTATTGTTGAAAAGTGAATTCTGGTCCGGACTAGAATTCAAATGTAAACAATAACTTCATTTTACACGTGTAGACGCTAATTTGACAAGCTAAATAATGAGTGTTCCAACATTCTTTTGGAAGTAGAATAAGAAGTTACAATTGATATACAAAATAAAAATACTGAAAAAAATCATCTTAGCATTACTGGCCGTTTCACTGAAGAGAATAGAAACAAATATATCAAATAAATCATATCATCATATGAATGCATTCAGGACGCATCCTTCTCCTACAAGTCTTACAAGGCTTGAAAACATGATAAAATCTTCAGCTTTGTCGTCATCTTATAAGTGAAATACAATGTATTCATTGGTGAAGACAGATAGCACTTTAACTGCATAATGATTGAAGGGTAACTTTAATCCCATCAAGATTTGCCAAATTTCTAACATTCCAAACTGTGTAATTCACAAAGGAAGTGATACAATATATCATATCTGATATTAATTGCATTATTATATCATTTTCATTTCCTGCAATTGCTAATCTTTAGATATTGGTATTGTTATCAAAATTGTGCTTTCTGACAAAGAAAGAAATTGACAAGGAAAGAAATACATTTCTTTACTTACTTTCTGACAACACATTTCTGCCAGATTTCTTTTACAAATTTACACTCAAATAAGATGTGTTCCAGTGTTTCTTCTTTGCCACAAATGTTGCATTTCCCAACACTTAATTTAAAAGTTTTGGCCGTGATTCCTGTAATGAGGCCTCTGTGGAGTACTTTTCAATTTAAATCATTTTTGAATTAATTACCATTCCTTTCGAATTAAGACGACTGAATAAAGAAAGTTTGTAATTGTTGGTAAAAGTGAGACCCTCTGCCAATATTTGACCTTTGACTTCATGCCATTTCTTATCAACTAATTTACAATAAATTGACATTGTTTTGACATCGCTTTTTGTCAGACCATAGTACCTAAAATCAGAATGTAATAGCTTTCTTCATTTTGGATGTTTGAACTCATTTGTTTCCAGGAATCTGAGATTGAAGTAATGAAAGATTCATACTCTGCCATAATCTCTTCTTGCGCATGTCTATTTGTAATCCTCGTATTTTTTGCAATGATTTACCATTGTTCAAGTCTGTCATTTCTGTTATCATCCAAAACATCCTTAAGCCTCAAGATTCTAATATTTTACCATTTTAATAGAAGAGGACACTTCCTTCATTCCTTATGTTTTCGTTGTACCACAGAACTTTACTAAGAAGATTGTGTTTTGATGATGGCAAATTCACTCCCGTGTCTTAGTGACTTTGAAGTTTCAGTTATTCAACATGTGCCCATACACCATTGAGACTCGGTTGTTGTTGACTTTGAAATTGAGAGGGAAATAGCGATAATCACTATTCAGTTTATTGTCCAAATTCGCAGTGATATACTTAGATAAGCTGGCCCATTTAGGGAGCGTTCAGTTTTTGCGGCCGGGGGGGGGGGTGGGCCGGCACAATCCAGGGGATGGGGGTCACCTTAAATTTGAAAACTGCAAAGGGGGTCACTTAATTTTCATAAGTAGCCTTTCAGTCAAAACTCAGTTTCAGTGTTCAGAATATTCTGGGAGATAAAAATGATTCGCTGCATGATTTTATTCTCTGAGGTCATTTAATTGTCAATTTTAACAAGGGTATAATTATCTATGTCACATGAACATCTTACCTTGGCAACTCTGAGGCTTGTCTTCTTGTAAATCGAGCTCACTGAGGCCACTGAACAATTCCTATTACTTACATATTAGATATAGCAAGCTTTGTCAGAGGAATTATTTATATCAAAGTGAAAACAGCTGACATACTTGACTGGCAAAATTTACTGAGACTTTCGAACTGTCGTAATTTTTAACCTTTGACATTATTTCGGATTTATGTCTTGTAAATGAAGTGTACGTTTTTGTTTGCGTTCCTAAATTATGTCGAAATACCAAATCGCTTGCCTTGACAACACAGCAGATTGAGCGTACAATTTGCGATATATCATTGTCTACAAATGAATTCTATTCCAGACTAGAATTCATCAACAATAACATTCAGCATCACGCATACACATGTACATGCAGTGTCGACAAGCTGAATACTACAGGTAGATGATTCGTTGTGATTTGGGAGTTGAAGAAGAAAATGTCTTTCACAAGTACTAGTAGACCAGAAATACTGAAAAAATGATCATTTTAAATCACAATGTCCCCGTTTGTCTTTAGCATATTCTGAAAAGTCAAAGTTTAGCTCATATTTGGTATGTATATAAATACCAAAAGAGCTTATATGGTGAGGCGTCTACATGTCTGTCTGTCTGTCTGTCTGTCTGTCTGTCTGTCTGTCTGTCTGTATGTCTGTATGTAGTATGTATGTATGTATGTATGTATGTATGTATGTATGTATGTATGTATGTATGTATGTATGTATGTATGTATGTGCGGATGTATGTCCGTCACACGGAAAAGCTCTCAAACCGCCACACCTAATTTCTTAGTATTTAGTGTACAAGTAGACCCTGGGGTTGAGATGTGACGTTGTTCAAATGAACATGTCCGTTTCAAAATGTGCAAATGATGTAAGAAAAAGGGGAAATTCTGCAAATGTGCAGGAGTAATGGCAGTAACTGGAAGAGCCCACACATCTGAGTATAAGAGGTTTATGAACTTTAACTTACTTGTATGCAGTGTACCTTCTATGTGTAGGAGTGGTGGCAGTAACTGAAATAGCTTATGAGTCATTTGATGTCATTGTTCAAGAACTGTTACATATTGGCAGACTTGCTTAAGCTAAGAGGGACTGAGTTGACGCTGCTATGCATGTTGCTAAAGTTGACCTTCAGTGCCTAAAGTTTCAGACCTTATTTACTTTTGTCATTCTAGTTTTTCTGGTTTAAGTATTTCTTGAATGGACCAATTCAAACCAAATATGAGCACACTGTCCTTGACGGTCTTTTTTAATAAAATGTGTGGGCCAAAAGAGATTCTTGTCTGTCCTTTCATGGCAGCATTGACCTTGAGACCGTCAACCATGAACTCCCTTACATAACATTTGACACCGTCGTAATCTAAAAGCGGAGGAAAATTGCCCGGATATCACAGACAATGCCCACACATCCAATGTTTGTGTTTTTTATTTATTTCGGACTTACATTGTCCGACAACTATTCAAATAATGTTGTTACGGTTCATTATCGCCTACACCTTTTATCTATACTTTCACTTTATATCTGTATGAGACTGTGCTGACACTGACACTTAAATAATACACATGAGAGCGAGGGCAATATCACGATTTATTGCCTGCCCAAGGGATGGTGGTCATGATCGAAGTACTGATGATGCCCGAGCCGTAGGCGAGGGCATCATCAGTATTTCGATCATAACCACCAGCCCGAGGGCAGGCAAAAAATTGTGATATTGCCCAAGCTCTCATGTGTTATTATTTTTATTACACCGAACAAGCAAACATGCAAAGAAACAAAAACACAAAGACTTCTTCGAGTACAGTTCGCCTTCTTAGTCCGGACCTCAGCGTAAGATATTGTCAATGCCGAGTCTAGGTTTGCCGCTAAAGTTTGCCGATCTCCTCGTTGGCGTATCCAAATTTGTTGCTTGCATAGTCGCTGAACACAGAAATTGCATTCCTTGTTGCCATTTTCGTTCGTGTGTTTGTTTATAATCGTCTAACTGTGCCAGTGACAGCTCTGCATGACGTTTCGCAGCCATAAGTTGCCGACTGCAAAGTACAACAAGCGAACGACAATTTGTTTTGCGCAGAAAGGATGCGCAGTAAGTAAAATGACGTCATCCATGTAATATCAAATGCAGAGGGCATCATCAAGTTCGCAGAGGGCATCATCACATTCGCAGAGGGCATCATTATACACATATTGACTGGCCATGAGGGCAACAGCATACGTCTGTACCCCGAGGGACTGTGAGTCACCCCCAAAAACAGACTGTTTCCCGAGGCCGTAGGCCGAGGGAAACAGTCTGTTTTTGGGGGTGACTCACAGGCCCGAGGGGTTAAAGACGTATGCTGTTGCCCTCATGGCCAGTCAATATGTGTTTTGTAACACATCTCATCCGTAGCCATAAGAACGTACTATACACAAAACGTGTCTCATGTAGGCCTATGATGTAGGCCTAATATGTTGGAATGGTTCAGTAAGAAAACGTTTTTCCTAACAGGATCGCAATACTTCTGCAAAACGTTCAATGCACCTTTGATTATAGTTTTCGTCCGTTTCGAGTCCTTGTTGGAAACCAAAGCATCCAATTCTTCTTCAGAAAGTAGGATGAACCAGAATATTTCTCGACTATCGTTTCGATCGGCCGCAGACGACATCTTTGTTTACATTCCGGTCCGCGCACGCGTCAATGTCGTTTTTGACGTCAGCGGGCATCATTTTCGGAACTGATGCCTGGCAGGCAACAGTTCCAACAAATGATGCCTGATGACGTCGTTTACGTAGATCAGCACAAAAAGAATGCATCCCACGTGACTATCAACTGGCGAATTAGAATACAGACTGCGGATGAGGTGTGTTACAACACGTTCTTTTACACATGTCACGTGAGTCGTGTTTAACCAATGGCGGTGCACGCTTAATGAGTGAGGTGTAATAATGTTCTATAATTTATCTTCCCTTGACGTGCACCCGATAGCACTGCCCTAGAATGAAATGTACCTCCCTATGAATATTTCAACAACGCTGAAATCTTAGAAAATTTGACGAATTACAGTTCGGATTGTACAAAGCATTACGTCAGTCAAAATGCACATTTTTGTAGAGGTCAGTCACTAGGCGAATGTTTTGTTTTTAAATCGGTTTTTGGCTGCAAAACAACTGTGACATACTAGTACATGCAAGTGTCCTGGGTTCCGAAGTGAATATCAACTTCCGGATGGGGGTTCATCAGTTTTGGATAGAATTTCCTAAAAGAACTTAGAAGTTTAAGTACACGAAATGACTTTAACATCTACACAGCGTATGACCATTGGCGATTTGTTCATTTACGACATCTTAAGGTAAATTGCTGAATACATGAAATTGTCATGTAGAATTGGTTTGTCTACATGACGAGCACTCCCAAAACTTACACCACCGTTGCCTTAAAGGTCCGATAGCTGTATCTTTTTCGCATTATTTTTTGTGATTTTACTTCCAAGCTAAAACAAGTTCATGGGAATGTACTCATTGAGTGGTGTTTATACAGGTTGAATAAAACTGTCCACTGGGACTTCATGTGCAATTTTGAGCAAGATAAATAATAAATGTTTGCCCAAACATAAAATGGCGCCCTCATGCAAACAAAGCAAAAACACAGTGCGCAGTGCATATATGCATTGGTACCTTACCAGAAACAACAATATAATGCATACTGCTGAACGTTTTCCACTGGGACACCATGTGCTATGTTTTCTTTGTAATATTACCAATTTTTTAAATTGGCGGGAAATCAAAATAACGGTTAAAATTTAAATTTGCTTGTCCAATTTTTCAATGCTAAAAGCAATATACTTAAATCTGTATGATTTAAAAATAACCAGAGAACAAAGAAAGCCTTTTTCAGGTGGACAAATTTCAAGAGTTTCAGCTACAGGGGCTTTAAATGAATTGATTTTTTGGAGGAGGGACTGTGAGTATCGGTCGAGTAATCGTAGTCAAAGACTTAGTTCTCCTGTTAAGAAGAGCTATACTATACATTATGTCTTCCATCGGGAGAGCACGGCAAAGGCTGTTGGTGCTGTTGTAAATTCTACACGATATTCAGATATGAAAGACGCTGACTACACCTAATGTTACGCATTACAAACAATCTGCACACTGTAGACATGGTAAACCTGATTATTTTGTTTGGTAGACACTGCATACAGAGTAATTGAAACACGATATCAAATCAATTACAAATACTGGTCAATATTTATACAGTATTGTATTTGCAGAGGCATGAGGGCCAGTATCTGTAGGTTTTGATGTTTCTTTCCGATATTCGGTATTTTTGTTCTGTGTGTCAACCATAGTTTGTTTGTTCTACAGCCTACACCGTGATGTATGGCAGGGTACCGTATTTCAGCTCATTAACAGAGTACATGATGCAGTTGTGTTTAAAATTGATATTTGAATTTGGAATTTATTCTTCAGCAACAACAACAAAACAACAACAACAACAACAACAACAACGACAACAACAACAACAACGACAACGGCAACGATTGTGAACTGTACATTTCCACGCTGTTTTGATACGCTAATTACTGAACATTTCATCGTACCAGGAATCCATGGGGTCAATCAGAAAACTGCTTGGCCACAGCACCGTAAATGAAAAATGGCAAAATGTCACTGCTATATTTTGACCGTTTTGTTGTGCTCAGTAATAGAGACAACAAAATCAGTAGCAATACCGATTCAAAACGTGCACCAAAATAATGTACCACACGGCTGTCCTTTCCAGTTAAATGGTAAATCTGTCGGATGGCAGTGTTTTTTGCCGATGAACTATTCCTCTTGTCGTATCACTATAGAGACATTGCAGTATAACAGTATAATTCTAAGATACAAGTTTCAAACTTTAGGCCCTAATATTAAAGATTTTCCCGAGTTGGTTTGGTGATTCACCGAACTTGTGACGAGCCATTAGTACACCAAGATATTCGTGTGTTGCTTTACTAACATTTGTTGGTCACTGTATTGAAAATCAATATATTTGTAAGTATGATCATTACAGTGGTAAAGTACTCTAGTTGCAAATATTCGTATTTTGTTTCAGTGTATTTGGGTGGCGCCACTCTAAGAGCGCCGTCAGCGGTAGAGTTCGGCAAATTGGCTACTTTCAGTGAAAAGGATATACATGATATACAGCAGCATGGCGATGGCTTCTGTGAAGCCATTGGAGGAGAACGACGGTTTGGGAAAGCTCGGCGAGTATTTCTTGACCTGCAGTCTTTGTCAAGAGTACTACAAGAATGCCAAGACATTACAGTGTCTACACTCTTACTGCGAGGGTTGCCTGCAGACACAGGTTATCGTAAAGTTGCTTGGATAGTCATTCCGAGGCGGGCGGCCGCAGGTCGCCCTTTACTTGGAAAAAAAAGAGTAAAGGGCGACCTGCGGCCGCCCGCCTCGGAACGACTATCCAAGCAACTTTACGATAACCTGTGCCTGCAGACATTGGTGCAGAAGAGCGCAGAAACTCTCAGATGTCCTGAATGCCGATGTGAATTTCAACTTCCGGTTGATGGCACCACAGCTCTTGCCTCGAATTTCCTCATCAACGGGTTAGTAGAATATGTGAGAGCGCGTGACACGCGACCGATGGGGATATCAGATCAAGGGATCACGTGCGATTTCTGTGAAGAAATGGTTGCTGAAAAGAGATGTGGTTCTTGCGTTTTGAATCTGTGTGAAAAATGTGTCAAAGGTCACGCAAAGAGTAGAGCTAACAAGGGGCATCGGTTGGTGGCGCTGTCCGACATAGAGAGTGACGAAATTGCAAGCTTTTCATCATTTAGGTCGCCAACTTACTGCTCATCCCATGAAGAAAACATCATCAAGTTATATTGTGATTCTTGTGAGGAGCCCATTTGCCTTGAATGCGTGGCTTTAAATCACAGGCCACCCAAACATAAACACAGATCCCAGGAAGAATTTTTCGCAGACTCTGTAAAGAACTTACAAGTTTCAATAGACAATCTCAGGGTAAAAGAGACAGAAGCACGGGAAAGTGGACAGAAAGTTACAGAAAGTTACAAAAACTCTTACCGAGGCAATCGAGCGCCACCAAAAAGACGTGAAGAAGATACAAGCACACACGGAAGAAATTATTCAGAAACTTAGAGACGAAGAAAAGAAGCTGCTTGAACAAGTGAAAAAATACCACGATGCCGAAAAGAAACGAATTGAATGTGATATTGATCATTACGAAATCGCAGAGAAGAATATCGTCAGTGTCTGTGACTTCATTAATGTCCTTATAAACTATGGCGACTGGGAGGCGGCCGCTCAGTTCAAACAGGCAACTGTACGTGTCAATGAAGTTATGAAAATAAGGACAAGATATTACCCTCTGAAGATTCCTACCATCTTCAGACCAAACAACGAGATGATGAACAGCGAGGGGGTTATTGGAA
The DNA here is from genome assembly GCF_041260155.1 of Ptychodera flava. NCBI lineage: Eukaryota > Metazoa > Hemichordata > Enteropneusta > Ptychoderidae > Ptychodera > Ptychodera flava. The sequence goes on along the minus strand of NC_091949.1, from coordinate 24,461,329 downwards.
TCTGGAAGAGGCGATCAAGGTAACGCGATCTAAAATACCTAAGTATGCTATCACAAAGGAAGTAATACAGATAGATGTGCAGTACACAGACTTTCATGATTATACAACTGATCGACTTCAGGCAACCCTTACTGACCCAGATGGAAAAGTGAAACAACTGGACGTTAGCCGTGGATCGAACTGCTACAGAGTCAAATTTCGTGAAGACGCTGAAGGTCTCTATGACTTGTCATTGACTGTTGACGGATATAGCATGCCCGGTTCACCATTTACCATTCACGTCATGTCAGGTATAGTGAAATACAGTAATAAACGTCAAAAATAACATGTATTATGTCACATGAACTGTTCACCACCTGTACCATAATCGTACACACCTGTTCGAATGTTTGAAGAAGGCTGTTAACATTCAATTTGGTGATAGTTTACTATTTTCCCATTTCGACCATTGTTGGCTTTTCACGTATTTTGCTGTCGGGGAAGGAATTCAGATACTGAAAGAGTTGTTTCGTCTTTAGAACTACAATACGTTGTCGGGTTCGAATTGATTTCGATCAATTGAACGTTTGTGAGTATCATCATGTGATAAAAGAGCATGCGTAGCCGCGTACACTTAATCCAGTGAGGAACAAGTGTAAGGTACAGAACAAACTGACTGTCTGGCTATTTGCATCCGTTTACTGTTCTATGTGGATATTGCAAAGGGTATTTCATTTATTTATGTTACAGGTGAAAATATGGCTGCTCAAATGAAGGTGGGAACGGTTGTTATTAGGGGAAGAGATTGGAGCTATGGATCCGAGGTAAATGTTTCAGGTTATGCGTGTCCGTTCGTGTTCATAGGAAATTAAAATGCCTTCTACCGCAGACTCCAAAAAATAAGGTCTATGGTTCTAAAATGATAACTACAGCCACGATTCATTGTCACAGTGATTTGTATATCATTATGGCCTACATTAGTGTCAATTTGAAAATGACCGCCAGTGTTACACTTCCCTCGATAGAGCAAAGTTTTTTTTTTTTCCGTTACAGTAATTACAGTGACAACTCTATTCACCCATAAATAATACAATGAACAATTTCCTTATTGCGCGAGACTTTAAGAGACATAGTGTGGTTATGGTGTTTGCGGGAAATTGCTTCTCAACAGAGTGCAAAGTGGATGTCACGTGTAGTGCCGAGGACTGCATACGAGTGACGTATTTGAGTCCCCCATAAATTTTGAGAATAATTAGTCTAACTTTGAACTTGTTGGCAACTAAAGCTGATACTGAATATCGTTTTGCGAGATCTCCCCATGAGCGCAAAAATAGTACTCTGCTGTGTACATTTGGCATTCAGTGGTATCGTTGAAGAAAATCAAACTGAGTAATATTGTATGTTTCTATTTTGTGTTTATTTCAAGATGGAATTCCACCGGGAACTGGTGAAATAACGGCTGAAAGACAGCACGGTTTGATAAAGGTTAAGTGGAGCTCTACAGGAAATTGCACGCAATATTTTATGAAAGAAGGAAGTTATCGCTGCAAATTAGCTGGTTTCTACTAAGATGGGCAGTGTCTACATCAAACCGAAAAACATGTAGGCTTGGCAAACAAAGCTGCCATACACATGATGAGTCTTGGACAGTGGGCACATCTTTGTACACAGGAGAAGACGAATGCCACTCACCTTTCATTTTATCGACAGACAGTATGATTAAATTGAGGACTGCATGCCAGTCATTTAAATTTTGTAAGCTTGTTTCTTGTGCTTTGTATTACAGCAAAGGTAGAATGGCGCCTTGGGGACACATATCTGAAATATCAAATTTTTCCAATAATCTTCTGGTCTAGCGCTTGTATGTTGTAGACGCTCATTTTGCATCATTCAGTTACAGTCCAACTTCAGTACGGCTTTCTCCTCTCATTCCTTTTAAATGATAAGATTGAAATTTGATGGTAGACACATTCATCATCAAAATAAAGTGTCAAGTATTGATAATTGTTAATAAGTGAAATGAACGCAAAACGTTCAAAGGAATGATCTGAAAACAGAAAATGTGAAACAAAGAAAAAGATCTGTTTACAATCATCTCCGTGTAAAATGAGTTCGAGGCGCATCCCTTGCTATTAAATCTCATACAGCCTGAACATTTGAATCATCAACATTAGTTTTCAACATATGAATAATTACAGGGTATTCACCCAGGAAGAGAAATAGCATTTCATTTGATTTGCACAGGATTGAAATACGATGGTTTCAATCGGGTTCGAACTCACAACGTATGGTACCCAATCACCTAGCGGAGAAAGCTACCCTTACCCTGCTGCCGTTCCTTTGTCTTTGAAAAACGAATTTATTCCAACAAAGTGAAATGTAAAAAATCTACATAACTGAATGTTTTGAGTAAAAATGTCTGAAAAAACAGTCATTTAAAGGGCCAGTAATGCTAACTTTTGATAATTTTTTCGATATTTTTGTTTGAATGTGAACCACAATTTCTTGTTCTTCTCCCAAAGGATGTTGATATACACAGTGTTTAGCTTGTCAACTCAACCTGAACGAGTGTAAGCTGCATAGTTATTGTTGAAAAGTGAATTCTGGTCCGGACTAGAATTCAAATGTAAACAATAACTTCATTTTACACGTGTAGACGCTAAGGGCCGTCGATAATAAAAGCTGACGCACAACAAACGTAATACTTTCGTTTAGGGGGGAGGGGGTTAAAACCCATTTCGTTTTGTGTGCGTCGAAATCGCATAAGGATTTCCGTCTATTGTTTTCGAGGTGCGACTTTGCAGCGAGAACGCAATACTACCTTCGCGTTCATCGAGAACAAAATGACCACAAAATACGGAGACAGAAAAGACAACAAAAAGATATAAATGTGAAATAAAACTTGTATGCTTTTTCAACGTGAAACATGTACGTGAAACATTTTCCTACGTGCGAAATACATTAAATGTTCTGTGTCTTAAAAGTGATACGCGTAAAGTGGAGGTTTATTAATTAATGTGCACTTCCGGTATTTTTTCATGGGCGTGCGGATAGGAGAGGTGCGAGTGGGTTTGTCAGAAACGGCATCATAATACGAAATTGATTTCGCATAAGAACTTTCGTTTTGAGGGGGGAGGAGGGGTTTCAAGTAAAACGAAGGAATTACGTTTCTCGTGCGTCAGCTTTTGTTATCGACGACCCCTAAGGTGACAATCTAAGTAATGAGTGTTTCAACATTCTTTTGGAAGTAGAATAAGAAGTTACAATTGTTATACAAAATAAAAATAATGAAGAAATCATCAAAAGTTAGCATTACTGGCCGTTTCACGGAAGAGAATAGAAACAAATATATCAAATTAAATCATATCATCATATGGATGCGTTCAGGACGCATTCTTCTCTGCAAGTCTTACAAGGCTTGAAAACATGATAAAATCCTTAGCTTTGTCCGTCACCTAAGTGAATACAATGTGTTCATCGGTGAAGAAAGATAGCATTTGCATTACGATTGAAGGGTAACTTAAATTCCATCAAGAGTAGCTGAATTTCTAACATTCCAAACTGTGTAATTTTCAAAGGAAGTGATACAATATATAATGTTCGATATTGCATTATAATCATTTTCAATTCCTGCAATATCTAATCTTTTGATATTGGTATTGGTATCAAATTGTGCTTTCTGACAAGGAAAGAAATACATTTCTTTCCTTGCTTTCTAACAGTACATTTTTGCCAGATTTCTTTTACAAATTTACACTCAAATAAGATATGTTCCAGTGTTTCCTCTTTCCACAAATGTTGCATTTCCCATCACTTAATTGAAAAGTTTTGGCCTTGATTCCTGTAATTAGGCCTCTGTGGAATACTTTTCAATTTAAATCATTTACTGAATTAATTATCATTCCTGTTGAATTAAGACGACTGAATAAAGAAGCTTTGTTATTGTTGTTGAAATTGAGACTCTCTGCCAATATTTGACCTTTGACTTCCTACCATTTCTTATCAACTAATTTACAATAAATTGACATTGTTTTGACATCGCTTTTTGTCAGACCATAGTACCCTAAGATCAGAATGTAATAGCTTTCATCATTTTGGATGTTTGAACTCTTTATTTGTTTCCAGGAATCTGAGATTGAATTAATGAAAGTTTCATACTCTGCCATAATTTTCTCTTGCACATGTCTATTTGTAACGCCTCTTATTTTTGCAATGATTTCCCATTGTTCAAGTCTGTCATGTCTGTTATCATCCTAAACATCGTTAAGCCTTAAGATTCTAATATTTGACCATTTTTCATAGAAGAGGACACTTCTTTCATTCTTTATGTTTTCGTTGTACCACAGAACTTTACTAAGAAGATTGTGTTTTTGATGATGGCAAATTCACTCTTGTGTCTTAGTGAATTCGAAGTTCCAGTTATTCAATATGTGCCCATACACCATTGAGATTCGATTGTTGTTGGCTATGAAATTGAGAGGGGGATGGCGATAATCACTATTCAGTTTATTGTCAAAATTCGCAGTGATATACTTAGATAAGCTGGCCCATTTAGGGAGCGTTCTGTTTATACGGCCGGGGGTGGGTGGGGGTGGGGTGGCTGGCACAATCCAGGGGGATAGGGGTCACCTTAAATTTGAAAACTGCAAAGGGGGGAATCATGTATTTTTCAACAGCTCAGAGCGGGGGGGGGGGGGGTAACTTAATTTTCATAAGTATCCGTCCCGTCAAAAAGCAGTTTCAATGTTCAGAAATATTCTTGGAGATAAAAATGATTCGCTGCATGATTTTATTCTCTGAGGTCATTTAATTATCAATCTTAACAAAGGTATAATTATCTGTCACATGAACATCTTACCTTGGCAACTCTGAGGCTTGTCTTATTGTAAATCGAGCTCACTTAGGCGATGAACAATTTCTATTACTTACATATTAGAGATATAGCATGCTTTGTCAGAGGCATTATTTATATCAAAGTGAAAACAGCTGACATACTTGACTGGCAAAATTTACTGAGACTTTCAGACTGTCGTAATTTTTAACCTTTGACATTATTTCGGATTTATGTCTTGTAAATGAAGTGTACGTTTTTGTTTGCGTTCCTAAATTATGTCGAAATACCAAATCGCTTGCCTTGACAACACAGCAGATTGAGCGTACAATTTGCGATATATCATTGTCTACAAATGAATTCTATTCCAGACTAGAATTCATCAACAATAACATTCAGCATCACGCATACACATGTACATGCAGTGTCGACAAGCTGAATACTACAGGTAGATGATTCGTTGTGATTTGGGAGTTGAAGAAGAAAATGTCTTTCACAAGTACTAGTAGACCAGAAATACTGAAAAAATGATCATTTTAAATCACAATGTCCCCGTTTGTCTTTAGCATATTCTGAAAAGTCAAAGTTTAGCTCATATTTGGTATGTATATAAATACCAAAAAGAGCTTATATGGTGAGGCGTCTACATGTCTGTCTGTCTGTCTGTCTGTCTGTATGTATGTATGTATGTATGTATGTATGTATGTATGTATGTATGTATGTATGTATGTATGTATGTATGTATGTATGTATGTATGTATGTATGTATGTATGTATGTATGTATGTATGTGCGGATGTATGTCCGTCCGACGCAAAAGCTCTCAAACCGCCACACCTAATTTCTTAGTATTTAGTGTACAGGTAGACCCGGGGTTGAGATGTGACGTTGTTCAAATGAACATGTCCGTTTCAAAATGTGCAAATGATGTAAGAAAAAGGGGACATTCTGCAAATGTGCAGGAGTAATGGCAGTAACTGGAAGAGCCCACACATCTGAGTATGAACTTTAACTTACTTGTATGCAGTGTACCTTCTATGTGTAGGAGTGGTGGCAGTAACTGAAACAGCTTATGAGTCATTTGATGTCATTGTTCATGAACTGTTACATACAAGAGGGACTGAGTTGACGCTGCTATGCATGTTGCTAAAGTTGACCTTCAGTGCCTAAAGTTTCAGACCTTATTTACTTTTGTCATTCTAGTTTTTCTGGTTTAAGTATTTCTTGAATGGACCAATTCAAACCAAATATGAGCACACTGTCCTTGACGGTATTCTTTAAAGGAATAGTCCACCCAAAATGTAATCTGCCTTATACAGGTTTCTATGTATGTCATAAAAGCATTTATCATTACTTTTTGCACAGAAACAGCGATTTTTTGAAGTTATCTATGAAAATAAATATCAAAATCAGGCAATATGGAGACCTTTTTAGCCGACTGTGCGCGACCATATTGTCTACTTCCTCGCAAAGCATGTCGGGAGAAATGCCCGGATGATGACGTAAAGTTTTCGTGTTTTGGTGCATTGGCTAGGGGGTCTGATCTAGGGAGTCTCATAAATAGCTTATGCCTGCCTGTAAGTATTACCAGGTCCTGATTACGGATGTACCAATAATCGTGAGCGAGATTTCGATAAGGCATCTGAATGATTCGAAACCCGAAGTGAAAACACCGCCTCTAGAAATTGTTGCCGGTAAAGATTGCCACTGACGTAAGTTTTCAAAATTATAAGTGCAGTGCATGTTTTTACGTATGCAAGGCCGTTTCCAAGAGAAGGACTTCGTCGGCAGAGTTTGACGACCCACAATCAAATTTGGATTAGGAAAAGACTTCAAGATGATGCTGTACCACAAACTTACACTGGAAAGCAAATGCATAGGTGAAAAGAGGACATACAAGGGCGATTGTGGGAGAGACTCTCGATAAAAGAAAAGAGGTTCATGGTTTAAATATTTATGATTTTTCTGAACCGCCGGAGAGTTTGTTGAGATCATCTTTCTTACAAAAAGTTTACTTATTATTCTTGTTATTTTATGACATCGCATTGTATTTAAAACATAATAAAGTTTGCGTGATCAATTGAAATCAGAAAGTTGTATTTTTGCTCGGGCATGTTTAACCACATCAACGCAACTACCGTATAGCATCCACGCATCAAGTCAACGGAAACGATCCATATGTTGAAATGAGTTATCTGGAACCAAGAATAGGTTCAAAAGAGTTCGAGAAGAAGTAGATGCGTAGATGACAACTTTCATTGATGTCGGAAAAATTTCAGACATGTCTTTCCTTCCTTTTAGAAAAAAATATATAGGCACGTCAAAGTAAACTTTATTATCGGGCATCCATGCTGTAAGTTCAATGTTTCTACGATACCACGGCAGCGAGTCATATTTTTGTGGCGTCGAAAAAAATAATGAGCAATTTTGCCACTAAATTGTAAATAAAAACAAGAAGCAGTAAGTGAAGTTCGTTACTGCGTTGCCAGTGCGGAATTACAAGGGATTTTCCCCAAATATATTATCACATGGATTTCAATAAATGGTCCAAAATGAACCAACGTTTCATATAAGCACGCTGCACGACCGGTCGTACGACCATGTTGGATTGTAGTGAAAACGAGGCTCTCTTTGTGGGGTTTTCTAGAAATTTCCATTCAACTACGCAAAGATTTGAGTGCATCGTATCGTAATTCAAAGACGCCACTCAACCTCAGCAAGCACATAGAATAACATCATTGAGCTAAAGCCTGAAAACTTTAAGTTCCAAAGTGAAAAAACGGAATCAGATACTCGATATATGTGATCGAAAATATTTAACGTTTCTCAGTCAGGCTATTCAGACACCATTGCTCTTGTAGCATCATAGAGTAACCGTGATTCAGATTTGTTTTCTCAGAGCTGTTTCTCTCCATATTGCTATATAATAGTACATGACTTTTTAATTTTGCCATCTTCCCGCTCCTGATCTGTCGAAGGGTAGTTTATTTCATTCCCTTTTGTCTGTAATTTTTCTCTACGACCAGTCGCGAGGTCGTGGCTGTAACTTTAGTGTTGAATTTTGCCGACATATTTCTCCAAGACCGGCCGCGAGGTCGTGGCTTTCAGGTTTATTTTTTCGGTCGTTTCTCTCCACGACCTGTCGCCTGGACGTTGCTGTAAAGTATTGAATTTTTCCCAAAAGTTTTCCCAATGACTGGTCGTGAAGTCGTAGCTTTCAGATTTTGACCATTCTCAATTATTTTTTTCCAAGATTGCACCAAGTTGACAGCAGCAACGGCTACTAGGATTCGCGATATCTTCCCATGGCGGTTTCTAATTACCGGTAACTTACGTTTAAAGTTCAATGTGAGTTGTGAGAACAGGAAAATTTTAGTGTGTTTTATGACTGTACAACCATTGTGGGTAAGTTAGAGTTCGTTTCGTCACCCGGCGATATCGAAGATGTGTTCAGCCACGGTTGAGGGACCGTGGTTCAGCTCCAAACATGGCCACGTAACAGTGAGCTACAGCTTCCTTCGGTAATTGTGGAGGCCACGTGCCCTTCTTTACTTCTGAATTTATCGATGTGTCCGTCTTTTCGTCGAAAACACCAAGTTCGAAATCCTGGAGTTCGGAGTCGCTGAATTCCGGTTCAAAGTTATAAGGTTGAAGGCAAAGTGTATCCATGGGCAGTAGCTCAATACAAACGTACGGTAGACCAGAACCCCCTAGCGATACCCCCTAACTTCCTCAACCAAACACGAAAACTTTACGTCATCAAAAGTTAAGCCTCTCTGAGGAATTCCGATAGGTGGCGCTTCCATATCGCGAAAATGGCGTCATACACATCAGTTAATAAAACATTAATTTCTAGGATAATAAAACAGCACATTTTTCATCTTTTCATCATCAATGTTACAAAAATAATCTTCTTCAACTTTTAAAGGCAGGTTGTTATTTGGGTGGGACTATTCCTTTAATAAAATGTGTGTGCCAAAAGAGATTCTTGTCTGTCTTTTCATGGCAGCATTGACCTTGAGACCGTCAACCATGAACTCCCTTACATAACATTTGACACCGTCGTAATCTAAAAGTGGAGGAAAATTGCCCGGATATCACAGACAATGCCCACACATCCAATGTTTGTGTTTTTTATTTATTTCGGACTTACATTGTCCGACAACAATTCAAATAATGTTGTTACGGTTCATTATCGCCTATACACCTTTTATCTATACTTTCACTTTATTCTGTATGAGACTGTGCTGACACTGACACTATTTAAATAATAACACATGAGAGCGAGGGCAATATCACGATTTATTGCCTGCCCAAGGGATGGTGGTCATGATCGAAATACTGATGATGCCCGAGCCGTAGGCTCGGGCATCATCAGTATTTCGATCATGACCACCAGCCCGAGGGCAGGCAAAAAATTGTGATATTGCCCTAGCTCTCATGTGTTATTATTTTTATTACACCGAACAAGCAAACATGCAAAGAAACAAAAACACAAAGACTTCTTCGAGTACAGTTCGCCTTCTTAGTCCGGACCTCAGCGTAAGATGTTGTCAATGCCGAGTCTAGGGTTGCCGCTAAAGTTTGCCGATCTCCTCGGTGGCGTATCCAAATTTGTTGCTTGCATAGTCGCTGAACACAGAAATTGCATTCCTTGTTGCCATTTTCGTTCGTGTGTTGTTTATAATCGTCTAACTGTGCCAGTGACAGCTCTGCATGACGTTTCGCAGCCATAAGTTGCCAACTGCAAAGTACAACAAGCGAACGACAATTTGTTCTGCGCAGAAAGGATGCGCAGTAAGTAAAATGACGTCATCCATGTAATATCAAATGCAGAGGGCATCATCAAGTTCGCAGAGGGCATCATTATACACATATTGACTGGCCATGAGGGCAACAGCATACGTCTGTACCCCGAGGGACTGTGAGTAACCCCAAAAAACAGATTGTTTTTGGGGATGACTCACAGGCCCGAGGGGTTAAAGACGTATGCTGTTGCCCTCATGGCCAGTCAATATGTGTTTTGTAACACATCTCATCCGTAGCCATAAGAACGTACTATACACAAAACGTGTCTCATGTAGGCCTATGATGTAGGCCTAATATGTTGGAATGGTTCAGTAAGAAAACGTTTTTCCTAACAGGATCGCAATACTTCTGCAAAACGTTCAATGCACCTTTGATTATAGTTTTCGTCCGTTTCGAGTCCTTGTTGGAAACCAAAGCATCCAATTCTTCTTCAGAAAGTAGGATGAACCAGAATATTTCTCGACTATCGTTTCGATCGGCCGCAGACGACATCTTTGTTTACATTCCGGTCCGCGCACGCGTCAATGTCGTTTTTGACGTCAGCGGGCATCATTTTTCGGAACTGATGCCTGGCAGGCAACAGTTCCAACAAATGATGCCTGATGACGTCGTTTACGTGGATCAGCACAAAAAGAATGCATCCCACGTGACTATCAACTGGCGAATTAGAATACAGACTGCGGATGAGGTGTGTTACAACACGTTCTTTTACATGTCACGTGAGTCGTGGTTAACCAATGGCGGTGCACGCTTAATGAGTGAGGTGTAATAATGTTCTATAATATATCTTCCCGGGATCCCTTGACGTGCACCCGATGGCACTGCCCTAGAATGAAATGTACCTCCCTATGAATATTTCAACAACGCTGAAATCTTAGAAAATTTGACGAATTACAGTTCGGATTGTACAAAGCATTACGTCAGTCAAAATGCACATTTTTGTAGAGGTCAGTCACTAGGCGAATGTTTTGTTTTTAAATCGGTTTGGCTGCAAAACAACTGTGACATACTAGTACATGCAAGTGTCCTGGGTTCCGAAGTGAATATCAACTTCCGGATGGGGGTTCATCAGTTTTTGGATCGAATTTCCTAAAAGAACTTAGAAGTTTAAGTACACGAAATGACTTTAACATCTACACAGCGTATGACCATTGGCGATTTGGTTCATTTACGACATCTTAAGGTAAATTGCTGAATACATGAAATTGTCATGTAGAATTGGTTTGTCTACATGACGAGCACTCCCAAAACTTACACCACCGTTGCCTTAAAGGTCCGATAGCTGTATCTTTTTCGCATTATTTTTTGTGATTTTACTTCCAAGCTAAAACAAGTTCATGGGAATGTACTCATTGAGTGGTGTTTATACAGGTTGAATAAAACTGTCCACTGGGACTTCATGTGCAATTTTGAGCAAGATAAATAATAAATGTTTGCCCAAACATAAAATGGCGCCCTCATGCAAACAAAGCAAAAACACAGTGCGCAGTGCATATATGCATTGGTACCTTACCAGAAACAACAATATAATGCATACTGCTGAACGTTTTCCACTGGGACACCATGTGCTATGTTTTCTTTGTAATATTACCAATTTTTTAAATTGGCGGGAAATCAATATAACGGTTAAAATTTAAATTTGCTTGTCCAATTTTTCAATGCTAAAAGACAATATACTTTAAATCTGTATAATTTAAAAAATAACCAGAGAACAAAGAAAGCCTTTTCAGGTGGACAAATTTCAAGAGTTTCAGCTACAGGGGCTTTAAATGAATTGATTTTTTGGAGGAGGGACTGTGAGTATTGTTCGAATAATCGTAGTCTTAGACTTAATTCTCCTGTAAAGAAGAGCCATTCTATACATTATGTCTTCCATCGGGAGAGCATGGCAAAGGCTGTTGATGTTCTTGTAAATTCTACACGATTTTCAGAAAGACACTGACTACACTAGTTTTACGAATTACAAACAATCTGCACACAGTAGACATGGTAAACCTGATTATTTTGTTTGATAACACTGCATACAGAGTAATTACACCATATCAAATCATTTACAAATACTCGTCAATGTTTATACAGTATTGTATTTGCAGAGTATGGGGCAGTATTGGTAGGTTTTGACTATATTTTTATTCTGCGGGTCAACCATAGTTTGCTTGTTCTACATCCAACACTGTGATGTATGGTAGGGTATTTCAGCTCATTAACAGAGTACATGATGCAGTTGCGTTTAAAATTGATATTTGAATTGGAATTTATTCTTCAGCAGCAACAACAACAACAACAACAACAACAACGACGACAACGGCAACGATTGTGAACTGTACATTTCCACGCTGTTTTGATACGCTAATTACTGAACATTTCATCGTACCAGGAATCCATGGGGTCAATCAGAAAACTGCTTGGCCACAGCACCGTAAATGAAAAATGGCAAAATGTCACTGCTATATTTTGACCGTTTTGTTGTGCTCACTAATGGAGACAACAAAATAAGTAGTAATACCGATTCAAAACGTGCACCAAAATAATGTACCACACGGCTGTCCTCTCCATTTAAATGGTAAATTTGTCGTATGGCAGTGTTTTTCCCGGTGAACAATTCCTCTTGTCGTATTACTAAAGAGACATTGCAGTATAACAGTATAATTTTCAGATACAAGTTTCAAAACTTTAATAAGATTTTTTCCGCTTTGGTTTGGTGGTTCACCGAACTTGTGACGAGCCATTAGTACACCAAGACATTCGTGTGTTGCTTTACTAACATTTGTTGGTCACTATATTGAAAAATCAATATATTCGTAAGTATTATCATTACAGTGGTAAAGTACTCTAGCTGCAAATATTCCTTTTTTGTTTCAGTGTGTTTGGGGTGGCGCCACTCTAAGAGCGCCGTCAGCGGTAGAGTTCGGCAAATTGGCTACTTTCAGTGAAAAGGATACACAGCAGCATGGCTATGGCTTCTATGAAGGCATTGGACGAGAACGACGATTTGGGAAAGCTCGGCGAGTATTTCTTGACCTGCAGTCTTTGTCAAGAGTACTACAAGAATGCCAAAACATTACAGTGTCTACACTCTTACTGCGAGGGTTGCCTGCAGACATTGGTGCAGAAGAGCGCAGAAACTCTCAGATGTCCTGAATGCCGATGTGAATTTCAACTTCCGGTTGATGGCACCTCAGCTCTTGCCTCAAATTTCCTTATCAACGGGTTAGTAGAATATGTGAGAGCGCGTGACACGCGACCGATGGGGAAATCAGATCAAGGGATCACGTGCGATTTCTGTGAAGAAATGGTTGCTGAAAAGAGATGTGGTTCTTGCGTTTTGAATCTGTGTGAAAAATGTGTCAAAGGTCACGCAAAGAGTAGAGCTAACAAGGGGCATCGGTTGGTGGCGCTGTCCGACATAGAGAGTGATGAAATTACAAGCTTTTCGTCATTTAGGGCACCAACTTACTGCTCATCCCACGAAGAAAACATCATCAAGTTGTATTGTGATTCTTGTGAGGAGCCCATTTGCCTTGAATGCGTGGCTTTAAATCACAGGCCACCCGAACATAAACACAGATCCCAAAAAGAATTTTTCACAGACTCTGTAAAGACCTTACAAGTTTCCATGGACAATCTCAGGATAAAAGAGACAGAAGCACGGGAAAGTGCACAGAAAGTTACAAAAACTCTTACCGAGGCAATCGAGCGCCACCAAGAAGACGTGAAGAAGATACAAGCACACACAGAAGAAATTATTCGGAAACTTAGAGACGAGGAAAAGAAGCTGCTTGAACAAGTGAAAAAATACCACGATGCCGAAAAGAAACAAATTGAATGTGATATTGATCATTACGAAATCGCAGAGAAGAATATCGCCAGTGTCTGTGACTTCATTAATGTCCTTATAAACTATGGCGACTGGGAGGCGGCCGCTCAGTTCAAACAGGCAACTGTACGTGTCAATGAAGTCATGAAAATAAAAACAAAGTATAAATCCACTAAGATTCATGCAACATTCAAGCCAAACAATGAGCTTGTGGTCAGCAAGAGAATGATTGGACTGTTCGAGGTAGTGATCAAGGTAAAGCGATCTAAAATACCTAAATATGCTATTATTCAAGAATTAATACCAATAGATGTGCAATGCACAGAACAAGATGATTATACAACTTGTCGACTTCAGGCAACCCTTACTGACCCGGATGGAAAAGTGAAACAACTACAGCGTAGCATTGGATCGAACTTCTACCGTGTCACATTTCGTGAATACGCTGAAGGACTCTATCATTTGTCGTTGACTGTTGACGGTTATACAATACCTGGTTCACCGTTTACCATTCATGTTATGTCAGGTATGGCGAAATACAGTAATAAACGTCAAAGAAGAACATACATTATGTCACATGAAACGTGTACCAGAATCATCAACACCGGGCTGTGTGACATTCAAGTGACGTTCACTATTTTCCCCATTTTGACCATTATTGGTTTTTCACGTATCTTGACTGTCAGCGAAGAACTTCAGATAACGGAAGGAGTTGGTCTGTTGTCTTTCGTCTTTATAGGCTAACTCCAATGCCTTGCCAGGTTAATTTGAATTAATTCTGATGAATCAACATGTTTGTAAGTATCGCGATAAAAGAGCATGTGTACATTTAATCCAGTGAGGAACAAGTGTAAGATGCAGAACAAACTGACTGTCTGGCTATTTCAATTCGATTACTATCCCATGTGGATATTGCCTGTATTTTATTGATTTTTGTTACAGGTGAAAATATGGCTGCCGAAATGAAGGTCGGGACGGTTGTTGTCAGAGGAAGACATTGGGACGAAGGCAATAATGACGTACGTGTTTCGGGCTGTGTGTGCCTGTTCATGTTCATGAAATGTATGGGGAAAAAAAAATGAAATGCCTGCATGAACCCCCTACAAAACGAGGTCTATGGTTCTCCATACATGATAATCACCATTGCGATTATTTGTCACAGTGATGACTTTTACCTGACCAATATTTATTGTCAATTTGAAAATGGCCGCCTGTTTCACTGTCCTTGATACAGCAGAGGTTGGTTTCTTTTGTTACAGTAATTACAGTGACAACTCTATTCACCCATAAATACACAATGAACAATTTCCTTATTGCGCGAGACTTTAAGAGACATAGTGTGGTTATGGTGTTTGCGGGAAATTGCTTCTCAACAGAGTGCAAAGTGGATGTCAACAGTAGTGCCTAGGACTGCGCGAGAGTGACTTATATGAGTCACCCATAAATTTTGAGAACTTAATTATTCAAACTTTGACCTTGTCGGCAACTAACGCTGATATTGAGTATCGTATCGCGAGATCTCCACATGAGCGCAACTCTGATGTGGAACGTTTGTATTCATTACTATTGTGGGAGAAAATCAAACGAGTAACTCTGTAAGTTTCTATTTTGTTTTTATTTCAAGGATGGAAATCCACCGGGCACTGGCAAAGTAATGGCTGAAAGGTGCAGTGGATTGGTAAAGGTTAAGTGGAGCTCTACAGACATTTGCATGGAATATTTTATGAAAGAAGGATTTTACCGCTGCAAATTAGCCGGTTTCTACTAAGCAGATTTTACGTTAAACCGCAAAACAAGTAGACTTGGCGCACAAAGTTGCCTTACACATGGCGAGTCTTGCGCATATCCATGTGCACAGGAGAAGACGAATACCACTCAGGGATATCGGTCATTTTGAACTTCAATATCGGTAAATGTCGAGGTAATTTCTTTCTCTAGTTCAAACTATTCCCGGTGACCCCGATATTATTCCTGTTTTGGTAACAGTTATATTGAAATCTTCATTTAGAAAAGATTGAGCTAAAGTTTAAGTCTTTCACTTTCGAGGGGCATACTACGGTAACCTTAAAAATGGCCACCGTTGTGACGCAGGTCTTGATTCATAGGAGACATTTTCCTCCTGGGTCACTAATTAATTGTTGTTGAATAACGGACATGATAATTGTACCGTGGCCGGAAAACGACACTATCCTTCTTCAGATTATATTTTCCTTCTTCAGATGTGACCTGCGCTCTTTAGATTAATTTCTTCTTTAGATTTGACCTGCGCTCTGCAAATGGGAGCTACGCTCTCCGGATTTGGAGCTACGGTCTGCACATTTGACCTACAATCCGTAACATTATTTGGCCGACCATTTTTTCACCCTGAAATTACAGAATGGCAATCGAAATTAGGGCAAAACTTTATGATTTCATCGGTTCACTTGGCCATTGACATTAAAATGGACCAAATTCCGATCGTTAATGTATATTAGCACTGTAATTCTAAACGAAGAATATCACTTTTAGCGGGGATTTTTTATCGGCCAACATTTTTTTGCAATCAATGTAAATGGGGAGTAATTTTCTGTCTTTGCCTACATAGCGAAATTTTGACGACAGCTTGATAGCAAAACATATCGACAAAATGTAATTAGCGTTAGAATAACGCCAATGTTACTCTATAAGCTGATTTCCCATGAAAATTGTATTGCCGTGTGTAAACAAGAATCCCTCCTAGGAAAGTTATTTTAACTCTCAACATCTATAAATTTCATTATTATAGACCTACTTCTGTAACATATGGAGTTTCGTCGCACAGTAAGTTTCGGTATCAGAGGACGCGGAGTACAATCACAGGGCCTGGCAAGAATTATTAGTGTAGAAGTTATGAATATGATCAATAAATGTCTTGTATTAAACTATTTTTCATTATACAAGCCTTACCTGTGTCTAGTGTGTGCCTATTACTTTACGCTAGCTATCCCTGTATAGTATTTCAAAGAAAGTCTATATCTGTTAATTGCCCTCCCTAATCCCCTTCATTAATTTGTTCTGCCGATCACTGACGCGGCGGCTTATCGCCCTGACCAAATACCTCGTTAGCGGCTCATAAGGTAGTAGACGGACTACTACCTTATGAGCTGCTAACGAGTTACTATGTTATTTTCTTCTCAGAGATAGTGGAAAGAATTGTGGTAGTTTTGAATTTCAAATAAATTTTAGTCATATTGTTTCTATCATAAACACTCTCGGTAAGTCTAGCATTTATTATTCATTGTGAAAAAATATCCAAGTGCAGATTTTCGAGCTCGCAGAATCTTTCATGTTTTACTCTTGTTTCGGATATGTGTGGAAGATTTTAATATATGTAGATAGAGATGCAGGCGTTTTTATCGCGTTATTTTTTTAAAATCGCAAATTTACCTTTTTTTCATAAAGGTAACCTATAAAATGACGGCTATTTTCAATTTAGAACACCATTACAACTGGGAAATTTCCATCTTTTAAAAAATCCACGAGCGGCTACGAGATTATCATTTATTGTGAAAAAGAAGACATGAAGTTTCTTTCAGCAAAATACATATGGACAAAAACCGAGAATTTCAATACTTTTAACCCATACTTGACTCAATTCTCACAAAACGCGGCATCATTCTTATAGAAGGACCGCTCCCTCCAAGCTGTCCAGAAGGGCGATTCATCAGCGCATGGGCAAAAGAAGAACATTTGTGGCAAATAAGTGGCAAATAAATCAAATCTTTTATTTATTGACTGATTTATTTATTCTGACATCCAACAGGTGAAGCCCAACGATTGGATGCAGTCAAAGCAGAAATGTAAATCTATGTAACTGTGAATGTTTTGAAAGAATGAACATGTCTGAAAATATAGTCTTTTAACTAAAGAGAATAGAAATAAAAATATCAAAAACAATCACATCATCATATAAATTCATTCAGGACGCTTCCTTCTCCTTCAAGTGTTACAAGGCTTTAAAACTTTGTGATAAAATCATAAGCTTTGTTTATCATCTTATAAGTGAAATACAATGTATTCATTCATGAGGAAAGATAACATTTTAATGGCATTACGATTGAAGGGTAACTTTAATCCCATCAAGAGTAGCTGAATTTCTAACATTCAAAACTGTGTAATTTTCAAAGGAAGACTGGTGATACAATATATGATATCTGATATTGCATTATTATCATTTTCAATTCCTGCAATTGCTAATCTTTTGATATTGATATTGTTATCAAAATTGTGCTTTCTGACAAGGAAAGAAATACATCTCTTTCCTTGCTTTCTGACAACACATTTCTGCCAGATTTCTTTTACAAATTTACACTCAAATGAGATGTGTTCAAGTGTTTCTTCTTGGCCGTAAATGTTGCATTTCCCATCAGTTAATTTAAAATTTTGGCCACGATTCCTGTAATTAGGCCTCTGTGGAATACTTTTCAATTTAAATCATTTACTGAATTAATTACAATTCCTGTTGAATTAAGACAACTGAATAAAGAAGCTTTGTAATTGTTGGTGAAATTGAGACTCTGCCGGTATTTGACCTTTGAATTCATGCCATTTCTTATCAACCAATTTCCATTAAAGTGACTTGGTTTTGACATCAATCTTTGTCAGTCCATAGTTCTCTAAGTTCAGAATATCACAACTTTCTTCATTCTGGGTGTTTGAACTGATTATTTCTTTCCAGGAATCTGAGATTGAATTAATGAGTGTTTCATACTCTGCCATAATTTTCTCTTGCACATGTCTATTTGTATGTAACTCCTCTAATTTTTGCAATGATTTCCCATTGTTAAAGCCAGTCATTTCTGTTATCATCCTAAACATCCTTAAGCCTTAAGATTCTACTCTTTGACCGTTTTTCATAGAAGAGGACACTTCCTTCATTCTTTATGTTTTCGTTGTACCACAAAACTTCACTATAAAGAAGATTGTGTTTTGATGATTCACTCCCGTGTCTTAGTGACTTCGAAGTTCCAGTTATTCAACGTGTGCCCATACACCATTGAGATTCGGTTGTTGTTGTTGACTTTGAAATTGAGATGGAGATAGCGATAATCACTATTCAGTTTATTGTCAAAATTCGCAGTGATGTACTTAGATATGCTGGCCCATTTATGGGTCTCCTTATGATTTTTCTCAAATAATTTCATAAGCCACTTCAATTAGAGTGCATTAATCTTTTCGTCAATGTCAACAACTTTTTTGCCACAATCGTCATATCTTTGAATGAAAATACCTTTTTTTATTATTTACCGTTTGCCTCTCCAAATAAAATTCCATAATTTCCTACTTGCTTCATTAATTAGGTACCTGATCAAATGATGCCAGGTACCACAATGTCGATGCAGCCAGCATATTAGCTATTATGTCCCTACCTTTCAAGGACAGATTCCTTGTGTTCCAGATGTTAGGGACTGGTCAGTTTCTTCGGCCTGGGGGGGGAGCGGTGGATTATTTTTTGCCGACGTCAAAAAGTGGCTGACCCCCCTATTCCAAATTTTGAAAACAGGTGACCCCCTATTCCAAATTTTGAAAACAGGGTCACCCCCCGCATGCGACAACTGTAAAACAAAAGGTGGATATATATAATATATATATATATATATATATATATATATATATATATAGTATATATATATATATATATATATATATATATATATGTATATATATATATATATATATATAATATATATATAAGTATATATATATATATATATATATATATATATATATATATATATATATATTATATTTTACATACATTCATATTTTAACAGTCATTCTGTGTTTTAATAAAATTGTTGACATGTCAGTTGTAAGATAGGAATTTCAAAGTGTCAATCTTAAAGTTTGAATACAGTACATTTTGAATGAGCTCTGAATGTATTTCACACTTTCTATGCTTAACCAGATGTCCTGAACTGTTGTACAGAAATGGATGGCAATCATTAATATCAAAGAGGAAAAAGCAGTAAATCAAAAATTTTGATGGGTGTTAAGACTTGCCAGCCATCCAATAAATCTCCTGAGGAGCCATAGAGAGGCATTTTAGCCAAATCTTATGTGTGCAGTGTCTGAGATGACCTTTTCTTGTAACATTGAAACCATAAAAGCACAGCTAATAATGACAAAAACTGCCGTTTTTAACTGTTATTTTGGTCATAAAAAAGCATTATTCTACAGAAAACCTGAGACACAAAGGAAAACAGTTGCATCAATGAGAACGAAAAATAAGTCACTGTATCAAATATACATTGTGAAATATTTGTGCATGTTGCTTTCTCATACTGAATTCTCATAGAGAGAACAGAAAAGTATCATGAATTTGTCATGTTTTTCATATAAAATGCAGATTTCATAACGGTACACTTTCACTTAGCAAACATCAAGATATCTCTGGCATATATCTCTGATTTATTAGAGTATGGCGCCCGAAGGGTGCGGAGAAAAATACGAAACATCCTGATATCTCTGATATATATAGTCATGCTCAGGAAGGGCGTGCTGAAAAATGTCTGATATATTAAAGTAATGCGCTCGAAGAGCACGCTGAAAAATATTGAACATACAGATATCTCTGATATATGTATGCCTGATATATTAAAAGTTGGGTGTGCTGAAAAATATGTCTGATTGTTAAAGTTATGCACCCAAAGGGCGCGCCGAAAAATGCAACTGAATGATGAAATTGTGGCTAGCGCTGACACGATGCATTTTAGGCAATGATGAGCCTGTGTCAAAAACACACTGACCCCCCTATTGGGCATTTCAAAAACATGGTGACCCCCCCCTAACACCAAAGTCAAAACAGGGTGACCCCTCCCCCCATGAATCCACGCCGGCCCCCCAGGCCGAAGAAACTGACCAGTCGCTTGAGGCAATTTGTAAATTTTTCCACAGTTGTGTCACTGTTTTCAACCTAACCCCCTGCTGCCATTCTTTTTTTTTTTTTTTTTTTTGAAAAAGAAATTTATTTCAACATAGTCACAAATAAAACAAATCTACATAACTGTGAATGCGTTAAAATTACAATGCGTCTTGTGTGAAAAACAAATAATTAGCTGTTTGATTACAAAGATCATCATATGAATGCATTCAAGATGCATTCTTCTCCTTCAAGTCTTACAAGGCTTGAAAACTTTGTGATAAAATCCTCAGTTTTGTTCATCATCTTATAAGTGAAATACAATGTATTCATCCATGAGGAGAGATGACATTTCAATTGCATGACATAGGATTGAAGGGAAACTTTAATCCCATCAAGAGTAACCGAATTTCGAATATTCCAAACTGTATATTTTACAAAGGAAGTAATACAGTAAATAATGTCAGATGTTGCATTATTATCATTTTTAGCTCACGTGTGTAAACACGTGGGCTGCTCACGTGTGTAAACACGTGGGCTATTGTCATAGCGATGTCTGTCTGTCTGTCCGTGTGTGTGTGTGTGTGTGTGTGTGTGTGTTAGTGTGTGTGTGTGTGTGTGTCTGTCTGTCTGTCTGTCTGTTTACACGATAACTCAAAAACGCCTGAACGGATATAAGTCAGATTTAGTACACAGGTACCATATCCTACTTGCAAGAACTGATATTAGATTTTGGTTAATGTGGCTTGCATATTAATGAAGTTATGCAATATCGTTTTTTTCCGTACAATGGTTTCCCTATGGAGACGGTAATGACAGT
Source organism: Ptychodera flava (assembly GCF_041260155.1). Classification (NCBI taxonomy): domain Eukaryota; kingdom Metazoa; phylum Hemichordata; class Enteropneusta; family Ptychoderidae; genus Ptychodera; species Ptychodera flava. The sequence continues at coordinate 24,440,194 of NC_091949.1, read as the reverse complement.
GTAGACATATATCAAGAAATACTGCACAAAATTTCATGAAACTTTTCACAGATGACAATCTCAGAACATTATGATGATACTGTGAGTGTCATGTCAATTGCCTTCTCATTTGCATATTTAATGAACTTTTGTTATTAGTGAGATAACTCTAAAATTCCTGCACCAAACTTGATGATACTTGCAACAAATATTGATCTGATATATATCTAATTATACTTAGAAGCATTGGACAGTGTCAAGTTAATAAATAGGTCATTTGCATATTTTATGAAGTTTTGTAATTAGTCATATAACTTCGATATAACTTCACCAAATGTGATGAAATCTGCTGCAGATACTGATCCGACTGATATCTAACTGTAGTGTAAAGTATTCAGTAGTGTGAAATTAATTAAGGGTTCATTTGCATATTAATGAACTTTGTAATTAGGTATATAACTCTGAAATTACGGCACCCAAGTCTTTGAAATTGGGTACAGATATTGTTTTGATAAAAATCTAATTGTACTTAGAAGCATTTGGCAGTGTCAAGTTAACAAATAGGTCATTTGCATATTTTATGAAGTTTTGTAATTAGTGATATAACTCCAAAATAACTGCACCAAAATGTTATGAAATCTGCTGCAGATACTGATTCGACAGATATCTAATTGTGGTGTAGAGCATTTACTTGTGTGAAGTTAATTGAGGGTTTATTTGCATATTTAATGAACTTTGTAATTAGTGATACTACTCCAAAATTACAGCGTCAAATTTGATGAAACTTGCTACAGATGTTGATCCGATAAATATCCAATTGTACTGAAAAGCATTGAACTGTGTCAAGTTAATAATTAGCTCATTGCATATTTCATGAAGTTGTATAAGTAGTCATATAACTCCGAAATAACTGCATCAAATCAGATGAAAACTGCTGCGCATACTGATCTGACAGATATCTAACTGTGTTGTAAAGCATTTAGTAGTGTAAAGTTAATTAAGGGTTGATTTGCATATTTAATAAACTTTGTAATTCGGTATATACCGGTAACTCTGAAATTACGGCACCAAATTTTGTGAAACGTGCTACAGATATTGATTGATAAATATTTAATTGTGCTATGAATCATTGAACAGTGTCAAGTTAATATAGGGATTATTTGCATATTTAATAAACTTTGTAATTAGTGACATTACTCTAAAAATACTGCATTAAATAAAACGTGCTACAAATGTTGATCTGATGGATTTCTAATTGTCCCATGAAGCATTGAGCAGTGTCAAGCTAATTAAAAGCTCATTTGCATATAAAATAAAGTTTTGTAATTAGTGATAAAAATCTGAGAGTACTGTGCGATATTGAAAAAAACCTGCTTCATTAGTGATAACATATATCTTATTGTTCTGTGAAGCGTACTACTATTAATGAACCTGTTGTAAAACACGTGAGCATATTCAGTTCATATCTGGTCGATTCCTGCAATTGCTAATCTTTTGATATTGATGTTATTATCAAAGTTGTGGTTTCTGACAAAGAAAGAAATACATTTCTGCCAGATTTCTTTAACATATTTACACTCAAATAAGATGTGCTCCAGTGTAACTTCTTGGCCACAAATATGGCATTTCCCATCACTTAAATTGAAAGTTTTGGCCAAGCTTCCTGTGACTAGGCCTCGATGGAAAATCTTCCAATTTAAATCATTTATTGAATTGCTGACAATTTCTGTTGAATTAAGACGGCTGAATAGAGTAGCTTTGTAACTGTCAGTAAGACTTAGATTCTCAGCCCATTTTTGACCAATCTGACCTCTGACTGCATGCCATTTCTTATCAACTAATTTCCAATAAAGTGACTTGGTTTTGACCTCACTTTTTGTCAGACCATAATTCTCTAAGTCTAAAATATCATAGTTTTCTTCATTTTGGATGTTTGAAGAGATAATTTGTTTCCAGGAATCTGGAATAGCATTGAGGAGTGTTTCATACTCTGTTTTGATTTCCTCTTGTACATGTCTATTTGTACCTCCTCTAATTTTTGCAATTATTTCCCATTGTTGAAGCCAGTCATTTCTGTCATCATTCCAGATGTCCCTAAGCCTTAAAATTCCACTCTTTGACCATTTGTCATAAAAGAGGACACTTCCTTCATTCTTAATATTGTCATCATACCACAGAACTTTTCTAAGAAGATTCTGTTTTGATGTTGGCAGATTCACTCATGTAAGTCTAAGTGACTTCCAGGTATTTAACATATCCCCATACACCATTGGGGTTCGTTTGTTGTTGACTTTGAAATTGAGATGGAGGTAGTGATAATCACTATTAAGTTTATTGTCATAACTCGCCATGAAATATTTAGATAAGCTGGCCCATTTAGGGGTCCCCTTATCTGGATTTTTCTCAAATAGTTTCATAAGCCACTTTAATTGGAGTGCATTAATTTTTTCTTCAATGTGGACAACTTTTTTGCCACAGTCATCATATCTTTGAATGAAAATACCCCTTTTTATAACTTCTCGTTTACCTCTCCAAATAAATTTCCATAATTTAATATTTGCTTCATTAATAATTTCCTTAGGTACGTGATCAAATGATGCCAGGTACCATAATTTTGATGCAGCCAGCGTATTAGCTACTATTGCTCTGCCTTTAAACGACAGATTTCTAGTATTCCAGATCTTAAGGCGATTCGTAAATTTTTCCATCACTGTTTTCCAGTTTTCTCTAGATGTGTTACTGTTTCCAAACCCAACTCCCAAGATCTGTAAAACTTTGTTTGAAAAATCGATCCCTTCCACTGAATCAGTGCGGTTTTTAAAACTCCCAGCCCATAAACCTTTGGATTTCTTTTTGTTCAGCTTTGCACCTGTTGTCTTTTTCATATTTGTTGAACATTTTCAATGACTGAGTAATGCTTTTCAAATTTCTCAAGTAAAGAGTCGTATCATCTGCAAAACTCTTAATTTTTCCTCTTGTTTGTCTGGTAGTATGAATCCTGATATGCTGTCATCTTTACGAATATTTTCGGCTAGCACTTCTGCTGCCATGATATACAGTAACGGTGATAAGGGGCACCCTTGTCTCACACCCTTCTGAAGTTGAATACTGCGAGAAAGAAAGCCATTACACTTAATTTTGCATGTAGTATTATTATAAAGAATTTTTATCCACTTGATAAAGTCAGTGCCAAAGTTGAATTTGTCAAGGACTTGAAAAAGGAAGTCTCTGTTTAACCTATCGAAAGCTTTTGTTTGGTCAAGACTTATGACAATAAGAGGTTTATCAGTAAAATTAGCGTATTCAATAATATCTCTAGTAAAGACAATATTATCACCTATCTCCCGCCCGGGGATGTATCCACACTGATCTGGGCTACATATTTTGCCAATTACCTTCCGCACCCTATTAGCAATTACTTTTGCAAGAATCTTATAGTCTACATTGAGGAGACTTATCGGTCTCCAATTGTTTAAGTCTGCCTTATCTCCCTTTTTATAGAGCAAAGAAACTAAACCAAGTTTCTGGCTGTTCGTCAATTCCCCTGAATTAAAGCAAGCGTTAAATGTTTCAATTAGGTCAGACCCTAAAATATGCCAGAAGCATTTATAAAATTCCACTGAAAGGCCATCAGAACCTGGTGACGTCTTGTTGGCCATTGACTTTAAGCGTTGAGTGCTTCTTCACCTTTATTACTCTGTTTATCTTGAGTATTTAAAGCAATGTTGGTTTTATCTATTAATTCCCTCTGTAGTATGGTGTCAACATTTTCTTGTTTGTGAAGATCTTCATAAAATTCTGCTTGTGGGTCTAGTATATATGTCTCTATCAGTGACAATTTTGCCACTCCTGTCTCTAACCTCCTTGAATAGTTTTTCTTTACCTCTTTGTTTTTCTAGATAAAGGAAATATTTTGAAGACTTCTCTCCTTGTTCAACCCATTGGGCCCTTGATCGAATTTGCTGTCCTTGTATTTGATTTAATTCGTATGATTTTAACTGGTTTTTAACCTCTTCATTATCACTTGCAGATTGATCTGATGTCATCATATTGTGCAGTCTTTTTTCCAACAGATTACGGTGTTTCTTATTACTTCTGTTTTTCTGTAAACTATACTTAATGGCCAATTCTCGAAGTTTATCCTTGTCTTTGTCCCACCAAACTGAAATGTCATCAAAAAGAGGCTTTTGACTTTGCCAAAATTTCCAGAGGTTTTCTACTTGGTTTTTGAAATGAGTACATGACAGGTGACTGTTATTGAATTTCCATGTCCCTTTCCACGTTTTACACCTTCTAAAGATTCCATATCAACTACAACTGGTTGATGATCTGAAATAACACAAGATAAAATTTCACACTTTTAACCTCAGTAAACAAGTCACTCGTGAAGAGCCACCGGTCCAGTCTGACTTTTGTCTGATAGTTCTTTTTGTCTTTGCAAAGTCTGCTGCCATTCTGATTGCGCTCTTCGGGAGCACAGCGCCGCCAGCGGTATACAAGGGAATACAGGGGAGACAACATGGCAACTGCAAAATCTTTGTCAGAGAGCGATGACTTGGGAAGGCTCGGCGAATATTTCCTAACCTGCAGTCTTTGTCAAGAATTCTATAGAAATGCCAAGACATTACAGTGTCTACACTCTTACTGCGAGGGTTGCCTGCAGACATTGGTGCAGAAGAGCGCAGAAACTCTCAGATGTCCTGAATGCCGATGTGAATTTCAACTTCCGGGTGGTGGCACCACAGCTCTTGGTTCGAATTTCCTCATCAACGGGTTAGTTGAATATGTGAGAGCGCGTGACACGCGAGCGACGGGAAAATCAGATCAAGGGATCACGTGCGATTTCTGTGAAGAAATGGTCGCCGAAAAGAGATGCAGTTCTTGCGTGTTGAATCTATGTGAAAAGTGTGTCAAAGGTCACGCCAAAAGTCGGGTGACAAACGGGCATCCATTGGTGGCGCTGTCCGAAGTAGAGAGTGACGAAGCCGTCAAGAATTCCTTGTACAGGTCGCCCACCTACTGCACATCACATGAAGAAAACATCATCAAGTTGTATTGTGATTCTTGTGAGAAGCCTATTTGTTTGGAATGCATGGCTTTAGATCACAGGCCACCCGAACATAAACACAGATCCCTTAGAGACTTTTTCACAGACTCTGTAAAGACTTTGAAAGAATCTTTGGAAAAACTTCGTATTAAGGAGACGGAAGCCCGGGAAAGTACGCAGAAGGTCACGCAAAATCTTACCGAGGCAATCGAGCGCCACCAAGAAGACATGAAGAAGATACAAGCACACACGGAAGAAATTATTCGGAAACTTAGAGATGAGGAAAAGAAGTTGCTTGAACAAGTGAAAAAATACCACGATGCCGAAAAGAAACAAATTGAATGTGATATTGATCATTACGAAATCGCAGAGAAGAATATCGCCAGTGTCTGTGACTTCATTAATGTCCTTATAAACTATGGCGACTGGGAGGCGGCCGCTCAGTTCAAACAGGCAACTGTACGTGTCAATCAAGTTATGAAAATAAGGACAAGATATTACTCTCCGAAGATTCCTGCTATCTTCAAACCAAACAACGAGATTACGAACGGCGGCGAGGGGGTGATTGGAATCTTGGAAGAGGCGATTAAGTTAACGCGATCTAAAATACCTAAATATGCTATCACAAAGGAAGTAATACAGATAGATGTGCAGTGCACAGATCTAGATGATTATACAACTGATCGACTTCGGGCAACCCTTACCGACCCGGATGGAAAAATGAAACAACTAGAAGTTAGCCGTGGATCGAACTGCTACAGAGTAAAATTTCGTGAAGACGCTGAAGGTCTCTGCCTTTTGTCATTGACCGTTGACGGATATAGCATGCCCGGTTCACCGTTTACCATTCACGTCATGTCAGGTATAGTGAAATACTGTAGTCAAGAATAATATTCATTGTGCAATATCACTGAGTATGTATGCCACGTGCAGTGTCAGATGATTCGCCATGCAAACCACGAATCGTCTAAACCCGTTGGAAGAAGTCTACCCAACATTCAGATAATTGTTGAATGTCTTCACTATTTCAATCACGTCTGATTTCCCTGTATCTTATGTCAAAAGAGAGTTTCAAGTTATGAATTTGCCGACCTTTCGTCTCTACAACTTTAATGCCGTGCTGGGTTTGAAAACGTTTGAAACGAATGTTGCCATGGGAGAAAATTAAACAAAAAAGATTCTTCCGACACCGACTGTCCGGCAATGTTGCATTCGAAAATTACCCATGTATATACGTAGATATTGCAGAAGGTATTGCATTTTGTTACCCTACAGGTGAAAACATGGCTGCCAAAATGGAGATTGGAGCGGTTGTTGTCAGGGGAAGAGATTGGGAACATGGCTCTCAAGTACGTGTTTTGTGCGTTTTCCTTGTGTATAATGCGTTGCAGTATTACACCCAACTTTTGCTATTCACCAAAATAACAAAAGATTTGACTTTGATTGCAACTAATCTTTGTGATAGCTAACATATCACGTGGAATCTGCTGGTAAGTGGAAAAATCACTCTGCTTTGCGACTGTGGTATTTTGTGGACAATTGAACTAAGTGATACTTGGCCAAATGAAAAATATGTTTCCGATAGGCCGACCTTCCCGATTAAAAACCATCGATCCTATTCTTGTTAGCTCATATTTGGTATGTATATAAATATCAAAAAGAGCTTATATGGTGAGTCGGTGGCGTCTGTATGTGTGTATGTGTGTCTATGTACGGACTGGAGGGATGGATGGATGGATGGGTGAGATGGATGGATGGGATTGATGGATGGATGGATGGATGGATGGATGGATTGATGGATGGATTGATGGATGGATGGATGGATCGATCGATCGATCGATGGATTGATGGATGGATGGATGGATCGATGGGATGGATGGATGGATGGATGGATGGGATGGATGGATGGATGGATGGATGGATGGATGGATGGATGGATGGATGGATGGATGGGATGGATGGATGGATGGATGGATGGATGGATCGATGGATGGATCGATGGATGGATGGATGGATGGATGGATGGATGGATGGATGGATGGATGGATGGGATGGATGGATGGATGGATGGATGGATGGATGGATGGATGGATGGGATGGATGGATGGATGGATGGATGGATGGATGATGGATGGATGGATGGATGGATGGATGGATCGATCGATCGATGGATTGATGGATGGATGGATGGATCAATGGGATGGATGGATGGATGGATGGATGGGATGAATGGATGGATGGATGGATGGATGGGATGGATGGATGGATGGATGGATGGATGGGATGGATGGATGGATGGATGGATGGATGGATGGATGGATGGATGGATGGATGGATGGATGGATGGATGGATGGATGGATGGATGGATGGATGGGATGGATGGATGGATGGATGGATGGATGGATGGATGGATGGATGGATGGATGGATGGATGGATGGATGGATGGATGGATTGATGGATGGATTGATGGATGGGTGGATGGATGGATGGATCGATCGATGGATGGATGGATGGATGGATGGATGGATGGATGGATGGATGGATGGATGGATGGATGGATAGATGGATGGATGGATGGATGGATGGATGGGATGGATGGATGGGATGGATGGATGGATGGATGGATGGATGGATGGATGGGATGGATGGATGGATGGATGGATGGATGGATGGATGGATGGATGGATGGATGGATGGATGGATGGATGGATGGATGGATGGATGGATGGATGGATGGATGGATGGATGGATGGGATGGATGGATGGATGGATGGATGGATGGATGGATGGATGGATGGGATGGATGGATGGATGGATGGATGGATGGATGGATGGATGGATGGGATGGATGGATGAATGGATGGATGGATGATCTTATTTCCAAAAATCATGCACGACTTGCTGAATTTTCCTGTTTTTTATGGAACAGAGTCACAAAATATTTAAAAAGGTCGAGACCGACCTAGCCTGTTTGCCGAGGGCCTATTACTGTGATGAAAACACAATCATTTTTCTTATACCCCATCTATATTCCATCTGTATGCATATTTCTAGGATGGAAGGCCACCTGGCACTGGAAGAGTGACTTCAAGAGACTTCAGATCGATAGTGGTTAGGTGGGACTCTGGAGTTGCTCACCGGCATGCAATGTATGGCGGCCGTTACCATTGCAAATTAGCAGGTTTCCACTGAGATGAGCAACGTTTCCGTTAAACTAAAAAGAAACTGTAATACATAATGGCCGACAAAGTTGCACCTGTTCTTGTACGCAGGATAAGACGAATACCACTCAAACAATTGATTTTATCGACTGACAGGGTAACTATAACCAAGATTACATGTCAATCAAATGTCATAAACTTCCAAATTGGCGAAAAGAAAATTAATCTTTCACGCTCACGATAGATTAGCGTCCACGGACGCAATAAATTCCGCTCAATTCCTCTAGATTTGGACTCTCACAATACTGGCACCACGAAATACCAGCACGGTATCGACAGCATGGTCTTATCCGTTTACATATTAAAACAATTCACCTGTTGAGTAACACGTTGACATTTGCTGTGATTTTATTGTGTGAGATCTCGTAGTGTGTTGGGTAACGGCCAGCTCCATCATACTGCCTGCTGTCACACCCTTATAGGCCAAATACAATGTTTCCATACATTATATTACCATGCCCTGTCTGTCGCATTTTGATTGGTCGAGCTGAACCACGTGACTGACCACAAATACACAGTAATGGTTTGTTTACATGCCCGTGAATATGAATAATAAGATTAACAACTCAAAGTATCGTAACTTTAGAGCAAAAAACGTAAATCATAATCAATCACAAAATAAAATGGAGCACTTGTGGGCCAAGTTGAGATACTTTTTTCTCAAAATATCTCCGGATTTGCCAATTTTTTTACAGCGCGCGTGACAGTGCGTCGCGTATTGCTCAGTTTCTGGGGCCCAGTTGTCGTTCGCTCCTGAAATTTTCAGAAATTTTGACGGTTTTCTTGGGTTCGCTGATAATATAATGGAAATAACAGACTCCGCTCTGACCATTAACGTTTTTAGCTCACATTTGGTATACCAATGTGAGGTAATCATATAAGCTGGATCAGTTCATTTGCATGCTATTTGCATGTCTGTATGTATGTATGTATGTATGTACGTATGTATGTATGTATGTATGTATGTATGTATGTCCGTCCACGTCAAAAACAGCTAAACCGCAGCACCTACTGTCTTAGTATTTGGTGTACAGGTGCATCTAGGGGTGGAGATGTGAATTTGTTCAAATGAACATGTCAGTGCCAAAAATATGCAAATAAGGGGAAAAAAGGAAAAACCCTGCAAATTGCTAAAACTCTGTAACCGTTGGTCAGATTGGGTTGAAACTTGGTGTGCAGGTTCCTTTAGGTATTCTAAAGTAGGTGTTAAAAATTTGGGATGAAATTTGCATGTTTCTATTTTTAGGGTAATTTTTTCAGTTTTTAGTCAAAAAATGTTTTTCTCTGAAACCACTCATCTGATTGCTTTGAAAGTTGGTATACATGTTCCTCAGGATGACCTCAGTCAAGTGTATACAAATTGAATTTAAATTTTAATATTTGTAATTTTGGGGCAATTTTCCAAATTTTTGGTCAAAACTTTTTTATTTAAAAATCACTAATCTGATAGTTTTGATATTTGGTATACAGGTTCCTAAGGTTGATCAAAATCAGTTTGATGAATATCGTTAAGATATCTTGAATTTTGTATTTTTTGCTGAATTTTTTGGTTACTTTTCTCATTTTAAGTAAAATTTCTTCTTCTCTGAAACCGCTAGCCCAATTGCTCTCAAATTTGGATTGGATGTTTGCCTTCTAATTGTTACCCTTCTAATTGTTGAAATTGCGACAAAATTGGGAATATTACTGTTTTGGGGCAATTTTTGTCATTTTTGGTCAAAAAATCTTAAAAGTTACATATATTTTTTAACGCCCCTGCAGGGCCTGAAAATTACGCTAGCCCGATGCCCGGGACAGACTAATTTCCGATACGGACTAGTACAAAAAAGACCCTTACTTGTCCGCGGGCAGACGGAAGATCACGGTGTAGAAGTTTCGTGTCGTCTGACTTTGTGCGTTATCACAGCTTGAAGTTCATGTAATTAGTCCCCGCGGACGAAGTCCGGCGGGACTTATAGATTGGGTCCCGTCCGTGTGTCCGTCCGTCCGTCCGTCCGTCCGTCATCAACAGTTTCTCAGACACTGCCAAACCAATTTTGTTCAAACTTGGCACAAAGGCATAGCACTATGACCTACAGATGCACATCGATTTATTTTGCAATACGATCCAATATGGCCGCCAGGCGCCCATTTTATTACAATTTTTTCATGTACGGAGCCATAACTCAGACATGTTTCAACCGATTTTATTCAAAGTTGGTACAAGGCCATTGACCAATGTCATAGATATGCATGTCAATTTGTTTTGTGATATGATCCAATATGGCCGCCAGGCGGCCATTTTATTACGATTTTTTCATGTACAGAGCCATAACTCAGGCATGTTTCAACCGATTTTATTCAAACTTGGTACAAGGACATTGACCTATGTCATATATATGCATGTTGATTTGTTTTGTGATACGATCCAATATGGCCACCAGGCGGCCATTTTATTACGATTTTTTCATGTACAGCGCCATAACTCAGACATGTTTCAACAGATTTTATTCAAAGTTGGTACAAGGACATTGACCAATGTCATATATATATGCGTGTGGATTTGTTTTGTGATATGATCCAATATGGCCGCCAGGCGGCCATTTTGTTATGATTTTTTCGTGTACAAAGCCATAATTCAGGCATATCTCAACTGATTTTATTCAAAGTTGGTACAAGGACATTGACCTATGTTATACTTATGCACATTGAATTGTTTTGTGATACGATCCAATATGGCCGCCTTGTGGCCATTTTTTTACGACTTTCCATGTCCTGAACAATAACTCAGACATGTATCAAGCAAATTTATTCAAAGTTGGTACAAGGACATTGACTTATAGTATACATAAGTACATTGATTTGTTTCTCGATATTGTCTGATATGGCCACATGGTAGCAATTTTGTTATGGTTTTTTTTATGTCGAGAGCCATAACTCTAGCAAGTCTCAACTGATTTTATTAGTTTGTACCTGGACATTGACTTATGTAATACATATACGTTTGATTTTTTAAACAGTAAGATCAAATATCGCTGCGTGGCGGCAAATTTGTTACGATTTTCTCATGTACTGAGCCATAACTCAGACATACCGGTATTTCCACCAGTATCATTCAAAGTTGGTACAGGACATTGACCTATTTCATACTTGCTCGTCAGTTGTTTCACATCATGTAGCAGTATCATGTCAATTATTGAAGTTTCATAATTAGGTTGATATGTCAGAAATACTGCATCAAATTTCATGAAACTTTGTACAGATGTTAAGCTCACATTGCTTTAACAGTGAAAAAGACATTTATCAGTGTCATTTTAATTAATTTGTAATTGCATATGTAATGAACTTTCCTAATTAGAGTGATATATCCACAAATACAACGTCAAATTTGATGAAACTTGATACAGATGTTGATCTCATAGTGTTGTAAATACTACATTAAACTTTATGAAATATGGTACCGGTTATCTATTAGTGTTAGGATAGAATGAAAAATGTTTTGCAACATCCTGTCAACTAATTCCCAGTTGACTCATTTAATGACCTTTAGGATAGTGGCCTACATTGGTTTTATGTTTTTCATCACCATGGAACTCATTCTTGGCCATTGAGTGCCATCTGTATCAAAGTATTTTTATCACAGAACCTGTAATCAAAGTACCCATTAGCAAGCGGGGACTGGGTCATCAACGATGACTTGTTTGAATAGTAGATCAAATTGCTTGGCAACGCATGACCTTGCCGAGTCAAAACATACCGTAAAGCTGCGAGTGAAATAAAATCGGCGACATTTCTTTTCTAAACTTTGTATCAATCTGTATCAATTTAGGAAAATGCCGTGTTTTGGCGAAAATGCATTGTTCGCCATACACTTGCTCAGAAGAGCATCGTCTCTAGCCAAAGGCGTCTCCATGATGAGTCTCTTCAGATTTGGAATTACCGTTACCCGTAAAGATGGCAGCAACAAAATTGGTCAAGAACTTTTCGATAACGGAAATAAGAGGAAGAAAACTGACGAGAAAGAGAGCCCACAGAGCGAGGAAAAACTTTCAAAAGATCGGAAATATGACCGTGAGAAACGTGTACGTAAGTTTCAAAAACAGTGGGTGACGTCATGGCCATGGGTGACTTACGACGATGGCAACGAGACGATGTACTGTGCATATTGTCGAAAGTTTCCGCATATTTCTGACAAAAACAGTGCTTTAGTGAGAGGTACTTCAAGTTTTAGAATCGACGCGCTGAAATCGCACGATATCACAAATGAGCATTTGTCCTGTACTCGCCAATATTACCGACAACAAACTGATATCAGTGATACGCAGTCAACATACCGCTCGTCTGTGGAAGATGTTCAGTCTACGTGCAGTGTACTCGACACACCAATTGCCAAGTCGTTCGCGAAAATGGACGCACAACAGAAGGATAAATTGAGATATTTGTTCAATACCGCATATGCTGTCATAAAGGCCGGAAAGCCATTTTCAGATTTCGAGTTCTTGTGCCTTGTTCAACTCAAAAATGGTTTACCGCTCGGACATAATTACATAAATACGCACGGTTGCACAACGTTTATGAAGTCTATCGCCGATAATTTGAAACGGCGGATTTAACTGGAGAGATTAAAGACGCAAATTTCGTCAGTGCACTAGCTGATGGTAGCACCGATAGATCCGTTGTTGAGCAAGAAATAACGTACATTCGTTATGTAGGAAAAGAGAAATTGCCAATAACACGACAAGTCAGCGTTGTCCAAGTGGAGAATGCGCAGTCTCAGGGAGTGTTCGATGCGTTGGTGACAGGCCTCGCGGAAGTCGATCTGAGCTGAATATGCAGACCTTCACCCCGACAGCGGAAAGACGCCATCCCTTGTCTGCGCTAATTTTGACGGCGCGTCCGTAAATATGGGGAAGAAAACTGGAGTTGTTACCAAAATCAAAGGAATAATACCGTCGGTAGTTGGAATTCACTGCGTTGCTCATAAGCTTGAGCTTTCCATTTTAGATGCATCTAAACGTCTGAAAATAATGACAGACTTTGAAGAAATACTGAAGGGCATTTTTTCTTTCTATCATTTTTCGCCGAAACGTCGCCGAGAACTAGCCGAGATCTCGAGAATCTTTGAGACAGATTTAGCGCACTTCTCGTCTGTCAAACAAGTTCGCTGGCTAGCGAGTAAAGAAAGGGCCGTCAAAGCCATATCTCGAAATCTGAGATCAGTTGTACTTCATCTACAACACAACGCCACTGCCGGAAACCGTGCTGATGATGCAAACCGTGCAAAGGGGTTTTTGAAAGGAATTACTTCTATCCGGTTTCTGAAGATGATGTTCTTTCTGCTTGACTACCTACCCATTGTATCAGATCTATCTAGAGCATTTCAACTTGAAGATTTGCTCATAACTGAACTTCCTGATAAACTAGAACAAACTGTAGTCAGATTAAATGCTCTGAAATCTGTTGCTGGGAATAACATGCAGTTTTTCTTGCAAAATTACAATGTTGATGATCGAAAGTTTGGTGAAATAGAAATCAGTGGTCAAGCATTGACACCTGAGTACACAGTGTCTGAGTATACAGATTTTATTGATAATACTGTAAACTATATCAGTGACCGATTTGATAACTTGAATGAGCCACCACTGAAACAACTTCAGTGTCTAAATTTCCACAACTTGCCACTGGTACTGAGGAAATATATGTTTATGGAAATGATGATATTCATGATTTGATGTATGATACTTGTGTATCTTCATACTTCACAGAGTTTGAAAGAGATTCTGTTTGTAAAGATTGGTTGGCCCTCAAATTATACTGCAGGAGGTTCAGAGCCAACTCTCTTCTCAGTGTTTATTCACTTGTACTACAGTCAGTCAGCATAGTGGGTGACCCCATGAAAAAGCTGCTTGATTATATGTTTACTATCTCCCCCAGTACCAGTGCATGTGAGAGGGGTTTCTCTAAAGTCAATGTGATCAAGACAGAATTAAGAACCACCATGAATCAAGAGAATTTTCAAAGACAACTTTTTGTAATGTCAGAAGGTCCAGATCTTGAATCCTTCAATCCTGATGCTGCAATAGCAAGGTGGCTAGTGAGTTGTGAGAGGTCCAGACATGTAGAGGGTCACAAATTGCCTGGCCTACGTGTTAACACACAGCCAGATTTTTGAATTTGAAAAATCTGCAAAGTGAACAACACCTTTATTGAAGCTTATATGACATGATAGACATATAAACATGTATAAACATGTGTCAGTTGTGTTATACTGCAATAAATCAAAGATATATTTCCGTGATACTACTTGGTAAGAGCATAATTATTTTTTATACCCCCCGGTAGAAAATTTCAGGGCAAGTGAGTTTTTGCTACGGACAAGTAGGAAAATAGTGGCTATTTGTCCTGGGACAAGTGGATAAAAATTAAATTTTTCAGGCCCTGCCCTGGACAGACAGCTTTTATATTTGGTGTACAGATGTCCAGAGATGACAATAGTTAGATATGTGGAAATTGTCCTGAAATATACAAATTTGTATTTTTAAGACAATTTTGTTATTTTTGGTCAAGAAAACTTGTTCTCAAAATTACTTGTCTGATAGCTTTGTAATTTGGTACAAAAGTCCCGAGGGATGTTATGAGATAAATTTTCTGCTCAAAGTGTTGGGAAACCCCCAAATTTTTATATTTTAGGTAATTTTCTTTTGTGACCTTAAATGACCTACACCAACCCAGGATATGTTGTGAGAGAGTTTTGAAGGCTGTGAACATAATTTTGTCATATTTAATATCAATTTGTAGTAAAATTTGATCCAGAAAACAAAGCTGAGGTAATTTTTTTCATTGCGAACCTATTTGTGCAACTTTTGCATGTAAGACACACAAGAACTGATGAGAAATTTGGATCCAGGATAATTCCAGATGTCGTAATCCCTCCACAGTGGAAGGCATTTCACTATCTGTAACGGATTTACTAGTAAGTGCTGTTTACATTCGAATGATCGCACTCATAGCATTAATTAAAACATCCCCAAGGTTGTAAGTACATTTCCTGCCATGCCAGCTGGTCTTATGTAAGGGGTGGAACATTTGATATTCAGGAGGGGGTAGGGGATAGAAGATTGATGAGGTAGCGTTACTTTTTACCAGATCCCTTGTACGTTTTTTCCACTCTTTATTTTTTCCCCACTCTCCCACCTTTCCTTTTTGTCAAGCTTCTCTGGCTAATTTTTTTGTTGACATTTGCTTATGTATGTAGGATCTGCTTGTCCCATTGCTATAGAAGTTGACATGCATGTTCCTAAAGATGACCTCCAGTACCTAAGTTGCAGACCTTATTTGCTTTTGTCATTCTTGTTTTTCTGGTTTAAATATTTCTTGTTTATGAACTGTGACATATTAACAGACCTGCTCAAACCATAGACAGTAGAGGGGGGAAGACTGTCTATGCTTCAACTAAGAGAGACTAGCTGTTTTTGCTATGCATGTTGCTAAAGTTGACCTCCAGTACCTAAAGTTTCAGACCTTATTTACTTTAGTCATTCTGTATGTTTCTGATTTAACCCTTTCACCACCGTGGTTTGTCCCAAATCCATTGTTTTCTATGGTAAAATTGGACCTCTACACAGGGAACTGGGGGTGAAAGGGTTAAATATTTCTTGTTGTTTTTCTGGTTGTACTGTGCAGAAATCATTGTCATAACATCAACGTAGAATTTTCCTGCACTGAACAGATAGAAACAACACTTATTGTTGATCTTTGGTATGTACCGGTACCAATTCTGATCAAATTTGAGCGACACCGTATAATTGCGGTATTTTTTTTTTGTGGGCGCGGGCTCGAGGAAAACCAAATTAACGGGCGAGGCTGTTAATTTTGGGCTTTCCTCTCGCCCTTGCACACAAATAAACATTAATGGTCAGCGCGTCGCCCGTTATTTCTATAACGATTCAGTTATGATATCGCAATATGGAATTAATCTACATTATGTTATATTGTATATTTTTTTTTCGAATTTTAGTTACTGTTGTGTATTTTAATGTTGCATCTCGTTTACGTGTGCCCTTGGTTATGCAAATCAGCCTTTATATGAAATCCAATTGTATCGCTGTAAACCCATACCGGTAAACATTCATTTTTGATTCTCTCAAACCCTATTAAACAGTATATAGCCCCACAAAAACATTATTTCACGCACTTTAAATCACACGTTTTGTGTTTTTAGCTCGTATTTGGTTTTATATATAAATACTAAAAAGAGCCTATATGATGAGTCTAAGTGGCGTCTGTATATTTGTGGGTATGTGCGGATGTATGTCCGTCACACACAAAGGCTCCCATACCGCCAAAGCTACCGTCTCAGTATTTGGTGTACAGGTAGATGTAGGGGTTGAGATGTGAATTTGTTCAAATGAACACATCAGTGTAAAAAATGTGCAAATGAGGTAAGAAAAAGCGAAATTCTGAAACAGGCTTGAAACAGGCTTACTCCCCTGACTTGAGTCATTTCCTGTCATTGTTTATGAACTGTTACATATTAACAGACCTGCTCAAACCATAGACAGTAGAGGGGAGGAAGACCGTCTATGGTCAAACTAAGGGTGCTATGCTATGCATGTTGCTAAAGTTCTCCAGTACCTAAAGTTTCAGACCTTAATTACTTTTGTCATTCTTGCTTTTCTGGTTTAAATATTTCTTGTTGTTTTTCTGGTTGTACTGTGCAGAAATCATTGTCATAACATCAACGTAGAATTTTCCTGCACTGAACAGATAGAAACAACATTTATTGTTGATCTTTGGTACCCATACTGGTATGTACCAATTCTGATCAAATTTGAGCGACACCGTATAATTGCGGTATTTTTTTCCTTACGAATGAGGATTTATTCGATAGCCATTTTTCACAAAGATGTTTTGAACACCAATGTTTGGTCTCTATTTCCGTTTAACGCTAAGCCACGTGTTTTTATTGTTCGTAAGATTTACGAACAGGCTTTATTCATTATAATGCTGACGGCAAACCAAGAGATGGTCACTAGAAGACGCACAAAGTCCGCCATCAATTGCCTACACGCTCTATATTATTTTTCGAGGCCAACCGAGCCCAAACATTACCCGCCAGAGACGCGAGGATTATTTAGGTACTATAGCGATCATGCATTTTATGATTTTAAATCACACGTGTTTCAGACTTGCTTTTAAGGAGTTGACTTTGTTATATCCTCAAATCCGATGAAACGGACGTGTTATTTTAAAAAATGAGGTCATTTCTATTTCGAAATTGGCCCATGTCATAATCTTCCGAATTTGCAAAAAGAAAATTAATATTTCACGCTCATGAAACATTAGCGTCCATGGAGGCGATAAATCCCGCGCAATTGCTCTCGATTTGGACTCTAACATTACTGGCGTTACGAAATACCAGCACGGTATCGACAGCATGGTCTTACTCGTTTACACATTTAAAATTTTACCCAGTAACTTATCTTTGTCATGGCGGTATTCTTTGCACTCCCGCCATGTTCTATTATATTTCAATCAATCGTAATATTGAGCTGTCGTTATAATTTTAGCTCACGTGTTCACACACATGAGCTTATGTCGCAGCGATGTCTGTCTGTGTCTGTCTGTCTGTCTGTTGGTCTGATATCTCAAAAACGGCTAATCAGATCAGAATCAAATCTGGTACATAGATTCAATTAGCAAATGGCAAGAACTGATTAGTTTTTGGTGGGTGTGGCTTGCATACTTTTTGCTCATTTGCATAATTAATGATTTTAGAAAAAACGGATATACATTGAGAACGACTGCACACAATTTGATGAGATTTGCTACAAATGTTGATCACATCAACATATATCAGCTGTGAAAGGTATTAAGGGATGACATTAAATATAATTCCTAATTTGCATATTTAATGAACTTTCCTAATTAGGGATATTTATCTGAATTGACTCGACCAAAGTTGACGAAACTTGCTATGTACATTGAAGATACTATGATAAGTACATTATTAGCAGCTATTAAGAACTTTTACTTCAGGCAATTCCTAATATGCATATCTAATGAACTTTTCTAATTAGGGATATTAATCTGAATTGACTCTACCAAAATTGACGAAACTTGCCATGTATATTGACGATACTATGATACAATAATATTCAAAGTCATTAAGCATTTTTACTTCGGCCAACTCTGAATTTGCATGTAATGAATTTCTCTAATTAGGGATATTTATCTGAATTTACCGGACCAAAGTTGATGAAACTTGCCATGTAAATTGAAGATAATATGGTATAACATTATTGAAAGTCGTTATACATTTTACGTCAGCAAATTTCTAATTTGCACATTTAATGAAATTTCCAAATTAAGGATATATATCTTGATTGACTCGACCAAAGTTGACGAAACTTGCTGTGTACATTGAAGACACTATGATTAAATTATTCAGTCATTCAGCCTTCTTTCAGCAATTCCTAATTTGCATATTTAATGAACTTCCCTAATTAGGGATATATACCGGTATTTACTTAATCAAAGTCGGTGAAACAAGCTATGTACATTGGTGATACCAGGTAAAACAAGATTGAAAGTCATTTCGCATTTCCATATCTGGCAATTTTTAATTTGCATATCTGATGATGTGGTGAATATTGTTCATGATGTTTATCATGAACACTTTCAATGAAGTTGCAAACATGTAGCAAAAGTTTAAATGTACACAAACTGCAATATATAATGAAACACGTAGACTAAGTATTTTCAGTTCATATCTGCTTCGATTTGCTTGCTCGACGTAATTTCCATCCAGGGAAGTTAGGCTATACACATTGTTAGGTTGGTCATTGTGGAGAAATGTTGTTTTCGATTATCTGTAGTCAGGTGAGTATGTTAATTTAAGCAAAGGTGAATGTCATATTGTGATTAGTTAGTCTGGGATCAAAGTCAGACAGAGTGTAGTCGCTCCAGCGCCTTCATTACAAGGAGTGGACGCGTCCTCTGATTTTCCGTAGACCGGGGCGAGGTGTAGATCTACTAAATCGTGCTTTACTTGATTATCTAACTGAAAGTTGTGGAGATGTGCCCGTTGTTTACGTGTAGTTTGTATGACTTTCGCGTTTGCCTTCCTTGCCTCAGTATAAACACAAACACCAAGCGCAGGGCAGAGAGTTGGGAATGGAGCCATTCTCTAGTGATAGATTAGCTGCTGACGTATGTGGTATTTTGGAAGATTTTTCCTGCAACGTTCGTTCTCCTTCTCGACCGATGGAATTTGCCAAAACATAATTTCATTTATCTTGCAAGCTCAAATTCTTCCCCACACTTTTCCGCGAGATAATCAAACGACACGGTAATTAGTTTTCTATTTTTCCTGTAACTATAGACTATTTCGGGAACGAATTTTTGAAAAATATTCGTGTGACTGACAAGTTCGAAGGATGCGCGTTCTGATAAGAAATCTCAGCTCAGCCGGCAAAAATGCACATATTCACACACTACCCCTCTCAAGATCTCGTGGGCCATCTCCTGGATGGACCACGAGATCTGAAGATCTCGTGGCCAATCCCCGCGAGTACTTTCGATTTTCGCGGCTAGACTCGGCATAGCTAAAGCTTCTAGTTGTACTGCACTGACATGTTTTTTTTGGGTTTTTTTTCAAAATGACTGTAATGTCTGCGTTTTCTTTATATTCTCTTTTTAAATCTATGCATGTTTTTGCATATTTTGTAGTTTATACCAACATTGCTCTTTTCTGAAAAAAATAAACTAAGGTGACAGAAACACAGTCTCAGGACAGTGCATTGTTTGATTATTACATCCAAACTTCCTTGTACGACTCTGACTGAACTCCTGTTTGCCTTGCTGCGTCCAATGACTAAGTTACTGGAATAAAGAAAATTGTCTAAGAGAACAACAAAGCCTAATTGTGATTGAGTTTGTATATTTTAGACAGGTGTAGTATGTTGTTAATGTAAGATATTAGTTTTTGTGACTTTGATAGGACAGTAGGTACGAAACTTTTGTAAAAATGATCAATAAATGTTTTGTTTTCAATTCCATTTACACGATTTAAACTTTAATTGACCGCAGATGCTACTGAAAGTTCTAAAATGTGCATAAAACGTGATATAATCGTCCAAGAACATGGGAATAAATCGATGTTTGTAGGCAACATGCCTCGATACACAGGAGTTCAAAATGAGTATGAAGCTTGCAATGGCAAGTTACAAAATGTAAATTACACTGATGATTATTATCACCAAAGCGCGCGCGCGAGAGAGAGAGAGAGAGAGAGAGAGAGAGAGAGAGAGAGAGAGAGAGAGAGAGAGAGAGATTAAAGTAAATGCAAAAAATGCTTAAAATGCTTGTCAATGGAGTTCTGTATCAACGAATCTCTCAACGCTGGCGGCGCACTGTGACGGTTGCACAATGATGCTATTCACCTGGTTTAAACAACACATAGGAGCTCCAATGTTAGTGGGGTACTGGTGAAACACATTGACTAATCAGATTATTAGCTGATCATCATAATTAAGTTCATGTGTATCGTCTAAATTACAGGTATCGTCTCATGGCCATTTAATTCATGCATAATCGCATATATTCATAGAGTGACCTCAAAAAGTTGGGCCGAGTCCTTCAGTTTGACTACGTCATAAAGTTTGCTCACTGATAATGTTCCAAAGGGGTGACAGCTATCTTTGGGGATATCAAGTATAGAGAAGTGAAGTCAAGGGCGCATTGCTTCCACAATATTAGTATTATCTACTCAGATCCGCTAGGTAGATAACCTACGTGATGGTGCGAGAGAACACGCCATGTGCCATTAGCTCGAAAATTGGCCGCTGAATTCAGGAAAAATCCACCCCATAATAATTGCGAACGTCATGACTGTACTTTATGCACCGACTGGCATCTCCTTCGAACCATTAATATAAATATAGCAAATATCCCTGGAGGCATAGTGAAACATCTTGCAAAGCCGATGGCGCCATCAAACCGGTGTAGGGGAAAATCATTTTTTATCACCTCAACCCCATCAATAAAACAACTTGCATCGGCCGTTCACTTTCACTAGTATGTAACCGTGCTCGAGTCGCGCCCACATCTTGTAAAACAACACGGGGAATTTTTCTGCTACCTTTAATTGGCAACCTGATTGATCTCATTCTTGGACCCCGAGTTTGATGCCGACGCTTTGGAGTAACATCGACTGTTGTGTGAGCCGTGCTATCAGTATAAGGTGAGCTGTACAGTGGTGAATATATTTTTCATGTACAGAGAAACTTGCGCTTGCGTGACTAGATTTAATTCATCATCTATACCATAATTATTACTAATATTTTGACATCGAAGTAAACGACTTTTATCATACAATGCTTACTAGACCTCCAAATTTCGCTGAACATGTCATCTTCACATCCAAGGTCAGATCACAAGGACAGGTCATTGACCTCTGTTGAAGTCGACCTCACACCTGTATTGAATTAATATCGATACAAAAACGTAAAACAGCGTTAATCAGTCGGGTAGCATTGTACTTTAAATTTTAAATACTTGACAAGTTTACATAATTAAGGGTTTTTAATTTGGGAACAAATTATAGTCGGCTATACGTAATAACCTCCTAATATTACAGTCGACACTGGTCTATTCTGTTTTGTCATGACTGAAACGGCTTATATATGATCCATGAACACAACTTGCGTCACGCAATTATGAAAAAAAGACACGCATGTCACCTCTGACCTTCATAAACTATACCGTCCCTGTCTGGAGAGCTGTATTATTCCGTAAGCTATTCCCAGGTGACGAGTTGATGCCAACACTCAATCCGTTCCAATACTGGTGTTCTCTGAACATGTACAGTGTATTGTTTTTGTTGGTGCTTGAGCTGTTCTTTTATTAAGCCCGATTTCCTTTCACATAGCGCCGTTTTCTTTGCCGTTCACTTCTCGGTCGCATTACTATTTGTAATCAAACAACGAGGAAACGTAACACGTACTTGCCATGGTGTGTTAACTCTAAAGAAAAAAGCCAATAGACACCGGGATTTAACCCTCCCCATTTTTGTCATTAGGTGCCCCACTTTACCATAGACAACAACGGGGGCTATTCCAAAATTTGGCTCCGCAAGGGTAAATGTTTCTTCTATGTAAATAAAAAACAACTCTAGAAGAGTGGAAAACCTTCTATTCAGCTTATCACACCGAGATGCATCTACAAAATTACAACTACTTGATTCGTAAATGTAAGTGGCTCCTTGATTGGAGTCATCGTGTTCACTACCTGCGACTCGTACATCACGTGACGTCACGAGGTCTTCACCCCATGGGCATCGCATGCGATTTGCATAAAACAAGACAGTCTGAATCCCCGCTCGTTGCCCCTGACAGCAGGCAAGAAAACTGGATCATGAATCTAATTTCCGTGAAAGTACATTTGCGGAGTGACCTCCCGGCCCTAGTATACAATACACTTTAAATTCACCGAAGCTGAGAATTAGATACTGAGCTTTTAAAATGGCTTCTTGTAGGCCTGTATTTGACATTTTTATTGGAAAAATTATGGGATATAAACCTATCGAGAACTGGGGGCAAATGAAATCTACGAATGTTTGTACATCTAATTTTGCAGTAATTTATTTTATTTGCACACTTTACCTACGACACAGTGGTAAACAAAAATGATAACTAAGTGTTTCACAGCCCACATCTTTATCCTCGTAACGTCGAGGTTCACCCTGAACACGTATATGGACACATTATAGCATATTATATAGTTCCAATCAGGGAGTGGCAAATATGTGTTGTATGAGAAAGCATTTCAAATTAGGAAAGCACTTAGATTTATCATGAAAACACCCTCCGTTTGTAACAACTTTATTGACCCTAAAGGTCAACAAAATATACCAACTCCCATTTCCCTTTCTGCTTGAATTCGGCTACAAATTTTCTAGGTATTGCTTTCACTGTTAAAACGAGTTAAAACTCAAAGAGTCTGGAATATACGAACCGGGTTAAATGATATTTTGATTCAACTAATGGATGCGTGCATGACATATACCCTTTGCCTTACAACACGTTGACCAGGTTGATATGCAAGTTTCCTTCACATCATCCGAAGACAGATTCAGAATCACGTGGGTCGTCAAGTCATCACCGGATGCGAATTTAAGCACTTACTGAGTTTTAATCGACCAAAGAAGTATTATAAAGCTACATAGTTGAATATATTCTGTAATATACTTGTCGCTAAGACAGGTGTGAATTCTTTATACTACTAAAAGTCTGACACATACAAACTGTTTTAATACATTTTTGTATGGACTTTCAGACAACAACGTGATTCGGTCACTGTGCTCTCAAGAAAATCCCGAATGCTGTTAGCACTCATGATACACCAAAGTTGGCTCGGAGATCAATTTTAAGCTTGAGCAAGCAGACTCCAATGGTTCTATAAAAAGCAACAAGGAGGGGGAAGGGGGCAACATGATTTGTATTTTAGTCTGTATTACAGGGTTTGAAGGTTGTGGAAAGTACCAGTAATGATGTGCACATAACTGAAAGGTCGAATCACTGACCAATGTTTGCATTCACTTACATGTAAACCCTGAAAGTATGGACCTGACAGATGTACAAGGCCCCACTCATGTTTTCACTCGCTCGAGGCAAAACTTTGATACCGAGGACATTTCAAACTGTTATTATGGCAGGGTGACCCTTCCCTGGCGCCTAACTACAAGTAGATTCGGCTTTCCGTAATGTGCGCCGAGAGAAATTCAAATCTTCAGTGGGCCTCGCCAATGTGCAAACATTCTGAGTATACAGATGCGAGTGCGCCTACCGGGTTGAAATTCGAATTCGTTGAAACAAGTTTTTGTGGTGAAATTTGTCAGATCAGTTGTTATCATCGCCTGTCAGAAAACAGTTGACTGGATGAAACCAGGAACAATAAAAACACACCGACGTTAATTCATAGTATTCATTTCATTATTTCCTCGTAAATCTTACCAAGCGTGAACAATTTTTCTCTCATCTGTTCAACGCACGCGCAGACTGACGCCTGAATTCAGATCTCTGTAATATGCCGAGGTGATGTGCATGATAAACTGATGGGTAATGCGCCACATGTCTGCCTTGCTCACAGCAGCTGCAAACTGATAAAACCTTGGCGCGTGATGTTTTTCCTTGTATTTGTGATGTTCAAACCTCATCCAACGTAAGACGATTTCGTGTTGAGTACCATGTAATCTCCGAAATCATCGTGTAAAAAAATTTCCACGATTACAGTAAATTGCGTTTTTATCTAATTATGCCACTTTAATAA
Source organism: Ptychodera flava (assembly GCF_041260155.1). Classification (NCBI taxonomy): domain Eukaryota; kingdom Metazoa; phylum Hemichordata; class Enteropneusta; family Ptychoderidae; genus Ptychodera; species Ptychodera flava. Next base: position 24,415,637 of record NC_091949.1, on the reverse strand, counting down.
ATAGTATCGGACAGACCAAACCATTAATCTCTCCTTTGAGAAACTCTTAATTACATTCGCTTCGTACTTGTATTCTCTGTATTTCCTCTTTCTTTCGCACAATGAATCATCACTTTCTCTAACAAGGTTATGAAAATGATTGATGGGGGCAGTGATCACTCTAATATCAATTGCAAGTTATAATTATTCCCAGGTGCTTTTCCTCGGTCCAATGTCTTCTATGGTTCTTTCGATATTCCTCATTCTCTCCAGAGGCCTAATCTTAATCAGTGTCTTCTACCTGTGTCATCTCATTGTTACTCATACTGAAAGCATCATCATCGTCGTCTTCATCTTAGTCGTCTTCGTCAGCATCATCATCACCATCTTATCATCATCATCATCATCATCATCATCATATCATCATCATCATCATCACAATAATTATCCTCCTCATCAATGTTATCATCAACTCAACATCATCACTGCCTCGTCGTCAATGATGCTGTTGTCGCCGCCATTATAACTGATGAAACAAAACCACAATATTAAAAAAAAAACTTCAGAACTGTTGTCATCTCATGACGGCAAGTCATGTTTGTATCAAGAGGCATCTCTATTTTCTTTTGTATAAAGTTTGTTGGACGAAAAAATTGATGAGTAGAAGAGTTGACAGATTCAATAGCTGCGTATATCACTGTCGGGATTATGTTTCCTGTTTCCGTTGTCCGCCACAGCTGTCGATGCGTGATCTATATTCATATGATAATTATCATGATTGTAGAGATACATCTAATATTAGACAAGGCATGAGGAAACATCATCACCATAGTATTCTTAGGATGTCTTGCCCGGGGAGACCGGGGCTCTCATTCATGTCCGGAACACAACGAGGAAGATTGGTTATTCATGCAATAGTGTGGAAAGCACAAATGAAATTCACAGCCTCGCTCACTTACATCCAGGGACGCAATGAAATGTACATTTATGTCACTGCGTGATGTATATTCCCATTCGGTCCATTTCACTGAAATTAGTATGCAGAAAGAATAGGCTTATCGCATTCCATTGGCGTGACAGGTAGCTTGCATCCTGTGAGCAATATGCAAATCACGACCGGAAGTCGTTACCCACCGAAGACTCCAACAACTTCAAATTCACAAAGTTTAACCAGTATCTGGAACTAGGACTCATTTTCTACAGTTTCCCAGTAGATACACCTGGTGGTACTAGGCAAAGGTTGTCCCTCAAATATAAGTGGAGAGTTTGACATTCAAAATTATCTTGTTTCAAATGTCTTCAGTAGTAGTCCACACTTATGAGGATGCTTGGGCTGATTAATGACATTTTTATGGTAACTCGCTTCATCAAAATCACAACGATGAGATCAGTTCTGCTTTAATCACCTAATCGAAACCATCTCAAAAATGTTGTTCATCAATTGGTGATGTAATCATAACTGCTCAGTATAGGCGCTTGTTTCAAAAAGGTGAAATTCGGTGTTGAATGAAGCATTGTAGTTCCTTGTTCAAATGACTCAAAAGCTTTAGCCTAGCCCAGCACCATAATGCAACATCGGCTTCTATAAGAATCCAAACTACACAAGAACACTGAATATTCAGATTACTTTCGGATATTAGATTAGAAACGAAATATGTATCGCAAACGCAATGTTATGTAAATTAATATAATAACTCAAATAGAGAGGGATAGAATGCAACTTTAGATTTATGCAATCCAAATGATTTATGGAATCAGGGTCCATAATTGTGACAGCAATCTTAGGCTGACTCTTAGCGATAACGGGTTTGGCTTATGAACTCCATACATACTCTCATTACTGCCTACTGTGTTCTGCAAAATGACGTTATTAGTTGCGACGTAGCCTTCTTCAACTGTGCTGGCACCAATTTGCTCGGCGTCCGGAGAATATCGAATCGTTTGAGGCAATCGAAACCCAAGCCGGTGCCAAATTAAAGTCGGGTGCTCCCTCGAAAGGAGGGAAGACCCGCTCATATAAGAGATTAACGCATGGTTTGGTTCCGAGTAAATTACTTGTCCAAATTCTAGCGTTGCGTGTTTGATTCGGTATGTGAGCTCGCTCCCTACTTGCATCTTGATAGCAAGCTCTGTCCCGCTTAAAATGTAATACGTCCGGGTTTATAGTCGCCGGCGAGGCGTGTACTCTGACCGGCTGCCACAACAAGACTAGACATGCGCGTGTACAGAATCCGCGAATTAAAGTTGGTTTCCAGTGATGCGGCAACGCGCCTAACACAGTGCTGGCGCCTAGCTACGATTGCCCCTACAGATATTGCAAGTCAATTTAAGTATTGTATTAGCTGAACATGGCAAGTTTACAATTGCAAAGAGGAAATTTACTCTCGGGTTTCTACTTCAGGTTCGCCTAATTGATGTAAAACTTTTTCTCCAGGGCTCAAGTGCATTTTGTTTTTGTAATGCAATAGATTTGATACTTAAATTTCACCAAATCTTCGCAGTAAGTGGCAAAATTAGAGCTTGCAATTTTGCCCTGTATAGTAATGTAAGATAAACAATTAAATAACACTCAGGGTTCAATTTTGAGACTGTCTTTAAAATTGTGCCTGTGTATTTTGCTGGGAATTACCCAAAGGGTTATGATGTCAAACTGGTATGTTTCTTGGTAGAACTCGTTCGCAAAAGTGTACGACTCAGAATCTTTATAACTGCCGACATTCCAGGGAGCAAAGCCGGCTGTGTTAGGATGCATGTCGATGCATGTCACTTGCAAACTCGGCGGCTGATCAAATGTTAATCGGTCATCTTTAATTTTAATAGCATCCTCGGTATGCGGTTTATTGAAAGGAACAATAGCGGTACACGCGTTCAGCTTGCGTGTCAGTTTCAAAAGTATTACGACATCGGCAGTTTGCTTATATGTAGAAATTATTAATCCTATATTGTTTGTTGCTCATTTATCTCAAATGGCAGACCGAAGAGTGATTGAAACTGCTTTCTGATCTAACTCCATTAATAATGCATTTCCAATCTCGTGACGAGAGTGTACACCAAATTTGAACGCAATATACTACAGGCAGTTTATTACATTGATATATGTGTTTTCTTATCCGAATAAGTCAGTCACGTATTTTCTTTCAGGTCTTCCAAATTACCTCAGACGCTAAGGCCGGGAAGCATTATCTTACATGCCTTTCAGATCGCAAGTTTTGCCAGCGTGTACCTGATGCATGAACACATAACACAGTCTCCGATTTCTGTGGAGTGAAGTAAACACGTATCTTATACAAGGACGACGCAATTAATTCAAACGAAAAAACAAAACTATTACCTAGAGGATGCGTGACAGCTCCCTAAATCTGATTCCTCCTTTAATTGAAAAAGTCTGTAAATTTTTAAATTAGCAAGGAATCTGTCGAAGGGTAGATTACCAAATAAATAATTTGGATCTATGTCGTATCAACAACGATGGGTGCTGATAGTCTTAATCGACAGCGTATCCTTCAGGTTTTCAGGCTCTGCATCACAGCCGAATCATAGACCCCCAGTCTCAAGGCTCTATGGCCAAACTTAGGCGAGGGCAAGATTTTAGCTGCGCAGAACCTGAATGGAAGGCTGCTTTGCAAGTTTGGTAGTTTTGTACATCATGCGAGCTGTGTCTCTGTTCCATGTTTTATGGGGCGTGGAAACGGGGTTCCACGGGCATTCCTAGACCCCAAGACTGGGCACACTCAGAGCTTATCCTCAATGGATAAATTGAATGTAACTTGTGATAATATATCCATTTATTTTGATTTTTAGAACAAGTAAACATCTCTGTGAATGAAAACCGCCAAAAATAAAGTATCAGCCTTTCAGACACAACGCATTGCGAAAACATGTGACATTGTCTATTCCGGACCAATTCAGTTGTCAACATAAAATACACCACATACATTTAGCCTGTGTTGACAAGATGGACGCCAGGCATTTCTATGTGATTTTAGGAGGACGAGAATAAGAAATTACATTCTTACAAATAGAAAAAATGAAAAATGTTCAAGAAGTTACATCTTTGGAGTTTGCAGGCATTCGACAGACTTTTTAACTTCAGCTCTTTGAAATGGTCAATGAGAATGGTGCATTGTGCCGATAACAAGTCTGCATTGTTCCGTTGAAGCAACGGTTGTCTCAGAAACTGCCTTTGGGTGGTCAAGCATCGAAAACAGGCAGACAAAGCGACTGTCACGTAGCTGTGAAATCATTTGTTACCGATTGTTACACTAATTAAATGTACTGGGCGTTAAGGTGAAGGGTCATGTACATAGAGAATATTGCTTGAAACATGGATGTCTATTTTTTACATCCATGCTTGAAATAACTTGACAACTCTCGTCGTCTTGACAACTCACTATGAACCGAACCATGTGCATGGAAAACTGGCTGTGCACTGAAAGCTCAAGACCAGCCCCGGATACAACTCATTGTATTCCTTGAGTTAGGGTGTAGTACTACGAATTACGTCAAAATTAAGTTGTGGTGTCATTTTCTTGAAACTTTGCACAAATATTTTTGGAAGTTGTGCAAGTGCAAAAATGAAATAAAAAATGGGGGTCACCACGCTTGTTTCCATGGAAACGGACGTTAAAATGGCGTCGTTAGAAATAAATAAAAATGATATAATTCACTTAAACTAAAGAAAGCAATTATAAAACGCTTAACAAATGAGTTAATTTTAATAAATACCAAGACTTAAGATCCATGTCTATCGAATGTATAGTTTTCATGATGTTTGTGAAGAAATTTTAACATAAGTATCGATTACAAAAATGACGATATCGAAATTATATCACTACATAATTTTCGAACTTTCTTCCTGTCGCTTTGAATGGTGTCATTTTGACCAAACTTGGCGAATAAACTCCTGACATAATACCATTTAGTTTATACTTTTAATAAAAGGGTGTCACCACGCTACTTTTTACAATATCTCCGGGTGAATGGGTAATTTGCGCCATATAAATGGGAGAGAAATGTTAATTTTTCACTCATATTGAATAAAAACCAGCTTCCTAGGGGGTCAAAATATGACAAGGTTATAGGTCACATGTATTTCTAAGACACTGGGTCAAAAATTAGGTAAAAGCGCAATTTCAACAATGACAGGTGATGTTAAATACATGCGCTACAAAATAACCCATTTGCGGCAGGCTGGAGTTAAATCTGCGCAGAAACGTTCTAAAGCGTGTGCGCGTCCGAATTCGTCGTCCTTTACCTTAACGCATTCTAGGCTTTTTACGCGCCCGTAACCCACATTTCTCTACGCAAGGCTATGTGACCGCGGTTACAGCCGTTCGGAAGATCATGGAGGTAAAAACTCCATGGGAAGAGTAACATGACATTGTATAGTAGTGCATGGATGTAAAAAAAAGTACGACTTTGCTGTGATTGTATTCCACGATAAGTATATAATATAATTGGTCGTTACCATGGTAATCTCTGGGAAATGCCCATCTGCCTACATGAACTTAATAGTTTCAATTATAGTTTCACACAAAGGAAATTGCCTGCTTAATTTGAAGTGTAAATCATGAAAATCAATCCCCCAGCCCTTTCTCTGAGATTGTTTGGATACACATTATGGCGAGTTTGCACTTCAACTTTGTTTGTCAGCAGACACAATGTCAATTTGCATTATGCCGAATGGTTATGATTACCATGTTAATTTCTTTTTCAATTTGGAAATCAACACGTCCGGTGTTCAAGCTTGTGTACAAAAAGCTTTGTCATTTCTCAAACAGCGCGTCCGATACTTCAGTTACCTAAGGAGTGAAGCATGCAAAGGCTTCTGTAGCTTTAATGTTGACACAGCGAAGTGGGCGCATGGCATGAATGGGCCTTTGTCAGGCGTCCAATCAGCAGAGCATGCCTCGGACAACACACAGGAAAGGAGCTTTTCAAGTGTTTTCAACATACCCAACACTCAGACACAATAACGAGCTCAGTCAAGCAAAATTATGAATTGTTTCTTGCCCGAGGTCGACCGGTAGAGCGCCACCAGTTTCCCAGTACACTTATCGCGACCGCGCTGGTCACTGTGCTTGAAAAACTGTGCCGAAGGTGACTCATGAATCGTGTTTTTGAGATGATCTCGGTTTTCTATTTTTGGCAGATTTTGGAGTTTAGAAGAGCGATTCCCCGTGGATGGTGTTGACAGCCAGATACCCGAGTAAGTAGACAACTTCTCTCTCAGACACTCAACCATATATTTGCTGTACAAACGCTGGCTAAGGCCTCCGTTATAACTCGACACTTGACATGGGTAGGGGATTAGTGTGTGTTTGTTTGCCGGTACGAACTGTCGACAGATCTGATATGAGGTAACAGATCTACGACGAGCTCATCGGATCATACCCCCGCAATGTAAACCGGTTATCAAAACACGACTTGAGTAAGGACAGTGTAAGGTTCCGTGTCTCTCGCATAGAAAGGAAGATTTTTGCGGCAAAATATTTGGGTCACACACAAGCAGTCTGCAATAGTATCCAGACGCGTCAAGTTTGTTGCAGTTTTAGGCGGCATTGCTTCAATGGAGACACAGAATTGGCGTATTCAACCGCCTTTGGTCATCGTCTCTGGTTTCGAAATCTATATCGGTCTCTTAGAGGTAGATTCTTGACTTCTTGGCTACAAAAAGACATAGTAAGTTATTCACAATTAAGAGAGAGAGAGAGAGAGAGAGAGAGAGAGAGAGAGAGAGAGAGAGAGAGAGAGAGATGAACAAACGTGGTTTCCCGTTGACGGTAAGGTATTAGTACAATCCATGAGGCAGGAGTGTACTTTTGCAGTGAATTCCTCGTCCATGTGAAAGTGAACCACTTTACATTAAACCATTCACCCTCGGGATAATGTCTACCGTACTTTGCTATTTCTCTAATTGCGTTCCACAAGAGCACCGCGAATCCAAATTGCATTTTCTCGAGTACGTTCTTTGAATTGGCTTCAGTTTGACAGGACGAGGTAAATACAGTATTATGTGAATCAGTCTCCCTCCCTCTCTCTCTCTCTCTCTCTCTCTCTCTCTCTCTCTTGTAAAGTGGACGTATATGACAGTCACATCCGATTGCCTGAGATTCGCGCGACGACCTTGAAGTTCACAGACACCGAAGGCGGTAACTATGGAGATATAAGATTTCCATAATTTATAACGCAAAGAGTACAATAGAGCGAAATGACATCATCGGATATGGACGAACCAGCAGTCCCCGTCTATTAAATATTCCTTAATAATTTATCTCAAGCACATGGGTCTTCATGCCGCATTCATTTAGTTTTTTCGCGGGAGGGGTCGCAGAATCTGAAACGCATGTCTAGATTCAGGTGTATGGGAACAACTAGCTCTACCATGTAAGAGAAATGTTTTGAATGCTATGTTAAAACAGTTATTGTTTCATTGCACGATTCAATGGCCGCTAGGTTTCACTGTTGGCCCACGGCTATGTTTTCAGACGAACGGTCTTTGTCTCGTGTGACCAGCCAGTAAGCGTTATATGTCTGCTGTACAGGTGTTGCCTGCAGAGCTACAACGGCTGAGAGCTCCGTTTCGAAGTTTGTTCGCCGTACAAATTGACGAATTATAGGCTGATATAATATGCTATGAACTAATTTATGACAAGAGAGCAATAAATCTCAATAGGGTTAAACCGGTATTACATGCATATTCCAGCGGGGAAAATATACTGATCTACTGAGAGGTGAGCAGTTGTTGGAAATATCTAAATCACCCCTTCAAGGCGTTCGCTCCCATATCGGAACAAGGTACATTATTGCGCCGCGGAATTTCAGAATTACCTGTTTCTCGTTCCGCTGCGGGTGACCTTGCAGTGAAATGAACACAGGCACTGCAGGTAATGCCACACGTGACCTCAGACGAGACACCACGGCGCCAGTGTAAACATTAAACTCAGCGAAGAGTTCTGCATTCAGATATCTACAGTTTGCTGACCGTTATTTTTATCCCAGACACAATCAAGACGGACTTTGCACATGAAATGATATACGCCTTCGTGTCAAATCCTTAAACCCAGACTATGATAAAACTCAGTTTGATTCGCGTTAGATTTACTATTGTTGAATAATAATTGGTAGATGTTTTCCCTCAGAAAATTGCTATTTTGTCTGTTATGCTTGATGGTAGGTGTATACTAACAGGATATGGAAGCGCCAATTGTTTGGCAAGATTACAGTGTAGACAAAACCCGACCTGAAAGACAAGCTCTGCCGTAATTATTATCCAACCAGTCCTATTAACTAAACATGATAACATGAAAAATGACCAACTGTCAACAAAATCTTTCAAGGTCTCGATATGAGAGAGAGAGAGAGAGAGAGAGAGAGAGAGAGAGAGAGAGAGAGAGAGAGAGAGAGAGAGAGAGAGAGAGAGTGTGTCTACAATGGCCATACTGTTAACTAGTATTCATCCCTATCTTGTACACATAACCTCTTTGAGTGCTGTAATTTTTCCCACCAAAATTTTAGTGCAACATTTTACCAATTTTTATGATTTTTTTCTATGAGTCTTTTAATAAATTTGGACAAAATTGACGTCATGTTTTATTGGCTCCAGTTTTATCAAAATTTCGGTAAAAATCTGAAAAAAATTGACTGGGGTAAAATTTATAAAGGTGACAAAAATTGACTTCGGCGCTCAAAGGGTTAATGCAACTTGTTATTACCATGACAGAATCACTTTGGTTTAATAATCTTGTCAGTGAAATTCTTGCGATCCCAGTTTTGTTAGATTATTGACCACGAGAATTATTAAATAAATATGTGTGATGAGCACTGTCAATTGTGGACACCTCATGTGCTTCTATACCCCGAGTGAGGCGAGAAAATATCAAGGCGGGGCTTCACCATAAATTGGGTATATGTTTTTATAAAGTCGTTGCTGTGCCTGAAAATCGTCAGTGATGTACCCGTGAAAGCAGATTTCAGTATCACAGTAATTTCTGAATATTTTTCCTACTCAGAAAATTGTTTCTGGATAAATTATGATCACGTCACCACCAAGACGGCCGCCTCAAAGTGTCTTTATAGCGTCTTGCGTTTATCCAAGGAATGCATACAGTGCATAGGACCAACATGCTCCGCGTTTTTTACGATGGAAGCGGAATATATGATGCTATGATTGAACGAAACGAATAAATATGGTTGATTTACAGCTCAAACATCTATACAACATCCAATTTTAGCATCGTTTATATTTTATTTCATGGATAAATTGCGGACATTCTTTTTTCCCTATCTATGCGTCTTAATCTCACTCGCTATATTTTGTATGAAATTTGAGAACATTCGCTCACTCCATTCTTCATAAGGTATACATCTTTGTCACGTGATTAGAATACATCTAAATATGCAGATTTACCGCCAAAACAAGAAAGTACAAAGTTTTACCTGTAAGCGTAGCCTTGCCTTCAACAGACAACCATATGAACTCATTGCATACTTTCATTGTAGTAAAACATGGTTAATTATTTCACCATTCTGTTTGGAAAAAAATACTAAAAATATCTATTTTTCTCCTCCACCCTGTGATGTAAGACGATTCACCTGAAAATAAAGAAAGCGTACTTGCGGTGTATTTGGCAGACTTTGAAAATTCATAATGAAAGGTCGGATAATATCTAAATCGCCAATCCGTTCAGACACCTTTGTCAGATTCATTTTTCAACGCTGCTTCAGAGAAACCTCTTTATATTTTCGCAATTCTGTGAGAAAGTGGTTTAATCGGCACTCACAGACAATACATCCTTATCAGAAAAGGGACCCGTAGATTATGAATGAGTAATTATGCCATCCAGACAACCAATGACCTTTGTCTTGGCCCACAATAATAATATTTAATACGTGTTCAGTGACATGCTCAGTGCATTATATTTTGGACACACATTGGACAGTGCCACTTCACGTCGGCGATTTCCAACAATTAGCTCGATGGTTGACCCGCTTATCTGTCGATGAAGATTACGGTAATCCCACATTTTGTTTTCGCTCTACGTGTCGTCTTTATTGAACCGTTGCCCGGTGTTACTCTCTGTGTGCGAAAAAATCAGGATCCGATTTACTTATTAGTGCCAATGTCTGTCTCAATTTCTTTTGTGTCCATTTTAATATTGCTTTTTAAAAACTTCGATTTGACCCAGCGATGCAGTACTTTCAATTGTAGATTTAAGAGATTAGTGCTTGGCAACTCTCCCCGGGAAGAAAACTGTGATTACACCGTTCATCGTCATTCAATTATCGTGCCTCCACGTCGCGCTTACAAAACCCGCAACGAAAGAAGGCCCTGTCTCTGCAGTGTGTATCTCTCAGATCTGCACAACAGTAGAAAGTGGATGGCCATTGAATTCAACTAAAAGCTTCAGCATGCTCGTGTTTGAATCGAGTACCGAGATTAGTTTTGCAGATTAAATGCAAACACGGGGAACGTGATCGTCTCGATTTCCATTCAGAATGCATTAATGTACTCTGTGAACAGAGGAATTCTACTCGCTCATTTTAGCCTCGTGCTCATAGGGTATTGTCCCTTGAATTGCATATAGTAAATGTCTGTTCATAAAATCAGCTATATATGGAGCTGCGGTGACTGGGAGATAGGCAGGAACGCTGTCATTGGTAATGTATAATACATGTTACCATTGGAAGGGACGAAACCGCTATTTGAGCAGGATATAATTACTGATGATATTTTGCTGTGATATACCACCAGTTCTTCCGGCGATAATTCTGAGAGAGAGAGAGAGAGAGAGAGAGAGAGAGAGAGAGAGAGAGAGAGAGAGAGAGAGAGAGAGAGAGAGAGAGAGAGAGAGAGAGAGAGAGAGAGAGAGAGAGAGAGAGACTTTGAACAGTTTTCATAAAGTGACGGACGCAGAAAGGGAACATATTTTTACAATACTAAAGTGAACCAGACAAACGAGCAGGTGTAACTGTCATGGCACGCCGGGTCAGTCCAACAGGAACCGACTCCAGACACTCACCGTAATGCATCTACTAATGCGGTTACACCAAAATGACCCAGTAAAGTGGTAGATAATTGAGCGAACTAATTCAACGACAGATGGAAATTGATTTTTGTAGACACGAGAGACATTATCATTAGTGTCATGGTCTGATAGCTGGTTGTGGGGTAGCATTATAAAAGGTAGAAAATGGATCGTGATGGCTCGTCTTGGAAATGAGTGAAAAGCACAAAAAAGTCATTTTGATACAAGCATAGATATTTTAGCTTGTCATTTGTATTGCAACGACATAAATATCGGGTCAAGATTGTTATCCGAATTGTTATCGAGTTATGCAGACAGCAAAGGGGCGGAGAACCACGTCAAGCAAAGATAACAGACAGTCTGATTTATCGGGCAATCCGGGAAGGACGACTTCAAGTGCCGTGCCTACAATGGCACGACGGACGGTAGCAGTGTTGGTGTTTGACGCAAATTTCAGTGAATTGATTCGTGTATTCCAAAAACAACATCAAACAACAGGCTACCTGAAAAAGTTAGGGTGAAGAAGTGACGACCTGGGTCACCAAGCTGTCGAACTGATAGAAAATTGTCAGAATATTGGAAAAAACTCGTGTATAAATGACAGGAAAGCCATTAGGTAGAAGTACGTCAGCTAGATCGATAATACAATGCCACAAAATGCAATTCTGTTTTCGAGTTTCGAAAACCTGAAAGCCAGAGCATTTGTTATTCATTTCGCTTTCGCCACACCCGTCATTAAGATGTAGTCATGGCTCACCGTCCTGAGAATCAATATAGTTGGTATCGTAGGGTTTGCTAACGTCAGAAGACTGGTGCCCTATTTATTATAGCAGTTCCACTTCTTGCAAAATAGTCGCGAGCATGCGCACATGATGAAAAAAACTTTAGCGGCCTCTAGGATTGATTTCCGGATTGCTCAAATATTATATTTCTTTACTATTATAAAACTTTTGCGTGCTCGTTTTTTCTACCAATAATCTCCTGTAAAATTTCTTATCAGTACAGTTTTGGACATTGGTAGGTGCCAACGGATGACCTTATTCAAATATATTCAAATGATGATTGGACTAATTTGTTCATATTTTTGTCAGATCACCATACGTTTCACAAATACAAGACTTACTGTAATCTCATGAATTAAGCCTATTGATGGACTATTGCGTCCTGATGATTTTCATGGTTGTTTGAAAAGCCACATTCGTGCTGTGTCGGCCGCCATGTCACCTGTTCTAAATCAGCTGAGAAAGTTTGAGAAAGTTAAGTTTTTGCCGTCTTGTTCCTATGAACATCTGGTATATAATTTAAATTGATGATAGACAGAATGAATTTAAAGTAGTTTACTTCTGTAACCAGATATGAACTGTAAATGCTCGCGTGTTTCATTATATATTGCAGTTATGTGTAAATTTGAACCTTTGCCACATGTTTGCAACTTCATTGAAAGTATTATGATCAACATAATGAACAATATTCACCACAGATTAACTCTATAGGTCATTAAGTATTCAAATACGCAATTAGCTGAAATAGAAATAATTAATTTCTTTGACTGCTGTCACTGTATCACCTCTTTATATAGCAAGTGTAATTGCCTCTTGTCAAGTCCTTCAAACTAAATATTCCAAACTTTGAAAGCTCATTAGATATGCAAACTATAAATTAGCTGACATGAAAACTTAAGTGCGAAATGACTTCCAATATTGGTATAACCTGGTATAATCATCAATGTACATAGCATGTTATGCCAACTTTGATCAAATAAATCCAAGTATATATCCCTAATTAGGAAAGCTCATTAAATACACAAATTAGGAATTGGCTGAAGCAAAAATGCTTGATGCTTTTCAATAATGTTAGCCTACATAATGGTATCTTTAATTTACATAGCAAGTTTCATCAATTTTGGTCATGTAAATTCAAATATATATCCCTAATTTCAAAAATTCATTAAATATGCCAATTAGGAGCTGCATGAAGTAAAAATGCTTAATGACTTTCAATAACGTCGTATCATAGTATCTTTAATGTACATAGCCAGTTTCGTCAACTTTGGTCTTGTCAATACAGATAAATATCCCTGATTATGAAAGTTCATTAAATATGCAAATAAGGAATTGGCTAAAGTTCAAATGCTTAATGACTTTCAATAATATTCTTTCATAGTATCTTTAATGTACATAGCCAGTTTCGTCAACTTTGGTCTCGTCAATTCAGATAAATACCCCTAATTAGGAAAGTTCAGAAAATATGCAAATTAGGAATTGGCTGAAGTAAAAATGCTTAATGACATTTAATAATGTTCTATCATAGTATCTTTAATGTACATAGCAAGTTTCATCAATTTTGGTTATGTAAATTCAAATATATATCCTTAATTTCGAAAGGTCATTAAATATGCAAATTAGGATTTGGATGAAGTAAAAATGCTTAATGACTTTCAATAATGTTAAATCATAGTATCTTCAATATGGATACCAAGTTTCGTCAATTTTGATTGAGTAAATTCAGATATATACCCCTAATTAGGAAATTTCATTAAATATGCAAATTAGTAATTATCTTTCACGTCACCCCTTTAATAACTTTCACAGCTGATATATCTTGATGTGATCAACATTTGTAGCAAATCTCATCAAATTGTGTGCAGTCGTTCTCAATATATATCCGTTTTTTCTAAAATCATTAATTATGCAAATGAGCAAAAAGTAAGCAAGCCACATCCACCAAAAACTAATCAGTTCTTGCCATTTGCAAACTGAATCTATGTACCAGATTTGATTCTGATCTGATGAGCCGTTTTTGAGATATTGAGCACACAGACAGACAGACAGACAGACAGACAGACAGACAGACAGACAGACAGACAGACAGACAGACAGACAGACAGACAGACACACAGACAGACAGACATCGCTGCGACATATGCTTACGTGTGTCAACACGTGAGCAAATAAAACAAAACATTGCAGTGACCCCCAATTTTTCTGTGTGAAAGAATAGAGTAACTTCTGTACGAGCAAGGTATAAACTGTAACTTTTAAATTTCCCCTTTATTGGTGTCCATTAGCTTAAGGTAATACCTCGAAAGAGAACGTTTCTTTTAACCTTTGCTCAAATTTTCTTCAAGGAAACTTTTAGCCACTCTCTTTCATAACTAAGAATTCAAATCACTGGTCACCATGCAGCTTTTGGATTAGGACACACATTACCTAAACTCTATCAATATTCAAGTTGAAATTCAACGTAGTCATTGTATTCTGTGTTGACTCTTCGGGGAAAGTTAAATTTTTGATTTTTCCAAAGTAAGGCTGTAAAAAGTCCATTCACTCTACATGATTCAAAGTGAGTCCAGACAAGCGGACGGTCCAGGAGAGATTTGTGAAAATGTAAGTGACCAAATATCTGTCTCCAAGGCATCCATTCTTAAGACGTGCCTCGGGGACACAAATTTGGACTCTCAAACTTTTACAATTCCTTCCTGATATACCACTTGTGGATGTTCATTTTAAAGCTCTTGGTGTAAGGAAACTTTTCATCGGCTTGGTTTTTCGAAATTCGAATGTTTTATTTTTCTCCTTAAAGTTAACACAGGAATGGCGGCCATTTTGAATTTTAAATATTGGTAAATCTTGAGTTATTTTTTCCCTAATTATACCAAAAATTGCACGGTGACCCCGTTTTTTATTATTGATTTTGAAAGAGATTGGTTGAAAGATTCCTCAAGGAAAGCATGAGCAAAAGTTTAAGTCCTTCACTTTCGAACTACCTTAACAAAACTATGATCTATTTTGTGTCCAGAGAGAGGACACTGTATGTATGCAATAATACCACTATTTAACAAAATAATTGATATTACTAACATTCATCCTCTAAAGGCGAATCATTTCATCTCGATATCTGTCTCTCTTTCCACAGATTTTTGTAAGATTCGGAGAAGGATGAAAAAGTTTGCTCTCGGCGTCCTGTTTGTTTTCATGGCTGTTTTCAATATCATGGTTTACAACGGTTATCAGGTCATTTATACAGCATCTCAACAACCTAGACTGAGTGACATTTCCACCGCCGAAAGCAAACGTTCGCTTCAAGATGTGGGCGAAACTTGGAAGTCCGTTGATAATGGCATCGTCAATAGACAACCCGGACTGCGTATTATTCTTGTCGGCGCTTTTCGGACAGGTTCGACATTCATCGGCGAGATGTTGAATCAAAACCCCTCTATCTTTTATATGTTCGAGCCTCTGAGGCTCGTCCACGACATTGTGCACGGAAACTTGATTAGTAAGGATCTAGAAAACTCAACAAAGTTTGAACTAATCGAGAACTTGTTCAACTGTCGGTTCCCAACTTACTACGTCCATCACCTGCGACACTGGGAGTATGCGGTGTACGAAAGCCGGGAAATAAAACGGACGTGTCGCTCGAATGGCGGCTGTGGTCAAACTACGGCAGAAGATTTCTCCGATAGCTGTAAATCTCGCGAGATTGTCGCCATGAAAGTGATACGATTAGATAGTTTGGAGCTTTTGAAGCCGCTGGTCGTGGAGCAAGGAATGAACCTGAAAATCATTCACCTCGTTCGAGACCCTAGAGGGGTAGCAAACTCCAGAAAGACTTTGTACAGGAGCTGGGAGAACAGATCGATCGACAAGCTTGGCTTGACGGACAGTTTGAAACAGTACTGCCAGTGGATGGCGGACCTCACGTACTTTAGCTCCAACTTACCGGAGTGGATGAAAGGCCGCTACAAAATACTGCGGTACGAGGATGCAGCCATGGAACCACTCCAGACCGCAAAAGCGATTTACCGGTACCTCGGCTTGCCCTTTTCCAAGTCAGTCCGACTCTGGCTCGGTAGGAACACAAAGCAAGACGCCCTCACGACGAACAATATGAACACGAAAAGAAACTCAACCGCTGCTTCACAAGCGTGGCGAACGAGGCTGGCATTCAGAGACGTCAAAATAATACAATCTTTCTGCTCTAAGCAGATGAAATCCGTAGGGTATCAGATCATAGACAGTGAAAATGAGATGAGAAATCTTGCCATCAATATCCTTTCAGGATAATCATCATACATCACCTAGATCATGATATTTTGCCAGAAGTGTAACTCTTTTTTGCCGACGTCACCAACCACCTGTTGATGCTACGTTGAATGGCACTATATCAATTTTGCTTCATAGAAACTACAGACCAGACATTTTTATCCTTTTAAAAGAGATGATTTATTTTTGTAGGTGCGGGTCACCTTATATTGCAATTTTGTTTTGATACGTCCTTGGTTCGGATATTTGAAAATAACTATCCGACCAAGTTCAGAGTGTGAAAGATTCACTATTCAATAAGTAACCGACAGAGTCGTAACAGAAACTTTCTGTCGTTCGGTATTGAAATTTCAAGCAATTTGAAACTCGTTTACAAACGGAAAGAACGTACGGTATTTCACGACACGAGAGTCGCAGGTTTCCAACCCTTTGAAGATTAATCTGCAATTTAGTCACTCCTCGGGGTTGTGGTGTTTTCTTACATTGGATTTAATTCATTGGCCTGTGGCAGGACAAAACTCTGTGCAGGAGACCATACATTTCCGATGTAACCCGAGTTGCTCAGCTTCGCAAGCATATTGACGTCTGGCTTCACGGCTAATTACGGACGCAAGTTGAGTGCATCGGAAATGGAATTTCTCTATTTGCTCGTCACGGCCCACTTTTCACGGACTGCTTGGCTTTTAATTTCTGTGAACCAACACTTTCTTTTTGTAACTGAGTTGCGGGGTGGGTGTACAATAACTGAGGGATTCAGAATTGTACTTATTGGTGGCTATGGGACGCCCGCATACTACTGGTAACTGCGTCGAGGTAAAGTTAGGCAAAGCCTGTACGTAGCTCACCTGTTGTAGTCGCTTGGCGGTGGTAGCTATTTCCTGATTACATCAAGTTAGTGGCTCGCCAAGTCGCACTCACACCGCGATGAACGACACATTGGCTCCACTAACAGATTTGAAAGAAATATACTCTTTCAATCTTTTCAATGAAGACACTAATAAAACGACAGCCTGGAACGAGTATAGGTGTATTCATGTTAGCATTGGAATTTCATCAATCCATCTGGACAAATGTGCAAAAGGGCAAAGGAGATCGGCAGGTCAAACAGCGTATTATGCTACCGAGCGATAGAGGGCGCAAATCATTTTATGACAACCCTGTCACACCTGGTGTAAATTTGTATAATTTCTGCAATATGCAGTTTTTTAAGGGTTAACAGTTGTGAAGAAATCATTCTGTTGTGTATAATATATTTTGAAAGATATTAAAGAGATTGTAACCATGTTTAACTTGTGCGTAAATCAAGCGACTAAACCTTGCAATCTTGTAATGTTTTTGCCTGTCGAAACGTCGCGTTGAGAAACTGCTTTTTATATTTTAAGATCACACGATATTTCTATGCAAATGATACAGCGTGACATCAGCAAGGCAGGCATCGAGAGATGATATGCTTCATAAACACACTGGTATTCCATACATGTTTGATTTGCTGACTTTGATTATATATATATATATATATATATATATATATATATATATATATATATATATATATATATATATATATATATATATATATATATTATATATATATATACAAAGGGAAAGAATGATTATCGTACAATTTGCGTTGCAGTTCATTTTAAGTTTGTTTCACTACAACTAATATTTCTACTACTAATGACAATAATATATAAGAAAAAAAAATAAAACACTGGTCTACAATCATTTAAACTGATAATACTGTTACTGGCAAGTAATTTCCAGGCGCAAAATCTAAAGTTCATCAACGATAATAAAGTTCCAGGTAAAAAATTACAAAACTACTGAACAAATCAATCTAACGTTGTGGAAGCTTGAGATTTAATATTACTCACAGTCCAATTGGGAAAGCACATGGTCCTTCCAATACATCTCACAATGGGTGTGGTCTCAAACTTCAAAGAAATACATAATGAAAACGTTACAAATCCAGCGTTGCAACAAATGTGAAAACCCACCTAGAAGTCCATAAGCCATGCAAAAAGACCAACCACGTCGTCTCGCTACTGGCAAGAAGAACTAATTCCCTTAGACCGAGTCTCTGCCCGCATAAGCACCACTCCACGCAGTATCTGTCTGCTCGTAGTGCATTGTGGGAGATAACGGCAATCAAGGAATTCCATCTGATTACTCAACTGTCAGGTGGGATGGAAGATCAAATCATGTGACTTACTTCGTAACCGGGGTTACACACACACACACACACACACCCCCGCACACACACACACACACACACACACACACACATATATATATATATATATATATATATATATATATATATATATATATATATATATATATATATATATATATATATATACACAAAATGTATACAATGTGCCCTCCCGGTTATCACCATAATGGCTTTATGGCAACCTCTGATATATATAATGAACTCTATCTGTGACTTTTGGGTCGTCTATCTTATCGTTACAAAAAACACAATGGATGGACAGATGAATTGCTGGATGGATAGATTGCTAGAGAAATAAATAAACAAATAGGACTTTTCCCTTTCTTCATTTTCTCGTCATACCAATGAACAAAACAAAAACATTGACACAATACTCTAACATTTAGGTGGTTTACTATCACAGCTTTGTAAAATAAAATAAAATAAAAACATTACGGAAATCTTTGTTATAATTTCTAAAATTCTCAATGAGAAATGGGCCAGGCGCAAGCTTCTTGTTCTCAGAAATGAAGAGTGTGTGAAGTTAAGGGTCTGTGTTTGGAGATAATTTCGTCAAATGCCGACAACTTTGACCCTTTTCCACACCTTACAGTAGCAAAACAAAGCATGCGGTTTGCTTCTAGAATGAACCACACAGACGCGTCGAGGTTCATTTTGTAACAATGGATCTCAAAGACGAGTAAAACGGGGAAATTTAACGCGCTATCTAAGTTTAAACTACAAGAGAATCATAGATTAGACAGTGCTGGACAGCTAACCTGCAGAATGTCGGACAGCGCCATCTTGTGTCCTTATCCAACATCTCCGTAAAAGAGCTTATAGCAAGACTTTGCTTGTAGCAAAATTTTGTTAGAGGAACTTGTCTAACAGACAAATATTATAAGATTGCTCTATTCTAAAAGGTTTCAAGGTTCGACATGTGTTTACAATCTTTTACCACGTCTGTTCGAGGGAAACCGTGTTTTAATGTCTTCAATATTGTCATGGTATAGTATTATGTTTAGTCAAAAAACTCCTTGGGTTTTCTTACTGAGATATCTATGTGCTTCTTGACTGATTTGGTGTCCTGGTTGTAGAAAATTCAATTGTTTTCATGCATGCACGAAACGTCAGACTTTCGTTTCATAGGGCAACCTCTGACCTCTCACGAACTGTCGAGTGTAAAAACTACACAATTAATCATGTTTTAGTCTTTTACAACACTGAACTGTTCGAGGTAGAAGATATTCGGAAATCGGAAAGTTGCCATCTTTCAATAAAGAGCAATATATACAGCACCAACTATGCATGAAAAACATGCAAATACTGCATAGTTCTGGCGCTTTGTGGTAATTTTGTTGATATTGCCCACGAAAATGAAGGACTGAAATTGAACATAGGTAATTGCATATTTTATTCACGTGAGAAACATTGAACCTCGTTGCATTTGAAGTGGAAGTCAAATTTGAAGGTTTTTTTATCCGTCGACACTTGCTTATTGGCGATCAGAGAATGGGTTATGCGAAGAGACTCAGATGTGGCCCGACAGACGCGGTCTATCCAACAAAAAATCAGCCCACTGCCCCCTACCTACATTGGTGTTGCATCACTACACGGCATTTCCTCGAAAGTGCGATTATTTCTCGGGACGCGCACACATTTCCTGACGTTAAGATGAGACCATTACCTCACATACACCCACTCAGAATGTTTTGGGTCAAAGGTTAGCATGGTTCAACGTCATACACTTCCGTCGCATGAAAGACAACTGTAGATTTTAATTAAAAGGGGAAAGTTGCCAAAAGTCTAAGCAAGAATTTTACAGATTATCACACAGTGCTGAGGATCTGAAGTCAATTTCAGTAGCCAATGCATCTTTTAGCAGACCCTATCGCACAACATCTCTTTCGAAATACCTAGGCTCTAGACAGCATCTGTTTCTGCAGAACGTTCTAGGTAAAGCAGATGTCATGTATTTGCCCAGAAGTAGTACATGTATCTACGGTGTATGGTCCCAGCTGAAATTGTGGAAAGGAATATGATATTGTTTGCGCGGAATTTTTGATATATCTTATAGCGTTACGAATCCATTATTCCAAACTCGGTATTTACACTGATTGTGGCAAAAGTAGTAGTATATTGGGGCCAGTCCATCAGATGAAGTCGTAAAGGGATGATAGCTGTAATTTATTTTAGGAAACAAAGTACAAATTTTAATATTCTCCCCAAAGTTTGTTGAACTACGGATTTACAACGCATCGCGTGCTGTGTAAATGGTATTGTTGACAGGTAAATTCTAGTCCGGACCAAAATTAAGTTTTGAACAACAACATCAGAATATAACTCACATACAGGCCGTGCTGACAACATGAATCTGGACATTTTGGCGTGATGTTGGAAGTATAATAAGAAGCAGTTACCGTATATTACGCGCAGAACAAAAAATAAGAAAAAAATTGAAAATACACCAAAACGTATGACCAGAGGCAAAATGGCATCACCTCCAACATAGGTCCGTCACAGAAAATATGGCTTTCCATACTGATCGTTTATTTTTTCAAGATTTCAATTTCCTTCCAAGATAACTATATGCACAGTGCTATATGCGTGTCATTGACGTTGATTTCTGAATACCGCATGCACAGTACTGAAGCGGTAGATTTCATATTGAAATCATAAAGCAAGATAGAGGGCGTTTCTATTTCGATCACGTGAATGGGATGCTTGCACCAGGGATTGCATGGTTTCTCATTTGACTTCTTTTCCATAATTTCTGAAGTCGACACACAAGCAGTGTTTTCTCTGCATGTTCAAATTCTACCCCATTCATCAAAAGTAGGGGGGCAGGCTTGACATTTTAGGGGGCAAAAGCCACAGGCGCTTGGCACATTGCTGGGATAATAATCGTATTTAATATGTAGAATGTCTATATACGACTTGATTATTCAGTAAAAGAATTACCGTAAAGTGTAGGCCTATAGGCCTACATATTGACTGAGTGGCAATGGCTGCCTGGCTCGGGCCAGGCGAACGCACTGCATAATCATCAATGTGTAGAATGTCTACATGACTTGATTATTTAATAAAGAATAACGGTACGTGATATTACTGTACATGTCAGGAGTGGCTGTAGCTGCAGGGGTTTGGCCCGGCTTGGGGCCGTTGTCCACTGCTGCACAGACATAAACTCAAGGCGTGAAAGCTTTTCACCGCCCGATTTCATAAATCAGCGAAATTCAGGATCTCTGAGCGTTTTCGGTGATAAAAACTGGTCATCGGTCAGGTGGTTGCATAAACAATCGATCGATCTGGCCCTTTTGCCTAAAATCATACCTTACCCTATGCTACTGGCAAGAAATCGTCCTGAAATCGCTGGGCACACCAACCCAGCGCCGGCCATTTTGAATGAGCTGCATGCAATGTATGCGCCTGTGCGTACAACCCTTGGCAGATGACGTATTGTCTTTTAATTACTCTTCTCTCATTGGACGCGTAGGTTGCAGGAAGCTTATTCAAAATGGCCGGCGCTGGGTTGGTGTGCCCAGCCGATTTCAGGACGATTTCTTGCCAGTAGCATAGGGTAAGGTATGATTTCAGGCAAAGGGCCAGTCGATCGATTGTTTATGCAACCACCTGACCGATGACGAGTTTTTATCATCGAAAACGCTCAGAGATCCTGAATTTCGCTGATTTATGAAATCGGGCGGTGAAAAGCTTTCACGCCTTGAGTTTATGTCTGTGCAGCAGTGGACAATGGGCCCAAGCCGGGCCAAACCCCTGCAGCTACAGCCACTCCCGACATGTACAGTAATATCACGTACCGTTATTCTTTATTAAATAATCAAGTCATGTAGACATTCTACACATTGATGATTATGCAGTGCGTTCGCCTGGCCCGAGCCAGGCAGCCATAGCCACTCAGTCAATATGTAGGCCTATAGGCCTACACTTATATCTCATGTACGGTGATTCTTTTACTGAATAATCAAGTCGTATATAGACATTCTACATATTAAATACGATTATTATCCCAGCAATGTGCCAAGCGCCTGTGGCAAAAGCAACGGCATATTCACGGGTCACTAACCCCCGGGTCACTAACCTTTGCGCTTGGGCCATCATCATACGGGCGAATATGCTTGCTGTGTTTTATGCGCAATTTTCGCGCTGTCAGTAACTTTTAAAAGGTAGAAAATGGCTCTAAATGCGCAATTTGCGCAGTCGAGAGAAAACCCTGCACAAGATCGATGTCTTACATAAGATCGAATTAGTTTCGATTTTACTATAGTATCAGACAAAATATATGCCCCACTCAGTTTAGAAACACTTGTCTGTTTATTAATTTTCTACCGAACGAAGTAATTGTCCTTTCTTCTATTCCAGAACAATCAGTCGTAAAACCTCATTTAATATTTAATCACGAAGTCCATCGCTGTTTTATTTTCTCAACCCAATTTCCTTTCTCACCGAAACCTAGCTGTCAAGCGCCGCGGCTGACATCATAATTGATTTGATGCGGTCGTCGTGCCTGTGTAGCGACTGAACTAGAAACACTGCAACTTGAAAGAATATCTGCATCACCGTGACGTCACACAGAGAAATTTAACGCCCACCCTGATCACAAATTACTACAGGCGCGGTGATAGAATTGCTTTTAATCATTACTGCGGTGTCGTCGTTTTTGTAGGAAATTTATAGAGGTCGTGACGGAGAATATACACAAATGTCACTGCAATTTATGATCATCTGCTGATAGAGATTTTCTCCATTATACGTTGAAATATGCTCCATTACTTGCCCGTTGTTTTGAGCTACATCTTTGAGGGCAAGTTGGAGAATGAAATGCAAATCGCACTGAGTGATTGACCTTGAATTTGACAGCCATTAAGCCGTACGACTTGAATCAGCTCGCCAATCAATTGAATTATTTCATTAATCAATCATGATCTCAAGTGGAAATTTTCCAATTGACCCCTAGCCCCTAGGCAGATACATCCTGTTTTCGGTTCGCCCATCCGCGTTGACTTTCATTTACTACACGTCGATATGTACTTAAAATTCGACATCGCCGTTTTTTTTTCAACATGAAAATAATCGGAATTTTTTCCTACCGATACATGTACAAAGACATTCTTAATAAAGTTAAATTTAGAATAATGTATGTGAGAAAACACGAAAGCCCCTACGTCAAATCAAACACTGAACTCGTTAAATCCATTCGAAATTGGAATTTTGACACTTTCATACCTGTCCGGGAAAGGTATTTTAACTGTTGTACCAGGAAACGTTGATTTAGGTCTAAACTATCCGTAGTACATCTGGTCAAAACATGTGAAAATCGATTATTGTATCAGATTTCCCCATCGATTTAAAAATGCCTTAAACACTGTTTTATTTTTCGCCTTCTCTGAGTACTGCGTATATGCAAGACGAGCTCGATTTTTCTATCGCTGGTGGACGCTTTATCGAAGAGTTCAGAAGAAATATATACTGTAAAACCTATCTATAGAGGTTGGATTTTCCGACAGATAATATAGCTCGCCCAATCACCTGGAAACGTGACAATGGCAGATTAACAAACCATTTACTTCCCTGAAACTGAGAAACGATGTTACTCTAGGGTCTATGACAGGAACTGTCCATTGCAAATAAATCAGTTTGTATCTCGCCGGAGACATACGCCAAGCACGGCTGCGTGCCAGCTGTGTGATTCTGGGCATGGACCCGTTTCCAGGTGAATTCGGAATGCGGTCACCTTAGCATGACCTCGCTATGCTAATATGTTATCCGTTGACCCTATTCAGTCGGCGTTGACACAAGGGCGGCTGGTTCGGCTCAATGACGTCACCAGCTACTTTACATAACCTTTCAATTCTCATTCTGTGTGGCGCAAGGAACACGTCTCTCAGCCTTGCGTCTGCCTCTATACCGGCGGTGGTTGTCGAAATTTGATCCACGCACAGCGCAGCGCAAAGAGCAACGCCAGGAAGTCAACATGGCCGTGTCCACAGGCGGGATTCCGCGGTTCGCCTTGTGTTTTGTGGTGATTTCTTCTGCTATTCTCGCGACAGGTAAGTTTATTGTGTGGTTTTAGGGGCAGTAACACAGAGGGGTCACGAGATTGCTCCGCCAAACTAACTGGTTCACCAGTCCTAAAGAAATGCGATCTCCGTACATGACTCGTTCTTCGGCCAGCGAGAATGCATGGATACTACATAAGACACAGTCAAGAACACGATCGTTCAGTACTCGTCAGTTGACGGCACACTCATCACTGCACGGCTCCTCCGTCGAAAAGTTGTCGAGCTTCGCAACACCCATCGCCGTCGTCGTCACGGTCTATTTTCAACATTACTTCTTATTGTATGTTAATATTCAAAACTCGGCCGTATATCACTGGAGCTGACAAACATTGTCACATTAGGATGAATCGCATTGACAAACCGGCTTGTGTATTTATATGGATATGCCGTTGTTTTTACGACTATTTTCGCGGAAGAACGTGTGATCATTACAGTAATAGCTGTGTACATGTACACCTAGAAGCAGACATCGAACGATCACTCCGTGGGTGCCTTCTCCTCGTCGGCTGCGGTGGGCGGATTTTTTGTGTGTACCGGTAAATACTGACATAGGCCCCACGTCAGATCTTGACAAGAGAAGCTGAATCATTGGGTAGAGTTACGTAACAATTCGAAACACCGGAACTGATCGTAGTCACCGATAAGGCTCGACAGAATTTTATGAAAATTACACCGACGCAAACTCTTTGCTTACATTTAAACAACGTTGCCACACGTAGGCTTGATATAAAATAAACAGTTTTATGTTTGTCATGCAATCATAATTACATTTGTTAACAAGATGTCAAAGGTCACCATTTAAATATTGGCGTCGGGTTCGTTATTCGTAATTATTAACCACAGGAGCCTAATGGTGACTAGCACGTCACCTTGTTATCACAGGAAAGGCAGTTATGCTGATATTTTTGTGATTCGGGGAATTTCCCGCCATCTTTTGGACGCTTATTTCTGAAATTCGAAAAAAATAACGCAATTGAATCGGTCAGCCTCATCGTCGAAGGAACTTCTTTCCCACGCATTCATCCGAACTGCTTATATTTACGCCCACGTTCAATTGTTCCTAGCTGTCTGTTAAAAAGAAAGCATGCCCATCAGAGACTTGGTTTAAACATGGCTACCTCCATGGTTCAAACACCGTCACTCCATGATCACAGAGGGCTTCACTGTCAAACTGTGTAAAATAACTCTTGGCGTTGCGTTTGTTTCTTTGTCAGAGTGGTAGGCCTGTTCTTGATGACCAGTGGCCCCCTGTAACATGAACCATAGACCCGCGAGAAAATTTCTCGACGGTCTATGCATGAACACAGACCGTCGTCAGGTGTAACCTGCCTTTGGACCCTATTTCCTGGTACTTATCTTTCGTAGAATTAACAGTGTAGCA